>NC_080681.1:30866624-31169654 GCF_030445035.2 Dasypus novemcinctus | reverse complement strand
TCGGCCAGTATTAGGAGAGGAATTGCTTATTTCCCTAGGCGGGCTTTGAGAAGGTCAGCCCTGAAGTCTGGGTGGCCTCCCCTAAGGAACATGCAGTACAGAGTCACCCCTCAACAACCCTTGCTCATGGAACAGGCAAGTTGGATAAAGTCCCTGAAACCTCCCTCCTTGGCTTTGGGACATGCTATTTCATTATTTCCAGATGGTTTTCCTAATAATAGTTGTTCTATCTAATGTTAAAGTGAGTCTGTGTTCCCTGAGCACACAGTCGACAACAGGGAAATAAAACTAGACATGAGCAGGAAAACAGAATTTGGAGATTAAATAATTTTTTTGCCTGGATAGTCTCACAGTTGATAAGCCACCTAGATTTCCAAGGAAGAAATAAACTTATCCTTATTTGTTTTATGTAGAAAATCCAAGGAATCTCCAAATCAAAAATACAAAAAAAAAAAAAAAGCTCCTAGAACTAACAAGTGAGTTCAGCAAGGTAGATATGCTGGTGAACAAAGATACAAGATCAACATATAAAAATCAATTGTATTTCCATATACTATCAATGAATGTATGGAAAGCAACATTAAAAACACAATACTATTTATAATACAATCACTCAAAAAATAAATGCCTAGATATAACTCTAGCAAAAAGTATAGGATTTGTCTGCTAAAAACTACCAGTCACTGAAGAAAGAAATCAAAGAACATATAAATACATGGAAAAACATAGCATGTTCATGGATTGGAAGATTCAGCATAGTAAATATGTTAATTTTCCCTGAATTGGTCTGTATGTTAAATGTAATTTATATCCAAACCTCAACAAGACTTTTTGTAGACTTAGACAAGATTATTATAAAATTTATATAGAAAGGTTACAGAACTAGAAGAGCTAAAGCAGTTTTGGAAGAGAAGAATAAAGAGAAAGGAATCAGTCTACATAATTTTTTAAAATGAATTTTTTATTTATTTTTAAAAGATACATAGATCACACAAAATGTTATATTAAAAAATATATTCACCAAGTGCAATGACTGTCCCATGATGATGGAGGAGGTTGTGGTTATGGGAGGAGTGGGGTGAAGGGGGTAGGGGGGAATTATGGGGACCACATATTTTTTTAATGTAACATTAAAAATTAATTAACTAATTAATTTTTAAAAATCAGTGATAGAACTTAAAAAATAAAAATAAAAAATATAGGAGATTCCCACATGCCCCACTCCCCACACCCCCTACTTCTCCCACATCAACAACCTCTTTCATTAGTGTGGTACATTCACTGCACTTGATGAATACATTTTGGAGCACTGCCACACAGCACGGATTAAAGTTTACATTGTAGTCCACACTCCCTCCCAGTACTTCCAGTGGGTTGTGGCAGGATATATAATGTTCTGCATCTGTCCTTACAATATCAATCAGAACAACTCTCTCTCTCTTTCCCTGCCTTTAGCAACTCCAGTGGCCACTGTCTTCACATCAGTGACATAATTTCTTTCATTGCTAGAGTCACAACAATGGCATGATAGAATGCCAATAAGTCCACTCCAGTACATATGTTATTCCCCAATCCTGAGGACCCTGGGATGGCAATGCGCATTCCACCTCTCATTTGACAGGGGCTTCAATCCCACGTGGCTGATGGATGGGACTCTTCTGCCTGCAGCTGTAGACTCACTTGGCTCCTTGGTGTGGTGGTTCCATCCTCACCTCCCTGTCAGCTGACCTGGGTAAGTACGATGAGCTGGAGTCTATGTGATTTTAAGATTTCTATGTAGCTAGAGCAATCAAGATAATATGGTATTGGTGGGGAAATAGATACATAGATGAGTAGAAAAAATAGAAAATCGGAAATAAATTCACACCAGTAGAGCCAATTGATTTTTGACAAAGGGACAAAACAAGTTCAATAGAGGAAGAAGAGATGATACTGGAGCAATAAAACAGCCAAAGGCAAAAAAAAAAAAAAAAAAGAACCTCAATCCAAACCTCAAACCTTATACAAAAATTAACTCAAAAATCAGATCACAGATTTAAATGTAAAATGTCAAACTATAAAACATTTATATGAAAGCAAAAGGGAAAATCTTCAGGAGCTAGAACTAGATGAAGAGTTCTTAACATGAAACCAAAAGCACAATCCATAAAAGATAAGTTATACTTCATAAAAATTTAAATCTTTTCCTCTGTAAAGAAGGTGAGAAGGCATGCTATAGACTAGAAGAAAATACATTCAAACCTCCTCCCACAAGGATCTCTGCCCCCTGTGCATTTAGTTGAAACCACCTTGGGTTTTTAACAGCCAGGTCCTGATGAGACCCACTTGTTCTGGATTTTTCAGATCCTGCCAGCAAGAGCAGGCCAGTCCAAAGAGTGCTGATGAAGATGGTCATTCTCCCAGACATTGCCAACAAATGACTATTCCATTCTCGGCCTTCCAAGGCAATGTAAGCTCTTTGAATTGGGGTCTCCTCTTACGTCCAACAATTGTATCCCCAGTCCCTAGCATAGGGCCCAACACATTGTAGGGACTCAGAAAACATTTATCAACTGAGTGACTGAGTGACAATCCATTTTAAAGAAGTGAGGAAAACAAAAGAGCAAAATCGATCTGGCACGCACATTAAAGCACAGGTCAACAGACTCCCCCCAGTGAAAAAGGAAGCCGCAGTCTTTCTAAGGGTGTGTCTTAGGCAAGACTCACCTCTTTCAAGAAGACTTCCGGGGGTGGGGGGGGGGGGTGTCTGTATGTAACTACTTTTCCTTCCTCGGAATTCCTTCCATTCTTGCCTAGAACAGTCACAGTGCGGTGCACTCATTTCCTGCATCACACTGTGCCCGCATTGGGCATTCAGATATGAACAAAACCAATTCCCTGCCGTAAAGAGGATGATGCATTTACGTACATCACCTCGTTGAGCCTTCTGCAGCCTGCAGGTAAGTTTTCTCCTTCCCACTCGTCTGAATCTCTAAGAACAAGTGAGACTGGGCAGGCAAGAGGAACGGAAAGATGTTGTCCCAGGCCAAGAGAACATGGTTCACCAAGACAGAAGCAGCACGCACCACGTGGGCTGTCTGAGGATCCACCAGCACAGGCTGTTTGTATTACAGGGGAGGAAACTTGGCAGAGACTCAGGTGGGAAAGAAAGCAGGAGCAGGCCCCAGGAGCCCTACCCAAAGGCTTGCCTGCTGTGCTAAGGAAAGCAGCGATCTTCCGACCGTGCTCTAAGGTAGCATGCCATTCGCAAGGCCACATTGGGGTTTCAGCGAATGTTTGCATCAAACTTCATTCAAAATATTTTTCTGAAGAATGTCATAGCAGATGCTGTTGTGCCCTGCCCATCTCTTGTGCCCCTTAACATTTCAGCACACACATACGCACTTTAAATTGCCAGCCCTTGCACTTCTTTGAGAGCTTGCTGGTTGCTTGCTCCGCCAACCCCAGCCCTTCAGGCCTCAAAAATGGAGTTGGTTACAAACCCCCAGCTCCATTTCCTCTTGGGAGAAACAACTCTGAGCCACATGCCTACGCCGACTCCCAGAGCTCTCCAGGGAATTAAGCCTTGGTTGACCACAGAGGTAATTACTCTATAATCTTCCTTTCATTGGGTGCCTTCCTTTCCCAATCTCACCTCCAACTTCCCTGCAGGTATTTCCTGGGTGCTCCTCCCTGATAAACTGCTTACACTTAAATCCTTGTTTCGAGGTCTGTTTCTGGGGAAGTCCAAACTAAAACACAAACATATGTACACAGAATATTTCTGATAGAATTCAAAGAAACTGGTAACAGCAGAGTCATTTATTGGTTGGGGATGGAGTGGAGGGAGGAAACATCTTAGTCATTAAATATCCTTTTTTACTCTTTGGCTTTTGCACCATTTTCAGGGGTTTTCTACTTAAAAAAATAAAATACATTTTGTAAAGTTACCCAAAATAAGTTCTTTAAATAATTTTTTTTAAAAACTAATCTTACAAAAGGATAGTCACGTCTGCCTTGTATCAAGTTTTAGTGTATCAGAGACCACTAAAACATCAATTCATGTTGCCAGGCAAATGTTCTTTGATATAGTCAGAAGAATTTATCTTTTCTACTCGTTGGATCAAAACTTTGAATTTTTAATAAAATTCAAATGACTGTAGTTCTGTAACTGGTGGTTTCTTAAAATTCAGGCCTGAGCATGTCCTCTGACATCAACTTGCACACGTATGCTACCACGGTAGGTGTGAGTCACATGCAACCCTGGGGCATCACATGGGCTCCCCACTGCACACAGAGCTGTACACTCACGATGATACTGCATTTGTAGCTCTCCTAAGTTGGGGCTACTTTGGATCAGAATTACATTTTATATAAGGATTGCCATTAGATATTGTTAATAATTTACCATTAGAATCAAAATTTCCTCCTGTTCCTTCTGCAAAGTCCTGGATTTGTTTAGTGGAAAAGTATCCTATGAGAGTAAGGCAAGCTATAAAAAATTTTTAAAAATAAAATAAAGCTCTTGCCATTTTTAATTACTTATCTGCATGAACCAACATTATCAATATTGGTCAAGAGAAACAAAGGCAGGAATGAATAGGATACCAAGGTTGATCTAAACTGCAACTGCATCCAGGCCCATCAATAGCAAATGTTTCTCGGGAAGCGGATGTGGCTCAACTGATAGAGCATCCGCCTACCATAGGGAGGGTCCAGTGTTCAAACCCAGGGCCTCCTGCCCTGTGTGGTGAGCTGGCCCACACGCAGAGCTGCCATGCACAAGGAGTGCTGTGCCACGCAGGGGTGCCCCTGTGTGGGGGTGCCCCACGTGCAAGGAGTGCACCCCGCAAGGAAAGTCACCCCACGTGAAAAAAACGCAGCCCTCCCAGGAGTGGCGCTGCACACATGGAGAGCTGATGCAGTAAGATGATGCAACAAAAAAGAGACACAGTTTCCTGGTGCCACTGAGGGTGCAAGGGGACACAGTGAGTGGACACAGAGAACCGACAATGAGGGGAGGGGAGATAAAAAAAATAGCAAATGTTTCTGCTTTTCAAAATAACCTCATTGTTCAGAGTGATTGGCTTTATTACAAATTAATGTTAAAAATGAATGCTTATAAAATACATTTCTGCCCAAAAAAACACTAAAAAACCTTTTTCATCTGTTTCCTCTATTGCAGTTCAGTGTAACAGTGTTTTATTTGAAAAAAGTCTGCAGCCTCCGAGGTAGATGATGGTGCCAGCACAGGCTCCCATGGGGCGAGCGCTGTGGTCAGATGGGTGTTTTTTTAAACAGGCCACCCTGGCAGCTGTGTGGGGGTGAGCCTGCAATCAAGAAAAACAACTGGAAGGCGGCTGCAAGTTAGGCTGGAGATAAAGATTTGGGATCGCCAGCTTTTAGGAGGTGGTTGATGCCTTGGGTGTAGAGGCCAGAGTCTGAGTGGAATTTGTAAATTAAGAAGAGAAGTGGCTCCAACTTATAAAGTAAGAAGGAAAGTGGCTCCAGGACACAATGGAGGAAGCCCATGCCGTGGCTCTCAACCACTCCCCTGCACCGTTAGTTCTCTTCCCATAGACATAAAAGTTGACTTCACAGCTAGACTCTTTTACTCCTTCGGTAGAAAGACTTTGAATTAAACGTCCTGAAATCCCTTACAAGACCTAAAGTAAAATTTTGCATACAGCACCTCCTCTATAAATGCTTCTTGGTTGACTGGTTTATTTATTCCAGAAGGGGAGGGATGGCATTATAATGAAAATCCCACTTTAATACATTTTTTAAAATTCCCACAAATTTTATCTAAATGTTTAAATGTCCATCCAGATAGGGGAAATCGTTGGCAACTCTTATCAAGATTTTTTATTGGATAGAGGTGTACACATACTGGCCACCTTAAATGGTATAATTTCTTGCTCAAAAAAAAAAAAAAAAGGAAAAGAAAGAAAAAATGCATAATTTGTATTTAACCAAGACCCTCACTTGCTACATCATATGGAGGTACATAATAGGTGTGCCATATGTCTTAGTAACCTTCTCCACTGCGAATAGTTAATTACTGGACTCCAAAGAGTTCCTTTATTCCCTCTCCCTGCTGGCTCCCCTCCCCTGCTGGCCCCTTCATGGTTTCTGAAGCAGAGTCTGGGCCCCTGGGCATAGCTCACCCAGGCAGGTCAAGAAGGCTCCAGCCGTGGTCTTCCTGGGCCCCCAGCCCCTCGGAGCTATGCCCTGCAGAGTCACAGAGAGGGGGTCTGAGGAGGACCTGAGATTTTCATGGTGAGTATGTGCCTTGTGTTCTCCTGCCTTCCCAGTTTCTTTTCCTGAATGGGGCAGAACGACCCAAGTCAGAAAAATGCCCTCTGCTGAGAAGCAGTTCTTGTCCTTTCCCATCCAGGAGGATTGTCCCTGCCCTTCCCAACTGACGGTGTCATCACGGAAGGATGGGTGTTCACCCGTGGCTGGGACCCCACTAACCGCTGCACAATCCATTTATGTTTATTTTCCACCTTCCCTCCATAACATAAAGCAAGACAAGGAAAGGGAAATGTAATATCTATTGAGTTCACCCATATATTCCTAGCACCCAGCACCCAGCCACTTGGTTAATATTTATGTCTAACAAGTGCATGGACTCGCAGGGCCTCGTGGCCTCAGCTCCTCCTTCTGTCCTCATTTTTATCTGCACAAACTCAGACTGACATGGATGTCTCCAGAAGTCTAGAATGAGGAAAGTGATCTCACAGGGGCAGCAATGTGGGGAGGGAGGGACACTTTCTTGGGGTGGGGGCTCGCGGGCCATGACGCAGCTAAGGAACTCAAGCTTCAGGTACCCTTCCTTGCAATTCCAATGTCCCAGACCTTATATTTGAAATTTCATACATTTTTCCCTAAAAGAAGGCTTCACCAAATTGTATTGGGGCTTCAAGGCCATTCCAACACCAAAGCCAAAACTATAATGTAAATGATAATCCACGCTTAGTGGCAATGCTCCAAAATGTGTTCATCAATTGTAACAAAGGTACCACACAAATGAAGGATGTTGTTAATATGGGAAAGTGTGGGAGGGGAAGGGAGTGGGGCATATGGGAATTCCCAACATTTTTTTAATGCAACATTTACGTAATCTAAGTATCTTTTTAAAAATAAAAAAGTAATTAATTTAAAAACAAACAAGGGGGGTGGAGCAAGATGGCAGCAAAGTAAAGAGCTCCCGGAGTCAGCTTATGAAACAGGGCAGTTGGTGGTCACCCAGAGTTACCTAAAGCACCTGTTTGGAGGACCCAGGAGACCAGAGGAGTATCCTGCAACACCCTTGAGAGTGCGGAAGGAGGAGACTACCCATCTGCACAGAGGAATCCTGAGTAGAACCCTCCACGCCGCAGAGGTCGGTGCCCGTGGCGCGCAAGCTGCCTCGGGAGCTATTCCATGGTTGGAGTTGGAAGCTCCATTTCCCCCAATAAAAATGGGAGGGAATACATGGTGTGGCACCGACTTCAGCTACCGATTAGTGGATTTGATGGGCTAAAGTAGAATCCTAGGAACAACTAAACTTTAAGCCTGTCCAGGTCAGAGGGAAACCGGTGGCTGCCATTCTGAGTCTGCCCCGGACATGTGGGGAAGTGGCACTGACTGAAAATCACAGTGCTTGTAAGGACCGGCTTCCTTCCACCCAGGTTGGATTGCAAGTCTAGCCTAAACCCCAGTGCCACCTTCAACAGGGAGGAAGTTAGGGGGACCTGCACACACTCTCTGGGAAGCTGTAAACCATGCCGCAGAGGCTGGTGCCCATCCTACTCTGGGGGCGCAAGCTGCCTCAGGAGCTATTCTGTGGCTGGAGTTGGAAGTTCTATTCCTCATAAGCAGTGGAGGAAGAGACAGATGTCCACTGACTTCAGCTACTGATTAGTGGACTCAGCTGGCTAAAATATAATTTTAGAGACAGCTGGGGTCTGAGTGTGTCCAAGCGGGGAAGTCCGGTAGCCAACATTTTGACTCCGGCATGAGGGGCAGCCTGGCTGACTGAAATCCAGTAAACTTAGGGACGGGCTTCTTTCCACGAAGATCAGACTGCAGCCCTAGCCTAGGCTCCAGCCCCACCTCCAGCAGAGAGGTAGCTGGAGGGACCTGCATCAGGCTCTCCAGGCAACTGCAAGCACTCTCCGCTGGCACAGGCTGAATAGTCAGACACCTGGGGCTGCATCCCCACACACCAAGAGTATAGGAGAGGAGCTGGGTATCCTCAGCCTCTCCAGGCAATGGCAGGAGTTTTCAACCCACACAAACAGGTTAGTTGAGTGCCTTTGAGCCCATCTCCACCTCTGTCCCCAAACAGGATAGGAGGGGGCTGGTGTTGCCTCAACCTCCCAGGGCAAGTTCAGACAGTTTTGGGCTTCACAAGTCTGACTGTTGGGCACCTGTGGCTGCAACTCCATCCCCAATAGGACAAGAGATGGACTGTGTTTGCCCAGCCTCTCTGGGTAACAGCAGGTGCTTTTGGCCCACACAGCCTGGACTGGTGGGTACTTGTAGACCTACCCTCATCCCCCAATAGGAAAGAAGGGGCTTGTCTTTCCACAGCCTATTTGGGCAAATGGCAGACCTTTGGCCTGCATGGACTGGACTATTGGATGCCTATGAATCCACCCCCACCCCCAATAGGATAGGAAGGGTCTGGTGTCTCCACAGTTCTCTGGACAATGGTGGTTACTTTCGACTAACAGGGACTGAACTATCAGGTGCCTGTGGATCCAACTCCATGCCTTAAGAAGAAAGAAGGGGGCTGGTGTTTCCTCAGCCTCTCCAGGCAATGGTAGGTATTCTTGGCCTAAATGGACTGAACTGTTGAGCACCCATAGAACCACCCCTACCACCCAATAGGATAGGAGGGGGCTGCTGTTTCCTCAGCCTCTCCAGGCAATGGTGGGTATTTTCAGCTTATATAATTGAACTGTTGAGCATTTGTGGCTCTGTTCCCACCCCCTAAAGGGCAGAAGGGACAGTACTCCCTCAGCCTCTCAGAGCAACTGCAGGTGTATTTGGCCTACAGAGATTAGATTGTTGGGCACTACAGAGGGTCCATTCCCACCCACCTCCCCACCCCCCAAACCCCACAGGGAGAGGGTCTGGTGCTACATCAGTTTACCCAAGCAACTGTGGTCACTTTGGACCCACACAGCATAGATTGCTGACCAAAACTATAGCCCCTGCCTAAGGTAAGGGAGGAAGGAGTATGAACCTTCATTAGTCTCTCTGGGTGACTACAGACAGTCTTGTTGTGCCCAACTTGGATTATAATACATGGCTGCAGCTCTGTCCCTACCCCTGATAGAGGAGAAAGTTGGGAGAAGCTTCATCACTTCCTAGCAATGTGGGTAGTTGCAGCCTCCATAGCTTACAGCACCAGCTACATCCTTGGTTCCTACTACACAGCCAGCAAGGGAAAAAAGATAAGAAATCCCTAAACTGAAGGGAGAAACTGTACCCAGAATAAATACATCTAGCAAGCCAGATGTGGAAACACCAACAAAAAATTACAATCCATACCAAGAAACAGGAAGAGGTTGCCCAATTAAAGGAACAAGATAATCCTGCAGATGACATAAAGGAGTTGAGACAATAAATCTTAGATGTTCAAACAAATCTCCTTAATAAATTCAATGAGATGGCTAAAGAGATTAAAGATATTAAGAAGACATTGGGGGAAGCGGACTTGGCCCAATGGATAGGGTGTCTGCCTACCACATGGGAGGTCCACGGTTCAAACCTGGGCCTCCTTGACCCATGTGGAGCTGGCCCACACACAGTGCTGATGTGCGCAAGGAGTGCCTCGCAGGGGTGTCCCCCGTGTAGGGGAATCCCACACACAAGGAATGCGCCCTGTAAGGAGAGCCGCCCAGTATGAAAGAAAGTGCAGCCTGCCCAAGAATGGCACCTCCCACATGGAGAGCTAACACAACAAAAAGAAACACAGATTCCCAGTGCCGCTGATAAGGATAGAAGCGGTCATAGAAGAACACACAACAAATAGACATGGAGAGCAGACAACTGGGGGGTTGAGGGGGAAGGGGAGAGAAATAAATAAAAAATAAATCTTTAAAAAAAAGAACACATTGGATGAGCACAAAGAAGAATCTGAAAGCATACATAGAAAAATAGCAGACCTTGTGGGAATAAAAGGTGCAATAAATGAAATTAAAAATATACTGGAGGCATATAACAGCAGATTTGAGGAAGCAGAAGAAAGGATCAACAAGCCCTATCCATTGAGCCAAGTCCACTTCCCCCAATGTCTTCTTAATAAAAGGGATGATTCACCAGGAAGAAATAACAATCATATATATATATGCACCTAACCAGGATACCCCAAGATACATGAGGCAAACATTGGCAAAACTGAAGGGAGAAATAGACATCTCTACAATAATAGTTGGAGACTTCAATACACCACTCTCAGCATTGGGTAGAAATCTGGGCAGAAGATCAATAAAAAAAATAGCTTGAATAATGCAATAAATGGACTAAACCTAATAAACTTATACACAAAACATTGCACCCCAAGCACAGGATATACATTCTTTTCAAGTGCTGATGGATCTTTCTCCAGGATAGACTATATGTTAGGTCACAAAGCAGATCGTAATAAATTCAACAAAATTGAAATTATACAAAGCACTTTCTCTGATCATAATGGAATAAGGTTGGAAATCAACTAGCACCAAATAAAGGGAAAATTCACATATATATGGAAATTAAACAACACACTCTTAAATAACCAATGGGTCAAAGAAGAAATTTCAAGAGAAATCAATAAATATCTCAAGACAAATGACAATGAGAATACAACATATCAGAACCTATGGGATGCTGTAAAGGCAGTGTTAAGAGGAAAATTTATATCCCTCAATGCCTACATTAAAAAAGAAGAAAGAGCTAAAATCAATGATCTACACAGCTGGATGAACTAGAAAAAGAACAGCAAGCTAATCCCAAAGCAAGTAGAAGAATGAAATAACAAAGATCATAGCAGAAATACATGAAATTGAGAACAAAAAAAAAAAACAACAGAAAAAATTAACAAAACCAAAAGTTGGTTCTTCGAGATTAATAAAACCAATAAACCCTTAACTAGACTGATTAAGAAAAAAAAGAGAAGATGCAAGTAAATGAAATTAAGAATGAAAATTGGAACCTTACTACTGGCCCCACAGAAATAAGAGAGATCATAAGAGGATACTATGAACAACTTTATGCTAAAAAACTAGACAATGTAGATGAAATGGAAAAATTCCTAGGAGTGTACAAACAACCTACACTGACGCAAGAAGAAATAGAAGATCTCAACAAAACAATCACAAGTAAAGAGAGTGAAACAGTCATCAAACAGCTCCCCAAAATGAAAAGCCCGGGACCAGATGGTTTCACAGGTGAGTTCTACCAAGCATTCAAAGATTTAATACCAATCTTACTCAAGATCTTCCAAAAAATTGAACAAGAAGGAACACTACTAAACTCATTCTATGAGGCCAATATCACCTAATACCAAAGCCAGATAAAGATATTACCAAAAAAAGAAAATTATAGACCCATTTTGCATCTATAGATGCAAAAATCCTCAATAAAATACTTGCTGATCAAATCCAACAATGCATTAAAAGAATTATCCATCATGATCAAGTGGGTTTTTTATACCAGGCATGCAAGGCTGGTTCAAAAAAAGAAAATCAATCAGCATAACACACCGCATAATAAATCAAAGAAGAAAAATCACATGATCTTATCAATTGATGCAGAAAAGACATTTAACAAAATACAGCATCCTTTCTTGATAAAAATACTATAAAAAATAGGAATTGAAGGAAACTTTCTCAAAATGATAAAGGCCATATATGAAAACCCACAGCTAACATTGTACTCAATGGTGAAAGACTAAAAGCTTTCCCACTGAGATGAGGGACAAGACGAGGATGCCCACTTTCACCACTGTTGTTCAATATAGTTCTAGAGGTTCCAGCTAGAGCAATCAGACAAGAAAAAGAAATAAAAGGCATCCAAATTGGAAAGGAAGAATTAAAACTTTCACCATTTGCAGATGATATGATTATATATCTAGAAAGTTCCAAAAAATCTACAACAAATCTGCTAGAGCTAATAAATGATTTCAGTAGAGTGTCAGGATACAAGATCAATACACAAAAATCAGTGGTGTTTCTATACACTAATAATGCACAATCTGAGGAGGAAGTCAGGGGGGAAAATTCCATTTACAATAGCAACTAAAAGAATCAAATATTTAGGAGTAAACTTAACCAAGGATGCAAAGCACTTGTATTCAGAAAACTATAATGCATTGTTAAAAGAAATCAAAAAAGAGGTAAACAATTGGAAGAACATTCCATGCTCATGGATTGGAAGACTAAAGATCACTAAGATATCAATTCTACCCAAATTGATATACAGATTCAATGCAATCCCAATAAAAATTCCACAAGCATTTTTTAAACAAATGGAAAACACAATTATCAAATTTATCTGGAAGGGTAAGAGGCCATGAATAGCCAGAAACATCTCAAAAAGGAAAAGTTAAGTTGGAGAACTCTTAACTTCCAGACGTTAAATCATATTACCTAACTACAGTGGTAAAAACAGCATGGTATTGGCATAAAGATAGACACATAGACCAATGGAACTGAATTGATGGTTCAGAAACAGACCCTCACATCTATGGCCAAGTGATTTTTGACAAGCCTGTCAAGCCCTCCCAGTTGGGGCAGAACAGTTTATTCAACAAATGGTGTTGGGAGAACTGGATATCCATAGCCAAAAGAAAGAAAGAAGACCCCTATCTCACACCTTATACAAAAATTAACTCAAAATGGATCAAAGACCTAAATATAAAAAGAAACACAATAAAGCTCCTAGAAGAAAATGTAGGGAAATATTTTCAAGACCTAGTGGTAGGTGGTGGATTCTTAAACTTTACACCAAAAGCACAAGGAATGAAAGAAAACATGGATAATGGGACCTCCTCAAACTTGAACATTTCTGTGATTCAAAGGACTTCATCAAGAAGGTTAAAAGGCAGCCCAGTCGATTGGAGAAAATATTTGGAAACCACTTATCCAATAAGTATTCGATTTCTATTCTATATAAAGAGGTCATATAACTCAACAATAAAAGAGTAAGCAATCCAATTAAAAAATGGGCAAATGATTTAAATAGACATTTCTCCAAAGAGGAAATACAAATAGCCAAAAAACACATGAAAAAAATGTTCCATATCACTAGCTATTAAGGAAATGCAAATTAAAACAACAATGAGATGTCATCTAACACCACATAGAATGGCCATTATTTAAAAAACAAACAACATAAGTGCTGGAGAGGATGTGGAGAAATTGGAATTCTCCTTCACTGTTGGTGGGAGAATAAAATAGTGCAGCCTCTGTGGAAGACAGTTTGGCAGTTCCTCAGGAAGCTAAATGTAGAACTGCCATATGATCCAGCAATTCCTCTACTAGGAATATATCCAGAAGAACTAAAAACTATGACACAAACAGACATCTGCACACCAATGTTCATAGTGGCATTGTTCACAATTGCCAAAAGATGGAAACAACACAAGTGTCAATCCACCAATGAATGGATAAACAAAATGTAGTATTTACATACAATGGAATACTATGCCGCAGTGAGAAAAATGAAATTGACATATGTGATACCATGGATAAGTCTTGAAGACATTATACTAAGAGAAGTAAGCCAGATACAAAAGGACGAATATTGCATGGTCTCATTAATATGAACTAAATACAAGTAATAAATACATGTAATTAAACCTAGAGTATAGGTTATTAGGAGATAAGAGGAGGGTTGAGAAGAACTGTGGATGCTTAATGTATGTAGAAGTTTTAATTACCTTAACTGTAAAAGTGTGAAGATGGATAGAGTTGATAGTAATACATTATAGTGAGTAGCAACTGGTTTATAAATGGGATTGTGGCTGAAAAGGGTAGTCTGGGGAAGTAAATGTCAATAGAAAGAAAACTAAAGAATAATCTAGGGACTGAACAACACAGTGAACCCAGAAGCAGTTGGGAATGGTGGTTAAGGGTATAAATGCAAGAGAGTCCTTCTGTGAACTAGAGCAGATGTACATCACTAATGCAGGGTAATGGCAATATGGAGAAGCATGGTGAAACTACAATTGGTGTGACCTACAGACTGTGGTTAACAGCAATACTATAATATTCTTGCATCAATGCCAAAGCTGTACTGTGCTGATAATGGAGGTGTATGGAAAAAGTGTGCTAAATGTATGCTATGAACCTTGATTGGTGGTAACAGTCTAATGATATTGTCTAATAATCTGTAACAAATGTTTCGCCAGGACATGGAGTTGTATGGGAAATCTACACATCTGTATGATGGTTTTGCAAGTTCATAATGTTTAACAAAAATATATTTTAAAAAAATAATAATATGGGTTGGGGGAAAAATACACCAAATATAAGATAAGGACTACAGTTGGTAGTAATATTTTGATGATGCTCTTGCATAGTTTGTAACAAATGTTTCACAACAATGCAAAGATTTGGTGGAGGGGTGATGTATGAGGTTCCTGCGTGATGTCATGTATGTTTATTTTGTAAGTTCGCAATCTTTACTATATACTTATTGTTTATGCATGTTCATGTATGAATGATATACTTCAATTTTTAAAAAGTTGTTCAAAAAAAAAAAAAGCAAACAAAAAAAGCTACCAAAGCCATCCCTTTTCACCATTGGGTTTTGAGCTACTTTTCTCCTACAACCACCCCTAGGATTGCTCCCCACTCCTGGCCTGGCCAGCTGGTTTCCCAAAGGACTGCTCCCCCAACTCACTCCTCTCCAGCCTCTGGCCACTTGGCTGCTCTTGGATCTCACCACTGGGGGTCCAGGCCCTGGGGCCTTACGCTGGCCATTCCCTCCACCCAGGACGCTCTTCCCCGGCATCCACCTGGCCCCCTGCTTGCCTCCTCTGCATCTTTACTCAAGTGGTACCTTGGCAAGGAGTCAGCATGGAGCCCTCTGTTCAAGGTGGCCACCCCCTCCCTCTACCCTGCCCTCACCCCTTGCCTCCCAACGCTGCTCCATGCTCATTCCCCACATCCTTTATCGCCGGCTAACATACTTCCTAGTCTACTTACCTATTGTTTGTTTCCTACCTTCCCCCACTAGAATGTGCATTCCACAAACCAAGGGAAATATTCTGCTGTGCTCACTGCAGTATTCCCAGCCCGCAGGACACAGCAGTCGTAGGGTTAACATTTGCCTAATCAACGCAGGAAAGTGGAGAGCTGGAGGCCAGGACGAAGCCTGCTGTGGGCTGAGGACAGCTCTGGCCCAGGAACACCCAAACCAGTGGGCGGACGAAAGAAAAGTTGCTTCTCAGAGGCAACGGGCTTCGATGGCTGGGCCAGAACCCTGCGCTTCAGGCCGCAGCGCGGCCACGGGCCCAGCAGGCCCCTCCCTGTCTGCCCCAGGACGCACCCTGCAGCCCCCAGCGGCGCTAAGAACCCCCAGCGATGCCAAGGCTGGACTGGCAGAGGGGCTCCGGCATGTCTTGGTCAGTGGTGCCAGGGACGCTGGAACGGCCAGTCCTACAAAGTTGTAGACAGTTACGAACAGAGCGAAGTGTTGAGTGGCTGATGGAAAGAACAGAGATGTTTGCTCAGAGCTGGTGCTAATTTCCTGCCCGTCCGGCGGCTGCCGGGCTGGGAACCGCACATCTGGCAGACACCCAGGGCCTGACCGGGGCGCGGTGATGGAGCTCCTGGGTACGAGGGCCTTGGGTCATTTCAATCCCCCGGACACATCACTGATGGGCCTTTACCCTGGCGCCGGGAGGAGGGAGTGTGTCTGCTGGACCGGGTGTGGATGACACCAAGCTGTCCATGGGCCCCCCCCGTCCTGCATCTGGCAGTCAGCCAGTCGGGACCCCCCAGGCCCTGCTGACAGGACGGATGATGTCATGGCCCTCCCTGGGCTTTATAGGGCAGTTTACAGTTGCCAGAGCTCTTTGTCATACCTTATCTCATTTTATTGTCATCCAAGCCTATAAGAAAGACAAGAGTAGGAATTCTTACCCATCATCCACAGGAAGAACGTGAGGCTCAGAGGTTTAGCGCTGCCCAGGCTGACAGTGCCAGGAGACAATGAAGCCGGACTGGCCTCTGCATTTCCAACTTCCCTGACAATTAGATGCCCCACCCTCAGCCATATAAGTCTTTGACACTCCTGGATTTAACACTTGCAGCTTCAGCTATTTCCTGGACACCTCAGAGTCTCCTGAGTGCAGTATCATCCCTGTGCCGTGACTGAATTTGAATCCTGCACCTGTCAGGCTGGCACAGGGGAGTGAGTCGCTGGGCTCCTGGCTGGCCATGCTCTCACCACTGGTGTGGATGCTGTGATTCTCCTGCAGTGATTTAAATTCCTTTTTTCTTCCTGAAAAAATAGCCATCAAACGAGAGTCAGCTAAACTTGAAGAGGTGATTGACACAGGCACTTCAGGAGCGGGAGGAGTGTGGCAGTCAATGGAAATAATATTCACAGCTGCCTTCTATTATGCACTTGCAGGTATCAGACACTTTGCTTAAGTGCTTTTCGTATATTACCTCACTTATGCCTCCTAACTTCTCTATGCTGTAATATTGTTATTCCCTTTGAACAGATCGGCAAACAGAGGACTAGAAAGGTTCATTAACGGCCTAAAGCCTGGCAGCTAATAAGTGATGAGTCTGTGTGGCCAAAGCCCATGCTCTGAAACTTTATATTGTCCTACTCCTCCTTGGAAAGGTGGTCTAGTGGCCTGTATGGAGTCTGTACATTTCTGAACTCACAAAACTGCAGACTCAGAAAGGCACCAAAATCACCCATCTCCTCTTTCCTCATTCATTCATTTGCTCTCATTCTCTCTTTCCCTCCTCCTCTTCCTCCCCTCCCCTCCTTTCTCTCTTTCACATCTCTATCTTTATCCCCCAATTCTCCCTCCGACTCTTGACCCTCCTATCTCAGGGCTTACTTCCCATCTCTCTCTTTTTTTGGCCTCACCTGAAATTCAAAGCTCTTCTCCCTTGATTACGCAGAAAAATTTATTCACCTACAAAAAGTTATCGGGTGCCCTTTTTACACCAGGTTCTGTTCCGGGCACTGGGGAAAAGACAGTGAATAAAACAGACCTGAACCACTGACTTCCAGAAACTTCCATTCTAGTGGAGAGACAAGCAATAAATAAACATATAAGGTGAAGTCGGGGGGTGATAAGGCTGTGAAAGGAAGTAAGATGGAGAGGAGGGAGCCACGGGCTACTCTTGGAGAAACAGGGTCAAGGGAGATCTCCTGGACGAGAAGGCGTTTAGGCAGAGGCCCGAGCTCAGTGAGGAGGGAGTTGTGCGACTGTCGGCGAAGAACATCCCAGATGACAGGAAAGAGCTTGTCGCAGCATTGGTAGATTTAGAAGACAATTAGACACCTAGTTAAATTTGAATTTCAGATAACTAATTTTTTAGTGTAAGTATCTCCCATGCAAAATTTATACTTTAAAAACTATTCACTATTTACCTGAAATACCGATGTAACGGGGCGTCCTGTATTTTATCTGGCAACCCTCGCTTGGTGTATTTAAGGAGCAGCAAGACCACAGTGGCCAGAGTGGCGGGAACAAGGAGAGGATGGAAGGAGATGAGGATGGGGATCTCGGAGAGGGGATGGGGAGGCATTTCAGAACCAGAGAGGTCGCCTAGGTATGCTGCCAATTCTCCCAGTGGAAATTTCTCCTGTTTCAAGAGAAAAACATGGGCTAAGTGCTGTGAAAGAGGAGATAAGAGAGAGGGCTAAGCTGGTCGTGGCCGTAAAGATGTTTGCATTTGTAGCAAGCCTTCTCCAAAAACGGTATGGCTCCTTGGAAGCCCCTGGCACCCTCTTGCTCTTGGGTCTGTTTACCCAGCCAAGAGACTGGATCCTGAGCACTAACTGAAGGCGAAAGTGTGGGGACCTGAGCCAGGAGCCCAGAGATTAAGGGTATAAGGTGATCCAGGCTCCCCCTATCTTGTCTCACGTTGGGGTAAAGTGGGGAGGTGGAGTTGGAACGGCAATGTCCCCCAGCTTCAGCTCAGGATTCCTGATGGCTGTGGGCAGAGAGCGGAAAGAAAACTTTGGTGGTTGATCTGAGCTGTAAGGATTAGGTTCGAAACAGAAAGTGCCATTTGAGGCTAAGATGTAAATAGCCCAAGGACTATTGGGCTGACTCTCCTGGGATCTGGGGAAAAGCCAGATAAACAGGGGAGACTTTTCAGGGAGATTCCACTTTAGCACCTACTTCATAGGTCGCTGTGAGAATTAAATGAGGTGGCATATATAAAGCCCTGTGCTTGGTGCTTTAGGACATTACATGCCCTTTCCCTTTCCCCTCGTTCCCAAGTCCTGGGACCCAGAGAGAGGTTGAGGGCTCCCAAAGAAAAATGAAACCGCAGTGTTGGAGCTGCGGCGACCCTGAGTCTCAGCACAAAATGTCTCTCTCATAAATAGAGATTCAAGGGCCTGGCACAGCAACAGCCCAATAAATGTGCATGGTATGGAGATAAAGTGCCTCATTCCCAAGGTTCCCTGTAGTTAGATTTCTCACAATCAAACCAACAGAAAAGGAAACAGGGCTGCCTGTGTGGGGCTACAGGGAATTAGGAGCAAGCTGTTCCCTGCCCTTCCCAGGGCTAGGATATTGCTTCATCCGCCCCACTGCAGAGCTGGCCAGGGAAGCACCCGAGCGGCCCAGCCCCACAGCTGCCTTATAAGGACATTCATCAGGCCTGCCAGGTGTGTCATCCGTAGCTCCAGAGGACACCCGGTGACGTTCTCCATGAGTCAAGGGCTGGGTGGATGAAGCGCCTCTGAAAGTCACATGGGTGGCAAGTGACAGTTTTCTCACAGCCATTTACATGTGTCCATATGTTTTTAATTATTATTGCATTTACCTTTTCTATTGTGAAAGCCAATAAAAGAATGTTTAATTATGAAAAAGGTTCTCATAAGCTATTACTTCAGTAGCATAGGAAAGTGTGTTTTTGGGGGGGGTGGGGGCGATGATGAGATGAAGAAAATGTAACTCTCTAGAAATGAGCCCCTTGAAAATGGACCTCTGGGACAAGGCGATGTCCAGCAGTGATGGAGAGCCGGCCTCAGCCAAGGGCAGCTGCTGGGGGCCCAGCCTCCTCCTGGCGACCTAACATTAGTGAAGATCATCCAGGCAGGGAAAAAGCTGTCGCTTTGAAATTGACGAAGGCCAAGGAAGAGGTCACAGACTGCCCAGAGGTGGCAGAGAACGGTGGTTAAGAGACTAGGCTTTGAGATAATTCAGATAGGTGTGGATCTTGCCTTTAAACCCACTTTAGCTGGTTGAACTTAAGTTTTTTCATCTAAATCCCATTTGCCCCCTGTGTAAAGTATGCCTTCATTTAGCAAACTCCTACAAAGCACTCTCAGGGCTTTACTTACATGACTCATCTGATTTTCCCAACCGACCCATGGAATCAATTATATTTTATTCCCATTTTACAGGTGAGGAAAGTCACTCGGCTGCCCGAGGCCACATGGCTGCTAAATGGCAGAACTGAAATTCGCCCCAGGCAGTCTTGTGCCAGCGAAGTTATAATTGTCCCTACTTTACTTGATGGTGCTCCTGGAGGCTTCAGTGGATCAGTGTTTATAAAAACCTCTTACCACAGTACCCTGCAGGTGAGAAGTACTCACTGAGTGTCGTCTACTATTATTTGTCTCGGGGTGGGGATTACCCAGAAGCAGACTCTTGGAGGAAGAGTCTGTCCCAGAAGAAGCTGGTAAGGGAGTGGGGGACGCAGTACAGGGAGCAGAGAGAAGCAAAACAAGGGTGCGATTTCAGGCCCAGCCACACAGGGCAGTAAGCCCTCAGGGTTTGTTGGCACTGACGCCAAGAAGCTGGGCTTTGAAGGCCCAAACCCTGTCAGGCCCTGGCTAAAAGGTGCCTGAGGAGACGGGAACTTACCAGCACTTGCTCTGCACATTTGACAACCAGTCTGCTCCCCAGACAGGAATATTCCAGAGTTGGAACTATGGGGCCTTTGGAAGCAAAAGCACCAGAAGGCAGGGAGGGCTACCCAGAAAAATACCGAAGGGAATCTGGGAGGAGCACGGTGTCACTCTAGAGATTCCTTGAACCACTGAGATCCACTCCTGTCTAGCCTTAGGTTCACTCTCTCCTGCTATTACTCCTCAAATGGTGGCTGCTCAGTTTCTAGGGGGAGACTTAAAAAAGGAGAGTTAATGGGATAAGGTACTCCTCCCGCCCCCCATTGCAATCAGTCCCCAGACTGTAACTGATATTTACCATTGCCCTCCTCTACCACCCTTTCAAGATTCCCCTAACTCTTTGATAGCCTTCCTGCTGGTCTAGGTGGCTTGTTTGATCCCTGAAGGGTCAAACCTCTGGTTACCATGACCTGATAAGGGCTATCATTGTCCATTCACAGCTAAAACTGGGCATCAGGATATGCCCCAGTGGATCCTCTAAGTCACAAATATATTCCTCCCTGTCCCCATTAGGTAGCAACAATCCTACATCCTCATGATGATCAGGGCCATTTAATTTGCCACGTTGGGTCTGTACATTGGCCCCATTTTGGCCACCATGGCTACTCTATTCTTGGGCCCATTAGGCCTGTGCTGGGTTGACTGAGAACAGGTTGGCTGTCCACCTTGGTAGATGAAACCTTGAGTCTGCTGTGGATGCTCTCTGGTGAGCATTAATTATAGCAATCCCTATGCTTTGTCCCTTCTATATGATTTCCTCCCAAATCAATACATCCATAATCTTCCAATCTTGCTCCTTCCATACCCCTGAGCAGGCAGCCAAACCCCAACCTGCAACTCAGGAGTAAAAGTACATTTTACCTAAGGCCATTTCCTTCCCTTCACTAACTGGTTGCCAAGATGCACTCCCTGAAGCTCTGTGCATGGGGAGGATTCCCCTAGAACCTTTCTCAGAGTCACCCCTGCAGCACAGTCTCTTTTCAGCTCACCAACATATCTAATCTTCCCATGCATGAACCAGGTCTGGATTTCTTTTCTTCCTTTGCCTACTGGTTATCAGAAACCCCTGGCCATAGGTGTAAGCTTAGAGAGAGAAGCTAATGCAATAGAAGCAGATGGCCCAGCATTCTGGCAACTTAATTAATCAGCTTCTTCATGACCTCAGGACCTACTCAGGCCCAATCCCAGATGTGCACTATTATTGTAGAATGGATTGCTTCTGTACCCTCCAAACTTAGGACTTGGTGAGAGAGACAGCACTCATTTCAGGATAGGTAGCATTGATGCTTCCACTGTGATGTACTCTGGTAAGATGTTCAGCCTTGACCCAGGCTCAGCAGCATGCTAAGAGCTACCTTTCAAAAAGCACATAATTTTCTGCTGCAGGTAACATGCCCTTGTCCAGAACCCTAGAGATCTGCTCTCCTAATACAACTCACCAGGCACTCCAAACAGTGCTTTTATTTATCACAGATACCTCGAACACCATGGGATTTTCCAGCCCATATGGTCCAGTGGCAGGCCTGCTTGTACTCCAGCCTAGACCTGCTGCAGTCCTCTTTTACTCTGGGACCAACTCAAAATCGGTCATCTTCAAGTCCCTGATAAATGATGTGGCAGTTTGATATTATTTATGAATTCCAAAAAAGAGATATAGTTTATGTTTGAAAACTGGTCTGTTCCTCTGGGCATGATAACCCTTTGATTGTCTTAGATTCAACTGAGACATCTGATTAAATTATGTTAAGATTAGGGCTTTGATTCAACTACATCAATAGAGTGCAACTCAGCATTGAGTCCCAGCCCCCCTTGGTGGGCTGATAAAACAGACTCTCACATGGAAGTAGATACACAGGAGAACACAGAGAAAAACACAGAGTAAGAGAGACAGCTCATTAGACACAGCAGAGGCACTGGGAAGAGAGATGAACCTGATTGCCTACAGCTGACCTTGTGAAGAGACCAGAGCAGCAGAGCCTGGAAAGAAACAAGCCTGGGGAGAGGGGTGAGCCTTATGCCAGTCTACAGCTGAGATCCGAAGGAGCTGGGACCATGGAGCCTTAAGAGGAAGAAGGAAGGCTGGGCACTCACAGACATCACCCACCATCTCGCGCGAATATGTGGCAACAGACTTTGGGTGAGAAAGTGCCACTTATGGTACCTTGATTTGGAGTCTCTAGGACTTGTGACTATAAACTTCTACCCCCAATAAATACCATTTATAAAAGCCAACAGACTTCTGGTACTTTACATCAGCACCCCTTTTGGGACTAATATAAATGGGATGGAGCAGCAGAACCTGAAGAGACGTCCTAAGAGCTGTGCTACTTTTCTTGGTGGTAAAAACTGTGGATGCAGGAATTGGTCCTTTATCTTAGAGAGGATGCTCAGCATAGCCCAGACTACTAGAGCCCTAAAACATATGCCAATGTGGATGACCCCTGGAATCTCGGTAGGGTTTATCTCCCACACTCTGGGGCACATAACGTCTTATCAGGGCATCCAGATTTCTTGCCACTTCCAGTCAATCAGAGCCAATCTCATAAAGTCATCAATATGGTAGACCAAAGGGCAAAGTAGTTCAGTTTCCTAAGAAGGGAAAAGAGTGAGATTTCAGTAGACATAGTAAGATGAGCATGCCATCAAGGCCAATAAAAACAGTCGACCTGTGTTTGTTAACACCTTGGTCAGTAGGTAGAAAAGAAAGCAGTGATCAATAGGAACCAGCAAGGGTTCTCTAAGAATACCATTAGGCCTAGAGCATTAAGTAAGTGCAAAAGAGAAATTGAAATCAGTTTATTTTGTGTCCTGGTGACAAGTGTAAAAGGATGGTTGGGAGGAGTGTAGATGGAAGAGAAAATTGAATGAATAAAATGCCTATTGTTTGTAGATTTCATTTGTTCATATGATTTCTAGCCATAAATAGCTGAAAATTGAGTGTAATTTCTTTCCCTTTATAGAGGTGAGAATAGGCAGTGTAAATGCTGTTGTGGGCTTTCTTAGGAGTTAAGAAGAAATTTGGGGTAAAAAATGCAGCCCAAATTCCATGTAGAGGCCCTGCTAACAGGAACCAAGCCACCAAGCCCAGACATCTCAGAACAAGAGGACATCAATGCTACAGTTTCTTCCATTACTAGTCACAATAGTTCTATAGCAGAATACTAGTGAGTCCACTCTAATCCATATTTTATTCCTCCATCCTATGGACCCTGGGACGGTGATGTCCACTCCATCTCTATATTGAGAGGGGGCTTAGATCCCACACGGTTGATGGATGTGATTCTCCTGCTTGCAGTTGTAGGCACTCTCGGTTCCCTGGTGTGGTGGTTGACCATCTTCACCTCCCTGTTACCTGACCTGGGTAAGTCCAACAGTAGTTGCTGAAGGCAGGGAGAGGGAAGAAGAGTTGTGATGTAGGGGCATTTTTGGGACTTTGAGTTGTCCTAAATGATATTGCAGGGACATTATATATCCTGACACAACCCACTGAATGTACCGGGGGAGAGTGTAAACTACAACGTAAATTATAATCCGTGTGGTGTAGTAGTGCTCCAAAATGTATTCACCAAATGCAATGAACATGCCACAATGATGAAAGAGGTTGTTGTTGTGGGAGGAGTGGGAGTGTGTGGGGTGTGGGGTATATGGGAACCTCTTATATTTTTTAATGTAACATTTTTTGTGATCTAGGTATCTTTAAAAAAATACAATTTAAATAAATTAAATAAATAAATAAAAAGAATGAGAGGACAAGAAGAAAATCTTGTTTCCCTAATTGGCAATATCTATTGCTTTTGCTCTGTTGCAAGAATATCTGCTCATTATAAAATCTTCTAAATATGGAGTATAACGTGTTAATCAAGACGTCTAACATAGTTCAGTGATAACTACTATTAACTAGTATGATATATGTTCTTTCACTTTTTTCTTGTTGAATGAATGAATGAAAGGACAGAGGGACAGAAGATAGATAAATGTCTTATAACCTGTTACTTTCATTTAAAAAATACATATCTATTAATGCTTAAATTATTCCAAATTTATATTAGGAGTGATGGAAAAGTTTTGGTAATGGATGGTGGTGATGGTAGCACAACATTGTGAGCATAATTAACAGCACCATATTATACATGTGAATGTGGTTAAAAGGGGAAATTTTAATTCTTACATATGTTACTAGAATAAAAATTAAAAGAAAAAACATATATGACGTACAACATAGGACTGTACAAACAGTGAACCCTATTGTAAATGGTGGATTATAGTTAATGATATGAATATAAAAATGTTCTTTCATGAATTATAACAAATGTACCACATTAATGCAAGGTGTTAATAATGGAGTGGCATATAGGAACTCTGTATTTTATACATGATTATTCTGTAGACCTACAACTTCTCTAAAAATAATAACAAAAACCATGGCGCTCTACTTCTCTTCTTTTAACAATTGCATAATATTTCATTGTGTAGCTGTACCATAATGTATTTAACCAAACCACTACTGATTTGTTTGCATATTTAAATATTATTAACAGTGCCATAATTAATATTCACTTAAACTTGGTACCCTTATCTGATTATTCCTTTAGGAGAAATTGCTGGAATTTCTGGGTCAGAGGTTATACAAATTCTAAATTTTGAATTATAATTGCTTAATTGTCCTCTAAAGGGCTCTACAGATTTATCTCCCACCAACAGTATGTCAGAGTACCTATTTCCCCACATCCTGGAAACAATAGATCTCATTGTCTATGTGAAAGTTTGAGCATCCGCCACCTATTTAATGGCTATTTGTATAATTTCTCTTGTAAATTATCTATCTTCAGCTTTGATCTATTTTCCTCTTAGGGCATTTGTCTTTTTCTTACTGTCTCGTAAGAGTGGGTTACATATTTAGGATATCAATCCTTTGTGTATGGAGGGAATATTTTTAGAACAAGTCCATTTTAATGAAATAAGTATTCTTGGCCGATGGGGGAAAAGGATAATAATGTGATTTAATCATTTACACCTGTACATAGAACCTCCTCAGCCCTATGCCAGGCAGTGCATAGAACATACAGAGGGATGCGTCTTCCCAGAATCCAAGTTGCTGATTGTTTAAGGGAAGAGATAAAAGAAAATAAACAAACACCACATGTGCAAGGTTCAGAGAGGAGCTAAGAGCGGAGTGGCCAGCTCTGGCCAGGAAAGGCAGGAAGGGCTCCGGCTTTCTTCCCTGGTTATCTTAGGGCATTTGTCTTTTTCTGATTGATTTGTAAGAACCAGGTTACTCTGGTTCTGATGCACTGTTAAGGGTGTAGCCGAGCATTAGAAACAGTATTTTGGGCGGCGGACTTGGCCCAGTGGTTAGGGCGTCCGTCTACCACATGGGAGGTCCGCAGTTCAAACACGGGGCCTCCTTGACCGGTGTGGAGCTGGTCCGCGCGCAGGGCTGATGCGCCCTGTCCCCCGCGTAGGGGAGCCCCACCCGCAAGGAGTGCGGCCAGTAAGGAGAGCCGCCCAGCGCAAGAGAAAGTGCAGCCTGCCCAGGAATGGTGCTGCCCACACAGAGAGCTGACACAAGAAGATGATGCAACAAAAAGAAACACAGATTCCCATGCAGCTGACAACAACAGAAGCAGACGAAGAAGACGCAGCAAATAGACACAGAGAACAGACAACCAGGGTGGGGGTGGGGAAGGGGAGAGAAATAAATAAATAAATAAATCTTAAAAAAAAAAAAGAAAGAAACAGTATTTTGGACTTTGGAGAGATGTTGTGAATTCAGACATGGGGTAGCGAGAGTGTATAATTTTCATTTAATGACCTCATCTCCTCCATCCCCCGTTCTTGTCCGGGACGACACAACTGTCAAAGCAGAGTCCTGTGAGAGCCAAGCCTCAGGAGCACTGCGATGGTGAGCAGGGAATGGAGGTTTCCTGAGTAAGGAGGTTAGGCTGATCCCAAAAGCAAGTGATAGCCTTCGAGGAGTTTTATGTTGGAGAGTCTCTCATTCTACTTAATGCTGTAGAAACCCTCTAATGCTGCAAGGAAATGGTTCCAGGAGAGCAAAACTAGAAGACAGAGAGACCCAGGTGAGGGCTGCTGGAGGAAGAAGATGCCGGGGCCAGCACTGAGGGCATGCACGGATTGGAACGACATTGCAGAGCAGGGAATTGGTGATGATTTGGCCCCGGGGAATGGTAAGGAGAGTGATGGTACCCCTCACTAAGTTAGGAGATGGAGGAGGAGAAGCAGGTAGGGGTGGGAGGGGGGGTGGTCTGGCTGTGAAGCAGGTGCCTGTCACACTCCACATGAAGATGTCCAGAAGGCAGCCACGTACACAGGCCCAGAGCTTTGGAGCCAGCTCTCAGTAGGAGCTCTAGAGTTGAGTGTCATCAGCCTTGGAGATGGATGATGTTGCTCCCCTGGCCACATTACAATGAGCATCAGGGCAGGCACAGAAACTTAGGGAAGACGTAAGGCTCCTGGGACAGGTGTCCTCTCTCCACAGGCTCTGAGATGCTACATTAGTGAGTTAAAACCAACCTAAGATGGGGGCAAATGCCCCCAGTCAAACTTTCCGCTCACGGCCAGTTCTCGATGGTTGAAGACACCCAGCGTCAGCGCACACGGTGGCTGCCTCCCTGGGTTTGCCGAGGGACTTGCCCAATCCATACTAGCCTGCTCTCTGCCCGGGACCTGCTTCCTCTGCATACATCTTCATCCCAGGCACAGTCCCATGGGAAAATTGTTTCAACATAAGGCAGCATATTATGTGGAGAGAAACACACGCCCTGGGAATGCTCATGCTTTCGTTGAAATGTGGCATGTCTGCCAGCTGCCCAGGGCTTCCTGGCCGGGGGTTGGGCAAGTCTGGGCTGAATGGGTACCAGCCGAGGGTGACTTGTCCCCCAGAAGCGGGTGGGAGGGGGGCAAGTTCTGACCCCGTGTCGTCTGGGCCTCGCCTAACGGAAGTAATTCTCAGCAAATGTTAAGGCGGATTCGCTCTCTCCTTTATGACGACCCGATTTTCTACCAGGCAAGATTGGTTCAGCTGCCTTCCCAGAGCCCTCGCTCTCTGATCTGAATCACACTATGGGAAATTTGTTATTCACTGGCTTGCGCCATCGGCCGTGTCTCTCATTAGACTGTAAACTCCCCGAGGAGCCAGAGGCCAGGACCTGACTTCTGGATCCCCAACAGTGCCCAGGACCAGGCGGCACGCATGGGAGGCCGTTGACGTACTCAACAAGAGACGTGCATCAGAGAAAGCAGAGTCGTGGCGCCCATGACCTCCTCCTTGAAAAGCATCTAGTCCAACTCTTTACAAACACGGAAACTGAAACCCACAGAGTTTCCCCAGCATGTCCGTCACACAGCCCGTTGGTGGCGGACAGGACTGTTGCTCAAGGACATGAGGAGAAGTAGAAGGGAGACGGGTCAAGAGCACAGGCTTTGCCAGGGCCCCTTCATACACTCACTGAGTGAACTTGAGGAAGTTCCCAAGCCTCCGTTTCCTCTCCTGTAAAACAGGGATCATAAGCGAACAGCTCAGAGCAGAGTGGATACCAATGAGCTCATCATCCAGAGAAAGCATATGATGCAATGCGAGGAGCATAGAAAGTCTCAGGGAACACGAGCAAAAAAATACCGTACATCTAAAAAGAAAAGCGTATGACTTCAGTGAAGTATATGGTGCTTCCAAATATTAGTACCCGTCTGTTAACTAAGCTGACATTTTCAATGTACTCTGAATGCGTTGGGGCTTTTGATTCCCTAGGCACAGGGCGGATCCTTTCCAAGTGGGAGGCCCCCAAGGCTTTGCACACTGTCTCTGGGGCACTGAAACTGAAGCATTCGTTGTCTCAGCCAGACCCAGCAGCAGAATGGAAGTAGCCTTCTCAAATTTATGCAACCCGAGGTCAGGACCGGGAAGTGGCTCCGCAGGGCTGTGAAGAAAGCCGAGTGGAGTTCATAAGAAAGAAAGCTTTTCCCCTGCTCACACACTGTCATTGTAACTGAAATGCAAACAATCGCACCTCAGCCTCTTGCAGAGGCTATAAAATCATGCTCATTGGAGCTGTATCCTAGCTCCAACCCTGACTAGCCCTGTGATCTTGGGAGTTACTTAACTTTTCTGAGCTCAGTTTCCTCATCTGCCCTCTGCAACATGGGGATAATAATGGTCCTGGCCCTATGGAATTGTAAGAATTAAAAGAGACAATTCCTGTGAAAACATTTAGAACAGAGTCCAGCATACAGTAAACATTTTATGAATATCAGCAGTTAATTTTTTTTTTTTTCACTTCATAGTTTTAAGGAAGCCATAGAGTTCTTATTTCAGGAGCAAAATCCTGATAAACTGTGTTTTATCTTGTCTCAATTTAATCTCAAGTCAGTTAAAAAGTAAGGGGATTTAACAATTCATTTATTCCTAGAAAAGGGACTTCTAGGAACTACACCTAAATTTAAACAGTGGATGTGATAGGATAGGGCAACAAATACATTTTGCTCTTCCTTTTAATAGTCTAGATTCCATCTACGATTTAATCATTAAAACTGAAGAGTTAAACAAGAGGGACCTTGTGAGCCATCAGTGAGTGAGTGATAGTCAACCTTCAATCTGCTTTCTATAGGCAGAGACAGAGAAAGGGCCTCCACCTACGTTTTGAGAAGGTTGTTTTAGACCATTCTCTTGGCTTGGAACAAGCCTCACTTGATTGATTGATGGATTGATTTTTTTAAAGATTTATTTTTTATTTATTTCTCTCCCCTCCCACCCCCCCAAGTTGTCTGCTCTCTGTGTCCATTTGCTGTGTGTTCTTCTATGTCCACTTGCATTCTTGTCAGCTGCACTGGAATCTGTGTTTCTTTTTGTTGCGTCATCTTGCTGCGTCAGCTCTCCGTGTGAGCAGCGCCATTCCTGGGCAGGCTGCACTTTCTTTCACTCTGGGCATCTCTCCTTATGGGGCACACTCCTTGCGCATGGGGCTCCCCTACGTGGGGGACACCGCTGCGTGGCAGGCACTCCTTGTGCGCATCAGCGCTGCCCATGGGCCAGCTCCACGCAGGTCAAAGGAGGCCCAGGGTTTGAACCACGGACCTCCCAAGTGGTAGACGGACGCCCTATCCATTGGGTCAAGTCTGCTTCCCTCACTTGATTTAAGTCAAGTTTGGCCCAGCTGGCCTGCCCCCAAGCCCCCTGTGTCCTCCCGCTCAGGTCTGCTGGCTGCCCCTGGGCCAGAGAGGATGGGACAGGTTGCCTTACTCCCCAGAGCCCCTCCAGCCCCTTGAGCCTTGTCCCCTCCACTCCACTCTTCTGTGGAGATCTCTGCCAGCTGTTCATGCCACCCCCGGGCATCTCTGTCCTCATCATCCCTACCCACCACAACAGGCCTCTCCAGTTTCCAGGACCTCAGCCCTGGCACATCCAGCTGCTCCTTCCATCATCCTTGCTTCTTTCAACCTGCAGGCTGGGTCCACCTATGTTTACTCGTTTTAAAGTTATGAATCCATAACATAGAGTCCAAAACCTGGTAAACTAGACCGCATTTCTAAGGCATGTGTATGTAGGTGGCCTACTCTAAAGAGCAGTGACAGTATCGAAGGCCTTGTTCTTAGCACACATATTAAATCATGTTTAATCTTTTAATCAACCTTATCAATGCTATCATTATCATTATATTATAGATGAAGGGCACAGAGAGCCTCAGTAGTTTGCCCAAAGATACACAGCTAGTGAGTAGAGGAGCCCAGAGCTGAATCCAGGCTCTAAGCCGAATGCCGTTGTACCTCACTCCCTCTGTGAAAAGCACAGAAACAGCTGTTCCAAAGTCAGAGTAGTAGCTACCTTCACGGAGGAGGCAACAGCTAGCAATCAGAAAGGGATGCGGCGGGGATTCGGAGCTGTTGGCAGTGGCCCAATGGTGACCTCTGCGGCGGTCGCCCACGAGTTCACTTTATAACTATTTGTTGACCTGCATGCAGCTTTCAGGCAACGGATATTCTTGAGGGCGGCAGGGAGGGAGGCAAGCACCAAGCCGAGTCACTTGTGGTTTGTATTCTATTTGAGTGGAACGCGAACGGCTACACTACAGGCGCCGACTTCTCAGGTCTGCCTCTCTTCTGTTCCATAAAGCAGCCCCTGTGTTTGGGGCCCTGGGACACCCCAAAACTTCCGAGGGGAAACAGCTCCTGGACATGGGGGAGCCGGAGGGCATGAGGGGCTCCTGTCATTGAAAAACGTGCCATCAGGACACTCCAATACCTGTGGTCTGGACCGGAGGTGTGGGGGCTTCTCCTAAACTTCCAGGGATGGAGCTGAGTGGTCCCTGGGAATTCTTCCAGAAAAATCCACCAGGAAGGCCAGGGCAAGGTGCAGCCCAGTGCAGCCAGGACCAGGGCCCTGCTGGGGTCAGAGGAAGGTTCTCCTCTTGCCTGACCACGACCTCTCGGTACTTTGACCTCATTAACTCCCGGGACCCTCACCTCCACACCATCTGAAACCCCACGAGTGCAGCACCCCTTGGATCTCTGCCTCCGTAGAGCTCTCACTCACTGTTTGCTGGATGGTGACAAAAAGCCACCATCCACTGCTGCCCAGATTGAGGCTCCAGCTCTTCATTAAGGGATTTTCAAGGAGTGAGGCACATGACTCCAGGGTCCAACCCTAATCCAGCCTGAAGTAGGTAGAGTAGCTGTCAGGTTCTGCTCGTGGCTTCCTGCTCCTTTCAGGGGCTGCCTCAGTGGCACTTATCCTGGGAAGAAGAGCCCCTGGCTTTGGGGAAGGTATGTCTGCTCTTCAAGATCCTGGTGGTGAAGGAGTGACTCATATGCTAACGATGACACCAGAATTCCCCTCCACATCGCTAGGGTCTACTCAGCCTTCAAGTCCAGCTTGCTTCCCAGCACCCCTTCATGATTTCCACTTTCTGGAAACTCAGCTCCATCAGCAGAGCCTGTCTTGAGGCCGCGCTGCCGTTGCAGTCCACTCCCCTGGACCAGCTCAGCCTCTTCCAGGGATGCTCACTTTCACATCAGCACCTCACACCAACCCCCTCTCCTGACCGCCTCATGCTCCCCCTCCTGCTAATACTCAGCAGATGCTGATATGTGCCAAGTATTTACAATATGCTGGCACAGATCCTATACAAATCTAATTTAACCCCCATTAAACGCAGCTCCTGGCACTTGGCAAGGGTTCTACAGTTTTTGACTGAATCCTCGCAACAAGCTTTTATGGAAGGGACAATTAAAATCGCTCCATTCCATAGATAAGAAAATTAAGTCTGAGGGAGGTTAACTAACGACCTTAGGTCACGATGACGACTGGCAGAGCTGGGATTCCAAAGGCAGGTCTGGTTCTAGAGCTCATGTACTCACCCTGTTGATACACTGTAGTGCATTCATTCATTCAACAAATATTCATCCAGTATCTACCATCTTCCCCCAAATCTTCATCCCTCTTGTGCTTCCATCTCCGTTACTACTACTTCCACCTAGATGGTAGCCCAAGCCAGAAACCTCAGCTCCATCCTTGACAACCCCCACCTCCCAGATCCAGTCGGATACCCCACCCCATCAACTCCTCCCTCTCCTTCTTCTTTCCTACTCCTGCTGCTTATTTCAGTTCTGCATCCTGCTGGCATTGTCTCTCACAAGAGATTCCCTTCTCCAGCCTGACCTCGGGTCCCTCTACATGACACATGACAACAGATTGGTCTTTATGGAAAACAGACCACATCTGTGCAAAATTCTTCTAAGACTCTCTGTTGCTTGTTGAATAAAGTCCAAATTTTCTGGCCCAGGATCTTCAATAGAAATTGACTGTAAGCCATATATATCATTTAGAATTTTTCAAGTGGCAAAGTTTAAAAAAAGGAAAAAGAAACTGATGAAATTAATTGCAATAATATGTGATTGGGAATAGATGTGGCTCAAGCGGTTGAGTGCCTGCTTCCCACATGGGAGTCCCTGGTTCAGTCCCTGGTGTCTCCTAAAAACAACAACAACGAAAACAAACAACAGGGAAGCGGATTTGGCTCAACTTATAGAGCGTCCGCCTACACATGGGAAGCCCAGGGCTCAAACCCAGGGCCTTCTGACTCGTGTGGTGAGCTGGCCCACATGCAGTGCTAATGCGCACAAGGAGTGCCGTGCCACGCAGGGGTGTCCCCAGCGTAGGGGAGCCCCATGCGCAAGGAGTGTGCCCTTCATGGAGAGCCACCCCACACGAATAAGGTACAGCCTGCCTAGGAGTGGTGCCACACACACAGAGAGCTGAAGCAGCAAGATGACGCAACAAAGAGAGAGATTTTCCGGTGCCACCGACAAGAATACAAGAGGACAAAGAATAGACACAGAGACAGACAATGGGGGAGGGGAGGGAGAGAAATAAATAAAAAATAAATCTTTTAAAAAAATCAACAACAAGCAAACAAATGAAAACACCAGCTTACGGGAGCCCATGTGGCTCAGTGGTTGAGCACTGGCTTCCCACAAACAAGGTCCCGGTTTCACTTCCCCACCCCAGTACCAAAAAAAATAAAAGCAATTAACTCAGTATATACAAAAGATTACAGTTTTAACATGTAGTCAATTTTTTTTGTAGTATGTCTTGAAATCTGGTGTGTATTTTACACTTACAACAGCCTTAATGTGCACCAGCCACATTCCCAGGGCTAAGTAACGACACGTAGCTACCATGGTAGACAGCACAGCTCTAACCTCTGAGCCAAAGTCTCTTCCTGTGGTCTTGTCAACCTCTTCTCCAACCTTATTCCTCCCCCCACTCCCCCAGCCCCCACCACTTGTTCCTTTTGTCCCAGCAAAGTCCTATCAACTTGTACCCGACACACATCACGTTTTGTGACATGCTGCCCTAGCACATAAATTCAGTGGCATGCTGGAGCTAGCTTTTCCCAACTCCCCATTCAGTGATATCATGTTGGTAGCTTGAAATCAGCTAAGCTGGAGTATTTACATCATAGAAATTTCACATATCAGGACTTCTTTCTTTTTTTTTTCTTTTTGAAGAGGGAGAGAGAGTTGTTAAATATTTACCAGCATGTCACTGCACATAATCCGTCTGAAAAGCTCTTCTCCCACCCCTAGTTCACCTGACAATCTTAGTCGTCCAGTTATCTGTTCACGGGCACCCCTGCTACATTTCAAGTTTGGAAAATAGAGCCCAGTTTCCTTTACCCAATTGTTGGTCCCTTCCTCCTCCTTGTTTCTCTTTATACCCTGAATTCCTTCTCATGTTTACCATTGCTTACATCTATGCTTTAGCACAGAAGTTAAAAATTTAAGTTTAAAAACCAAATCAATCTTAGTATGTATCCTGCCCCTTCTACTGGTGATGCGGCCTCAGTCAAGATACATTAACTTAATGAACATGGGTTTCCACACCTGAAAATGGGCTTAAAAACACATTTACTACGTGGTTGTTATAATGAGGAAATCATACATAAATTGTTTAGCCCGGTACCTGGCATGTACCAGACACTCAAAAGTTCTAGATATTATTATTATTAATATTATTAAATGCTTAAGTATTTATCACTTGAACAAAGTAATTGCACAAAGTTTTTTTTGTCCAAACAAATGTTGAATATAATTTCAGAAATTCCTCAAGTCCAATTCATATTGTGTATGAGTCAGAATTCCAGCTGGAGACAGATGGCACATACATTCAAGAGGATGACTCACGAGAGTTTATTAAAGGACTATTTACAAAAGTCTGGCAGGGTTAAGGGAAGCCCAGGTTAGCAACAGCCTCTTAGCACCTTTGGCCTGAAGGCACAAGAAGAGGGAGCACTTACCCGAGCCCAGTGAGAACTGTAGCTGTAGGAAAGGTGACCCAACAGAAGCTGCAGTTCTGTGGAGAAATCTGGCAGCTGTCAAACCAGCAGGGAAGGAGGCTGGAAAGAAACGCCTGCCTTGCTCACCTCCAGCCCCTAGAACTTCTGCCAGTGCTTCTCACTGGCTGGACCCAGGCAAGGCAAGGGCTAGGGGCCCAGGAAGTCCCCTTCTGGGGTACTGAGCTTGGACGGAGGAGGTAGAGAACAGACCTGAGGCTGTTATGGCTCCAACTGTGGCATCTGCGAATGTGACTTTATTTGGAAATAAGGTCTTTACAGATGTAATCAAGTTAAGATGAGGACACGCCAAATTAGGGTGGGCCCTAATCCAGTAGGACTGGTGCCCTTGTAAGAGGGGCAGAGGCGGGACTCGAACACACGGGCAAAGAGCACCGTGGAGCGAAGAGGCAGAGACTGAGGGGTGCAGCCAAGGATTGGCGACAAGCCGTGGGCAGCTCGGAAGAGGCAAGGAAGGAGTCTCCCCCACAGGTTTCAGAAGAAGCACGGCCCTGCCAGCACCTTGATGTGGGACTTCATAGCCGCCAGCACAGGGAGAAAAGAAATTTCTGTTGTTTTAAGCCACCCAGCTTGCGGTCATTTGTAATAGCAGCCCAAAGACACACGTTCAGAGGCCGGTGGAGACGTGCGCACAGAGTCTTCGAGCAGGACTGAACCTCCACCAGCCTACGGAAGAGACTTGCGTCTGTGCAGGAGAGGACAAACATCCATCCTGGGCAATGTTTCTGTGATTTTAGCTTTGGGAGATAGAATAAGAAAACAAACATGTAATGGGCTACAAGTTTGCTGCTTTAAATATAGGAAAGCAGATTTCATTTTATAGCCTGCCACTTGGTTGGCATCTAACCAATTTTAGAGTCAGAAAGTTCTTTCCTATGCCTAACTTAAACGATTGCTACTGCAATGGAAATATGTTTTATCTTAAACCGTTCTCTGTAAAGCATGTAAAGAACTGGTATATACATAACCTTAGTTAAATCACTGCTATAGCATTTTTATCCTTACAACTGATCATCAAAGTTCTTCTCATTTTTCTCCTAAGGGGCCCCTTTCCAACCTTTTAATCAGTCTCTAGAAATGCCTGCTAAACATCCTATTAATGTCAGCAGAGTTGTTAAAAAAATGCTGCTTTGATTATCATTGCTACTGATGTAGGCCTAGAAAAAGATTTATGGTTTTCTTGGGAAGGTCTGGAAGGAGATGATAACCGTTTCTGGCTTTGTTCTGGAGCCACTCCAGTTTCTTCATAAATCCCTTTCCTGGAAAGGCTGCTTGTGTCCAGAAGATCATCTTAATGTTATTCTCTTTAATGTGGAGTCCTGAGTCTTCCCATATCCCCGCTAACAGTTTCTAAAGTACTGGCTGAAGCTCATTCCATGGAAAGTAGAGCGGGAAAGAGGCAGGTGGGTAGTGGGGGAACCACATTCAACCAACTTGTTGATTCCTCCAGTAGAATGCAAGCTCCACGAAGACACCCTGTGCCCCCAGGACCCAGTGCCTGGCACATAGTAGGTGCTCAATATTTTTGTAGAATGAATAAATGAATGAATGTACACTATGGGCCAAACACTTTCATGTGGAAAAATCTTGTTTTTCAGAAGAGAAGTATATCATTTAAAATGTCAGCAACATAATAAAAAAAAAAAAAGAAAAAGAAAATGTAGGCAAGGCTGCAAACCCAGGTCTTTTGGCTGTTGCTTTCCGCCCAAGATGATAACTCACTTTATTAAGCCACCTTGCTTTATCTTTGCTGTTCCCTTGCTCAAGTTCAACTTTTCAGTAATAAACCTAAACTCACGGGGCTGCCATGATCAAGAGAGCCTCTTCCCATAGTTAATTAATCCACCTGTATTACTGGCTCTCTAAAACTGACATCACCCCAGGGATCTTTCTCTTCTGATCTTAAGATGAGCAGCCACTTTTAGTGCAAGGGATGGAATGGGGGTGGGGTGGGGTGGGGAGGATCTGAGGATCCTTGGGGCTTCTCTTGGGATATGAATAAATTATTGTTGGGTCTTGGGAAATGGAAATACTGCCCTCAAAGATCAGGAACAAGACAAGGATGCCCTCTGCTACCACTGTTATTCAACTTTGTACTGGAAGTTTTTACCAGAGTAGTTAGGCAAGTAGAAGAGATAAAAGGCATCCAGATTGGGAAGGAAGAAGTGAAATTTTCCATTTGCAGATGACATGATCGTATATGTACATATAAGATCCTGAGGAATCTACAATAAAACTCCAAGGCCTAATAAATGAATTCGGCAAAGTGGTGGGGTACAAGATCAACACCCCAAAATCAGTGGTGTTTCTATACACTAGTAGTGAACAATTGGAGGAAGAAATCAAGAAAACAAATCTCATTTACAACAGCAACTAAAAGAATCAAATACTTAGGAATAAGTCTAACCAGTGGTGTAAAGTACTCGAACACAGAAAACTATAAAACATTGCTCAAAGAAATTTTTAAAAAGACCTAAATAAATGGAAGGACATTCTGTATTCCTAGAATGGAAGACTAAATATTGCTAAGATGTCAATTCTACCCAAATCAATGTACAGATTCAGTGCAATCCCAATAAAAATTCCAACAACCTTCTCTGCAGAAATGGAAAAGCCAACTATCAAATTTATATAGAAAGGTAAGGAACCCAGAAAAGCTATCTTGAAAAAGAAAAACAAAATTGGAGGACTCACACTTTCCGATCTTAAAACTTATTACAAAGCCACAGTAATCAAAACAGCATGGACATAAGGATAGCCGTGTAGATCATTGGAATTGAATTGATAGCACAGAAATCAACCCTTACATTTATAGCCAACGGATTTTTGACATAAGGGTGAAGATCACTCAATTGGGGAAAAAAAAGTCTATTCAACAAATGGTGGTAAAAAGACTGGATCTCTATTTGCAGAAGAATGGAAGGGGACCCCTACCTCACACCATACATAAAAACACTCAAAATCTATCAAAAACCTAAATATAAGAGCCAAAACTATCGAACTCCTAGAAGGCAATGTAGGAAAGCATCTTCAAGTCCTGGTATTAGGCAATTGTTTCTTAGACTTTACACCTAAAGCATGAGCAACAAATAAAAATAGATAAATGGGACCTCATCAAATTAAAAATGTGAATCAAATAACTTTATCCTGATATTAAAAGGACAATATACACAGAAAATATTTTGAAACCACATATCCAATAAGGGATTGATACCCAGAATTTATAAAGAAATCATTCAATTCAAAAGTAAAAGAACAACCCAATGAAAATATGGGCAAATGACTTGATAGAAATTTCTCCAAAGAAGATATACAAATGGCCAAAAAGCATAAGTAAAGATATTCAACATCATTAGCCATTAGGGAAATGCAAATCAAAGCCACAATGATGCCAAAGGTGGTTGAGGATTGTGGTTAATAGTACAAATATAAGAATGTACTTTTATGAACTAAAACAAATTACATCATTCTCACAAGGTAATAAGAATATGGAGGTGCATGGGAAAAATACAGTTAATGTAACATATGGACTATAATTAACAGCAATATCATAATATTCTTACATCAACGTCGAAGAAGGTACTGCATTAATAATAGGACGTGTAGAGAAAATATACCAAATGTATGCTCTAGACCATAGTTAGTGGTAGTAGTATGATGATGCTCTCTCATAATCTGTAATAAATGTTCCACAATGTAAAGTGTTGGTGGAGGGGTGTTGTTCGGGAATGAATTCTGCACACTATGCATGATTGTTTTGTAAGTTCACAACTTCTCTAATAATATATGTAAACACAATGAGATACCATTTCACATCTACTAGTGTGGCTACCATTTTTTAAAAATGGAAATTAACAAGTGGCAGAAAGGATTTGGAGAAAAGGAAAACTTATTCAGTGTTCATGGGAAGGTGAAATGGTGCAGCTGCTGTGAAAGACAGTAAGGCAGTTTTTCAGAAAGTTAAGTGTAGAATTGCCATATAACTCAGCAATCCCTCTACTAGGGATTGAAAGGAGGGACTTGAATAGATATTTGCACACCTATGTTCATAGTGACATTATTCACAAATGTCAAATGGTAGAAGCAACTCAAGCATCCAACAACTGATAAATGGGTAAACACAATGTGGTAAATACACACAATGGAATATTAATCAGCCATAAGAAGGAAAGAAGTTCAGGTACAGGTGACAACATGAATGAACTTTAAAGATACCAAAAGAACACTAAAGGACAAATATTATATGATATTACTGACATGAAAAAATTAGAATAAGCAAACTCATAGAGTCAGAATCTAGGATATAGTTTATCAGGGGATGGGGCAGGGTAGGGAATAAAGAGTTAATACTTAAAAAGTATAGAGTTTCTATTTGGGATGATGGAGATGTTTTGGTAATGTATGGTGGTAATGGTAGCACAACATTGTGAATGTAATTAATACCACTGAATTACATATTTGAATGTGATTTAAAGGAGAAATATTTAGGTAGTATATATGAAATTAGAATAACTTTTTTTAAAACAATTCATTGAACTGTACAACACGAATTGTGAACCCTAAGATAAACTGTGGACCATAGTTAATAGTACAATGATAAAAATGTGCTTTCAACAGTTGTAACAAATATACCACACTAATGTAAGGTGTTAATAATAGGGTGGTGTATGGGAACCCCATAGTTTGTACATGGTTTTTCTGTAAATCCACCACCTCTCTAATTAAAACAAAATAAAATAAAAACCCTGGATGCTCCAGAGCGACCACCTGCCAGCACTGGTCCCCACAGCCATGGCTTCGCAGCTCCCTGGGAGGTCTCTTATCTGGATGAAAGCTTGTCCAATCAGAGGCTACCCCCAGGACACGTACATCAAGCTGCTAAACTGGTTCCAAGAAGAGTTTCCCATTCCTCCCTCCAACCCACCCCCCATGAATTCCTGAACACACCAGGACTAAGAGCCTGAGAGAATGCCTTGTTTTGATGTCCTTCCCTGACCCCATCACCAAGATCAGTGTTTCACTGTCCAGACCACCTCCCCACCTGCACCCAGAACTGACCAGGTCTGGGACCTTTGCAACCTCCACATGCACAGGCTCTATTCTTTCTGGCAGAGACAGTTTTGGAGCCAGCAAAGTCCTGGATGAAAAGCATGCTTGTGTCTTTTGGCAGGACCTTCTCACCCATTTATAGGTGTAACATCTACAAAGTCTGAATTCCTCTGTGTCAGCCTTGGGACAGAGCACATTTAAGAACTATGGGACAGCATCCATTATATAATTTAAAAGGAATTCCTCTTTTTACTCATCTTTCATGCAAGTCATTAGAGAGGACAGATGGAAATACGAACTCTTTATTTACCAAATACCAAATTCCCCTTTTCTTTTCTGTTCTCTTGGCTCATAGTTGCTCTGATGAAGCTGTTCTCATACCCCTGAAGAAAACTCCTCTACCCTCCATCTATCCCAGTTCTCTTCCCTTGGGATTTTATTTTATTGCTTGACTTAGCTGTTTTCCCAGCAAGAAGGAATCCTTCCTCTTTAGAAGCAGGAAGAAGCCAGGCATTCTTGAATTCTGCAATTAAGGGCTTATCTTTAGAGAGCAAGGAGAGAGGGAAAAATAGTGAATCCACACACAGAAGTAAAGTCTTGTCCCACACTTAGGTATATTTTAGACTGGGCACAGCTTTGTTATTTTATTATCCACTAACTACTAGAAACACATTTTCTGTTCATCTTCATGGTATTTACAGTGCCACATCAACAGCTCCTATCCTAGAATGGTGACTGATTCTGCTAGCTGGTAAAAAGCAACAACTCTCCATGGGACCAGCTCAGGAACAGCACTGTAACAAGTTCAAGTTGGTCATTCCTCTTACAGAGGAATGGGCAAGAGCCCTATCACCTATTCATTCATTCATTGAACCAAGATTTTCCATACCATTATTTGTTCAGTGTTCTGCTAGACATGGAAGAGACAGAGATGAATAAACCTCAGCCCATTCATTCAAGAGCTCACCACAAGTCGGGGAAACAATTGTGGTCACATCAGCCATAATACTGTTTGGTGGCATTATAGCCAACATAGAAGCAGGGGATCATAGGCCACTGGGATGGAACAACCTGGCCATTGGATAGGGATGGGGCAAGTTTAGAAAGACTTCCCAGAGGAGGTGACATTTGAACTGGGTTGAAATAGAAAAATAGAAGTGTTCCACATGAAGACTGTAGTACAGGCATTTCAAGCAGAGAAATAGAATGAGCAACACCATAACTGCATGAAAACTGATGCTGTAATTGGAAAAGAATGAAAAGTCCGGGAGAGCTAGAAGGCATGACACTGGAAATAGATGGGGCACCATTTATTAAATATCATATAAAGAAAGACATGTCAGAAGTCCCTTCTCTGCCCATTCAAAACTATCCCACCAATGAAAGCCATTAACAGTTTGGTACCTGTGGCAGTTTGATATTATTTATGAATTCCAAAAAGATACATTGGTTATCTTTGTAAACTGGTCTGTTCCTCTGGACGTGATAAGCTTTGATTGTATTAAATTCAAAGCTTTTACATTTACTTGATTATGTTAAGATTAGGATTTTTATTTGACCATGTCATTAGGCATGCAAGGTTGAGTCCCCTCCCCCTTGGTAGGCGATATAAATGGACATTCACTCAAGGAGAACACAGAAGAAGATACACAGGAATAGAGAGAGCTCCATAGACATGGCAGAGAAAAGAACTTGCTCCTGGGGCCCTGGAGAGAGATGAGCCATTCACCTGATAGTTTGCAGCTAAAGAGACCAGAGCCCTGAGCAGCTAAGAAGGCCCGGAGAGAAATGAGCCCTCCAACCTACAGCTGAAATCAGAAGAAGCTGGGCCCACAGAGCCTTAAGAGAGGAAGAGGACGGCTGAACCCTCACAGACATTGACCACCATCTTGCTTCAACATGTGGCAACAGAGTTTGGTGAGAAAAGTAACCTTATGTTGCACTTTTTAGGGTCTTGTAACTGTAAACTTCAAATAAAATACCCTTTATAAAAGCCAACAGATTTCTGGTACTTTGCATCAGCATCCCTTTGGGCTGACTAATACAGTAGCTCTCCTTTCTTTTTCCTAAATTTATAAATATTTAAATCACACTTTAAAATGAAAAATTTAAATATCCTATACCTATTTATCTGCAATTTTTTTCAGTTTTCAGTAAGTAACATATCAGAGATATTTTCACAGGTCAATTTATACTGAACTATTCTGTTGTTTTTAACAGGCAATGAGGAACCAGTAAAGGATTCTACATTTGGAAGTGATCAGTTTTGTGCTGAAATTGGTTGAGAGAGAGGAGAACTTGCAGTAGAGAGTTCATTTGGAGGGGAGAAAGGGAAGATGATAAAAAAAAACACCATCAAGAAAACCATGAGGTTGAAAGAGATTCTCTGAGGTAAAATCAACAGAATTCAGTGACCAGATGGACACTATGAGAAAGACTTGGTTATGGTTCACTTTGCTGCATGTAATAGAAGCCACTCAAACTGGCTTAAGAAGAAAGGTGGTTTTCCTTGAAGGGGAGGAGCTGCAACCAGCCCTGAGGATGGCCTGGTGCCTCTAACTAGAAAGCCATAAGAAATCAAGGTCACTCTCTCCCTCTAGGGCCTCGGTCTGTCAGTCCAGCTTCTCTCTGAAGGTCCATCTCTCTGTCCTTTGTGTGTCTCTTCTGTGTACTGAGCCATTCCTAGCTGGACAAGGAGGCTCTGCAGAATAAGCTCCAGCATATACAGACATATCAGTCCCAACCTAGACCAGTTAAAATCAGAATCTGTGACAGAGACCTGGTCATCATTTGTGTATGTTTGTTTTCAAAATTTCCTGGGCAAAAAAAAACCAAAAAATTAAATAAAAAAAAAAGTTCCCTGGGCAATTTCAACGTGGAGCCAGGATGAACTTCTAGTATCTCTCAGGCTCTACTTCCAAATTCCCAGGAGAGACGATCTGATTGGCCTAGCCTGGGTCAGGTGTTGACTCTGGACCAATCAACTATGGCCAAGGTGGGCAGGGGCAGAGGGCAATAAGCATGGCCACCGGGTAGCCTTCTCCAGAAGAAAGTGAAGAGGGAAGCTTGACAGCATCATCATTTTGTGGTCCCACAGGGCACAGGCATATCTGATTCAGTGTTTACCTCTTGTTCCTTTCCTTTGAAACAAAGCCCCAGCCTGAGTGAAAAATGAGTACCCTGTGTCACTGGCACTGGTCCCATTACTCTGTCTGAAAGGACAATAGAACCATTTAGCCCCTCGGCTTCAGTCACCAGGCCAACCCCTACTTGGCCTCCCTCCTCCAAGGGGAGCCAGTGCTGCCTGAATTCGCCCAGTCTCGGAGCCATTTAAGCAGGTCTGGATGGAAAAAAAAGTACATCTCCTGGGAAGCAGAAATCAACAGCTGCAAAATATTTCATTGGACTCGACTTCTTGTTTGTCATCAAAATGTGTAACTGCAAATGAATTGTGGCTTCATAAAGCCATCCAGACTTGGGGGAGGAAACGAGGAGGGAAAGGGCTGACCAGAAGAAATTGATTCCTGGATCTTGTGTCTTCCCTCATGTTTACCGCCTGTTGTTAGGCAGCTCCTCCCACTCACCTAAGACAATCTCCCTAAATGGAGAATTCCTCACACTCAGCTGAAAGGAGAGTAATGGGAACTTGGGTTACACTGAAGGGGTTAGCCCAACCACAGGGATTTCTGTTTCCTGCTCCTCCAACTCAAAGTCAGATTACGCTGGGGGCGTGTATCCCAATATAGTTATTAAACTCCAGTACAACCCAGTGATAAACCTGAAACCAGCAGTCCTTTTTTTTTTGTTGGATCTGGTCTTATCTTCCCTTTTTTCTTTTTTAGTTCTCTATTTTGAAATAATTTTAAACTTATAAGAAAGTTGCAAAATTTATACAAAAATAATACAGAGAACTCCAGATATAGCAACCCTTAACATTTTGCTATGTCATTCTATCTATTCATCTATCATCTATCTTTCATCCATCTATACCTCTATATACCTGTATCTATTTTCTAAACAGTTGAGAGTAGGTTGTATACATCATACTCCTTTACCACTTAATAATTGCATGTATGTTTCCTAAGAAATGGTGAGATGAGTATTTTTCTCTATCTTACAGATTAAGAAACTGAAGCTCAGAGTTGTATGAAATTGCCCCAGAACACACAGTTGATAAGTGGCAAAGTTAGGATTCAGTTCAAAGCCCAAGAAAGCTGGATGTTAGATATCAACATCAGAACAGAGATTTCTATGACACTCCGAAGCAGAAGAAAAAGCTTCTTGTCTAATCCCAACAGCTATCTCACTAAGAGAAGAAATATTAAATGAAATTTTACCACATAGTGTTAAAAATACAAGATTAGGAATCAGAAGATGTGACTTAATTCCTGCTTTACTCTTTTCTGTCTGAATGATGATGGGCAATTAACTTATCATCACTGAGCACCAGCTTTCTCATCTAAAATGGAGACCGCTGTTGTGAGTAATTTTGTGTAAACTGTAACACGTAATAGAAATGTAGTTAGACCATAAGCATTTCCCAGGAGTCTCATCACCAAATCATGGGAAGAACTTGGCTTCCCAATTCAAGTCAAGTTGGAAAGCCACTGTGAAGGCCACCCAAAGGCCATGCTCTCTTCCCATAACATCAGCGACGACACATTGGGAGTGAGCATGTCAGGCCATGGGGACTGCCTCTCTAATAGGCTGTCCCCGTTTGGAACATAGGCAGGGCCTCTTCTGAGTGACCACAAAGAGAGGACGAATGAACTGAAGGGCTCGCCTCTGGGTAGCTGGCCAGTACCCGGCACTTTAAAACGCGGTGGTTAGCCTCCAACTTCTGGCAGGAGGGGACAGCTTCCACAAAAGTAAACCAAAATGAGTCATGTGAGTATGGAGAAACCACCAGAGACAGCCTTCCAGAATAAAAGCTAGAGACAGGAGAACTCTAAGAACCTGGGCGGCTGATGTTTCCATCTTTGTGAGTCAATACGTGAGACTCGTGGCAGGATGTGAGCCTGTGTGTGTGCACGTCCATGTGCTTGTGCAATGAAGGGAAACTTTAAATATCCTTCTGGCTCCTCTCTGGTTGGTTTGACACCCACCACTCAACATCATCCAAGTAGTTTGGAAACCTATACAATACTCTTATTAGAGAGATGGGCCTGGTCTTCTAGCAATTACAAAATTGCCCTTTAGAAATTTATAACAATTCAATTTTCACTCTTGTAAAGAATAAAGAGGGTCTGTTTTCTTTACCAGTGACATCATTTGCTATTATTATTAGTTTCTTTTTTATTTTAAGAGTAATACCTACATGTGTTGAAAAATACTTGTAAATAGTACCTTCTGAAAGTTTCTTTGCCCCCTTCTCATCCCTTTCTACTTTGCAAAGCAGCCAACTTTAATCAATTCTGGTTTTAGTTCTTCCAGTGTTGCCCCAAAATACTAAATAATATGTTTATACATCTATTTCTTTAGTTGTCAACTTTTGACCATATTTATTGACTTCTGCCATATGGGAGTTTTTGCTAACTTATGCCTCCCTCCACCTCTATCTTTTATCACCTTCATAATCTTAGTCTATATTCCACTTGAATCTTCCCTATGTGTAAAGGAAACTATCACTTCAGTCTTTCCCTCTACCCTTCTTCCTACTTCCCTCACCTCCTGACTTCTGCCATCACTACCATTCCTTTTGTATGGACTGAGTTATATTCTATTCTGAAACCAGAAGGAAGTCTTTCATGCTTTGTGTAGGGATTGATTTTTTAAAAAATCAAACACCAATAGGCATTTTTAAATAAAATTTGTTTACTGAAGAATCAAGTAAGACAAAATGTTCCTGGGGTACTCAAAAAAGGATGTTCAAAAACCAAAATAAAATGAATTATCTTTTCTTAACCTAATCAGTTCCTATCAAAAGTATGTCTTAAAATTGTTTTTTTCTTATTAGGATTAGGACTTACCTAAAATTTGTGTTTTTTCACAGGGTTACCACTTTAAAAAAAAAAACGAAAATAGAAATATATATCCTCTTTACCACATTATTACGATCATCTGATTTCTTAAGTATACCATTTTTGAAAGGCCTAATTTTGCTTGATTGTCTTCTAGGTATGGACCACAGTTGCCAGCATGTTTTTTTTTTTTGTTTTTGATTTTGTTTTTAAATTGCACTCTTGAGTTAGTTCTATTGTTTCTTGGATCCTGTGTCTTTCTCTTTCTTGGATTCCTCTTCCATCTTACTGGAAAGTACCCACAAGCAATCATTCAGAAAAGGTGAACAAACTTCTGAATCCTTGTTTTATCTATAGATTAATTTTGCAAATTGAAAATCAATACTCAGCTTTTATACTATTATAATTGTAAAAATATTATTTATTGAAGTATTGAGTAGTGTGGTTATGAAAAAGTCTGCATTTGCCCTGATATTTGGTAAATAGTTTGGTTGGTTTGGTAATTATAGATGAAAAATCACATTCCCTTGGTACTACATAGGCATTGCTCCACTGAATTACTCTTCTGGCATGCAAAATAACTGACAAGTCCAAGTCCAGGTTAATTCTCATTTCTTTATCACCCTCTATCTTTACTCCCTAGAAGCTTTGAGAATCTTCTCTTTATATTTTGTGTCCTAATTTTATCATTCTGTATATGTCCTCTATTGGTCCTTTCAATTTGAAAACTCTTGTCTTTACTTTGATAATTTTCTCTCCTCATGGACTCTTGTTATTTTTCCTAGACTTACCAACATTGCTAGGATGTTGCAGTTCCTGAATTGATCCTACATATCTTTTAACTTTTTTTCTCATATTTTCCAACTTGTTCTTTTTGCTCTACATTCTGAACTATTTCCTCAACTTTGTTCCAGATTTTCTATTGAATTGTTTAATTTCCAAGAACTCTGGCAGTCCTTGCTTGTCCATTCATGTTTGCAAGGGAAGGTAGATAAGTGTAACTCATGGATTGACCCTGCTCATTTAGGTTACAGGGGTAGACAGCAGACAGAGGGGCTGCTTCCCACTCCCCTACATGCCCTCTCCCCTGGTCCAGAACAAGGAAGGTTTTATCCTCACTCAAGGAGCCCTAGACCTCCCCAGGTAGACTGTTTAATTCCCTTAGAAAGTAGATATGTGACTCATCTCTGAGGGTGACCAAGGAGTACTGTGCTCCCATGGTAGGGAGGTGGTAGGAATGAGGGTAAACAACCAGCTCAGCTGTTCCGGATAGCTCCTCTAAGAGTCATCATGATTAGTGACGCACATTCCAATCTTAGTTTCCCTTTCTATCAACTCAGAGTGTGGTGCCTTTTCAGGGGCCCTCAGGAAGCTCATTTTTTCTCCAAAGTAGATGGTTCCCTCTCTATTGCACCAATATTCCCATACCTCACTCACTGCATCCCACTCTGATTCTTTTGGCAATTCAATTGCACCTGTTTTCTATCATACAGAAAGTTATCAAAAACTCTACTGATAGGCAGGCTGCTAGGGAGCGTGTGAGTACTCATTTTATCTTAGTGGGTTAAATCACTGGGTGGAGACTGTACAATGAGTGTGAAGGTGTACCCACATCCTGGGGAGACCTGATGTTCTCAGAGAGAATTATGTCCCTCAAGAGAGTCAGTGGCTCCCAATGGGTTAGGGCAGTCTAGTTTGTCAAGCCCTCAGCATTGTTGCAAGTATCTGTAAATCTGGTCCCTCGAGTAGTGAAGATTGATTTTCACTGTGGGCCCAGAGCAGAAGGGGAGAGAGCTATGAATAGATGGAAGCAGGGTAATAAGGGAGCAATGGAAGTGCTCCACAAGATCATGTAAAGATGGATATAGGACATGTTAATGTACACCAAAAATGTATACAAGTCTATAAGCTAAAATGTAAACCATAATGTAAAACATAAGGAAACTAAAAATTGAGAAATTTGTACAGTCTAAAATCTAAACCATACTGTAAACCAAAATGGAACCATGTTTGAAAGCTATGTTTCAAAATCTGTATATCAGCTGCAGCAAATGTAACATGAACATGTAAAAAGATCATTGCTGGGGAAGGGGGAAAGGGCTTGATATTGAATATATAAGAGTCCCCTATATTGTATATGTGAATTACTGTGATCTAAAACTTTTTTGAAGACAAAATTAAAAATCAGAAAAAAATCAGTATAGACACTGAGGAAGAAATGAAAGAAACTGCCTTGCCACTGTACATACAGGGCAACACCTATTAGAGTGATGAAAGGCAAAATGTTAAAAACAAAGCTTTATAATATTTTTCATTTTTATTAATACACCGATTTATTTTTACTTTATCTTAGCATTTCTAAGTTAGTATGTATATTTCTAATCTTTAAACCCATCACTATATTTCATTTTCCTATTAATTGAATTTGGCTTCATTGTTGAAGGAATTCTAGACCACAGAGAGGTTCAACTATGGCAGGGGAGGAACACTGGTGTGGGGTCTTATTGATGGGGGCACATGGTTGGGAGGGAGTTCTCCAGGGCATGTATATAGGGAACATAAAAATTTTTTGAGGGAAGCAGACTTGGCCAAATGGATAGGGCATCTGCCCACCACATAGGAGGCCCGCAGTTCAAACCCAGGACCTCCTTGACCTGTGTGGAGCTGGCCCACGCGCAGCGCTGATGCACACAAGGAGTGCTGCGCCATGCAGGAGTGTCCCCCGCATAGGGGAGCCCCACGTGCAAGGAGTGCACCCTGTAAGGAGAGCCGCCCAGCATGAGAGTGCAGCCTGCCCAGAAGTGGTGACGCACACATGGAGAATTGACTCAACAAAATGAGACACAGATTCCTGGTGCAGCTGACAAGAATAGAAGCAGACACAGAAGAACAGGCAGCAAATGGACACAGAGAACAGACAACTGGGGTGGGGAGGGGGTAGGGGAGAGAAATAAATAACAATAAATCTTTAAATGTAAAAAACTTATACACAAAGAACTACACAACACTGTTCAAGGAAATCAAAGAAGACCTAAATAAATGTAATAATATTCCCTGTTCATGGATAGGAAGACTAAATATTATTAAGATGTCTACCCTACCAAAACTAATCTACACATTCAATGCAATCCCAATAAAAATCAACACAGCATTCATTAAGGAACTAGAAAAACTAGCAATGAAATTTATTTGGAAAGGAAAGAGGCCCTGAATAGCCAAAGACATATTGAAAAAGAAAAACGAAATTGGAGGAATCACACTACCTGACTTCAAAACATACTACAAAGCTACAGTAGTGAAAACAGCATGGTATTGGCACAAGGAGAGACATACAGACCAATGGAACCAAACTGAGAGTTCTGATATAGATCCTCATATATATAGTCATATAATATTCGATAAAGCTACCAAACCCTCTGAACTGGGAGAGAATGGCCTATTCAACAAATGGTGCCTAGAGAACTGGATATCCATATGTAAAAGAATGAAGGAGGATTACCATCTCACACCTTATACAAAAATCAACTCAAGATGGATCAAAGACCTAAATATAAGAGCCAAGACCATAAAGACTTTGGAAAGCAGTGTAGGGAAACATATACAAGACCTTGTAATAGGAAATGACTTCATGAACTTCACACCCAAAGCACGAGCAGCAAAAGAACAAATAGATAAATGGGACTTCCTCAAAATTAAAGCCTTCTGCACCTCAAAGGAGTTTGTCAAGAAAGTGAAAAGAGAGCCTACATAATGGGAGAAAATATTTGGTAACCATATATCTGATAGGAGACTTATAACCTTCATATATAAAGAACTCCTGTATCTTGAAAATAAAAAGACAAACAACCCATTTAAAAAATGGGAAAAAGACTTAAACAGACACTTCTCCAAAGAAATACAAATGGCTAAAAAGCACATGAAAAAATGCTTCAAATCTCTAGCTATCAGGGAAATGCAAATCGAAACTACCATGAGATACCGTCTTACTCCCATAAGATTGGCAGCTATGAAAAAAACAGAAGACTACAAATGCTGGAGAGGATGTGGAGGAATGGGAACACTCATCACTGCTGGTGGGAATGTAGAAGGATCCAGCCATTCTGGAGGACACTTTGTCGGTTTCTCAAAAAACTAGCCATAGATTTACCATATGATCCAGCAATTCCACGGCTGGGTATATACCCAGTAGAACTGAAAACAAGGACACAAACCGATATATGCACACCAATGTACATAGCAGCATTGTTCACTATTGCCAAAAGTTGGAATCAACCCAATTGCCCATCAACAGATGAATGGATAAGTAAAATGTGGTATATACATACAATGGAATACTACTCAGCTTTAAGAACGAATACACTACAAACACACATGATAACCTGGGTGAATCTTGAGAACCTTATGTTGAGTAAAGCAACCCAGGCATTGAAGGACAGATACTACAAGACCTCAATGATATGAAATAAGTAAACCAAGCTGCCTCAGAGAGCTAGAGACTGGATGATAGGCTTAAAGAAAATTGGGGGGTAGAGGAAGGATGTAAGTTGATACCTACATGGGTGAAATCTATGATAAGCTGGAGGTAAGTATTTGTACAAGGAAGGGATAAAATGGGGACATAGAGTTATCTTCGGATGGGGCTTTGCAGGCTTGAGGGGGGCTAGGGATGGGAGGATGGGTAATATTGCCCAAGAAATTGGGGGAAGGGTGGGGCAACATATGAACATAGGAGATTGTCAGGTATTTGGTTAAGAGTACAATGCAGAAAAAATTTTTCAAAAATATTATAAGGAAGGTTACCTGTTTAAGATGCTTAAAGGGGATAATCTGACTCAGGACAGGCTCCTAGGGAATATGTGAATGCTCATTTTGCCATAGTGGGTTTTATCATTTGATAGAGACCCATATAATGAGAGTGAAGGTATACCCACATCCTGGGGAGGACTGATGCCCTCAAATAGAGGGAATTGTATCTCTCGAGAGAAATGGTGGCTCTCAGTACATTAGGGCAGTTGAGCATGTCAAGCCCTCAACACTGTTGCAAGTATCTCTGAACATGGCCCTTCAAGCAATGAAGATGGACTGTCACTGTGGGCCCTAAGGGGAGGGGGAGAGAGGTATTGAATAGATGGAACCAGTGTAACTGTGTGGGCAATAGAAGTGTTCCACAAGAGTACACAAGGATAGATACAAAATATGTTAAATTACACCAAAAATATATAGGGCTGATAGGCTAAAATGTAAATCATAATGTAAAACATAAGATAACTAAATATTTAGAAAATTGTATAGTCTAAAATATAAACCACAATGTAAACCCAAATGTTACCTTGTTTGAAAGTTATCATCTCAATATCTGTACATCAGTTTCAGTAAATATAGTATGAATATGTAAAAAGATTATTGCTGTGGAAGGGAAAAGGGTTTATGTTGGATATGTGGAAGTATTGAATATTGTATATGTGAATTACTGTGATCTAAAACTTCTGTGAAGATAAGCTTAACAATTAGAATAAAGAAAAGAAAAAGATAGGACGTAGACACTAAGGAAAAGATGGAAGTAGTTGTCTTGGCAACTTGCATACAGGGCAACACTTATTGCAGGGATGGAAGGCAAAACATCAAAAATAAAGCTTTTGCATTTTTAAATTTTTTGATACTCCAATTTATTTTACCTTAATTTTTCTAAATTAATATGTATTCTATATTTAACCTTTAAACTCGTCACTATATTCCATTTTACTATTAATGGGACCTGGTAATATATTGGGCTTCACTTTTCAAGAAGTTTTGGATCACAGAGAGGTTCAACAATGGCAGGGGAGGAATACTGGTGTGGGATGTTATTGACAGGGGACACATGATTGGCAGGGAGTTCTCCAGGGCATATATCCAGGGTACTTAAAAATGTTTGGATATTTTCGTAGTGGATACAATTAGAAACAACAACTGAGGGAGAGCTGAGTTCCTAGCCAGGGGAGCTCTATCACAGTCCCTAAAGGAGCAGCAACAATCCCCCAAGTGCAACGGCAAAGACCAAAAAAGAATGAAGGTCCAACAATGAGCCCTTGATACTAATGACTATGCTTGTGAGCCTGTGTGCCTGAAATAAGAACACGGCCTAGAGCTGCAGGGTGCCTAAAAGTTGCCTCCTGAGAGCCTCCATGTTGCTCAAATGTGGCCAGTCTCGAAGCCAAACTCAGCATGTAAATTTGTTGCCTTCCCCCCAGCGTGGGACATGACTCCCAAGGATGAGCCTCCCTGGTGTCGAGGGATTACTAACAAGTACCAGCTGATGATGTAACTAGAAAATGACCTTGAATAAAAGGGTCAACTCGGACCAGCAGAATATCTCAATCTACATATAATACCAGGAGTTAAAAATGCTTTTTGACCTGAATCAAAGGGGGAAATGGAAAGGACAAATGAGTTTATATGGCTATGAGTCTCCAAAAAGAGCTGGGAGGTTATCAGAGGGGTTGCTCTTATGCACACCTCAGCAGAGTCCCAGAAACAGATAAAGTAGATACAACCCCAGGTATTGGTTCTTCTGAGGGCCACAGAGATCCACAGGTTCTATGGTCACGGCAGATGGAGTTCAGTGCCATGTCAGTTGGCCCTACTTTAGAGTTTGTGTTTCTGTGTGATGGAGGTGGACTCAGATGTGACCTTTGTTCACAAGTCTCTCCTGTTACTTTTACCAGAACTGTAGTTGGTGCTGGGGTTTAATATATACCCAGGGGACCTGAATCTCTGGACTGACCATGTGATAGCCAGGTTCTGAGCCTCAACAGACTTCAGCTCCTACACTCTGGTTTATTGGACTTACCCCACTCAGCTAACACGGAGTTGAAGAAGGTCAACCACTACACCAGGGAGCCAAGAGTGCCTACAGCTGAAAGCAGGAGGATTGCATTCAGCATCCATGTGGAATCTAAGGCCCCTCTTGATATAGATGTGAAGTGGACACAACCATTCCAAGGTCCACAGGATGGAGGAATAGAGTATGGATTAGAGTGGACTTACTGATATTCTATTCATGAACTATTGTGATTAGTAATCGAAGAAAATGTGGCATTGGTGTGGAGAAAGTGGCCATGGTGGCTGCTGGGGGTAGGGAATGGGAGGAAGAGATGAGATGTGGGGGCATTTTCGAGACTTGGAGTTGTCCTTGGTGGTGCTGCAGGGACAGTTACCAGACATTGTATGTCCTCCCATGGCCCACTGGGTAGAATGTGGGAGAGTGTGGGCTATGATGTGGACCATTGACCATGAGGTGCAGCAGTGCTCAGAGATGTATTCACCAAATGCAATGAATGTCTCATGATGATGGAGGAGATTGTTGTTCTGATATATGTTGGGTATTTTCTTTTTTTTTTTTTAATTCATTCTTTTAAAAATATTACATTCAAAAAATATGAAGTCCCATTCAACCCCACCGCCCCCACCCTCCACTGCCCCCACAGCAACACTCTCTCCCATCATCATGACACATCCATTGCATTTGGTAAGTACATCTCTGGGCATCGCTGCACCTCATAGTTAATGGTCCACATCATAGCCTACACTCTCCCACGTTTCATCCAGTGAGCCCTGGGGGGATCTACAATGTCCCGTAAATGTCCGTGAAGCACCAACCAGGACAACTCCAAGTCCCGAAAATGCCTCCCCATCTCATCTCTTCCTCCCATTCCCGCACCCAGCAGCCACCATGGCCACCCTTCCCACACCAATGCCACATTTTCTCTGTGGACATTGCATTGGTTGTGTCCATTGCACATCTATGTCAAGAGGGGGCTTAGATTCCACATGGATACTGGATGCAATCCTCCTGCTTTCAGTTGTAGGCACTCTAGGCTCCATGGTGTGGTGGTTGACATTCTTCAACTCCATGTTAGCTGAGTGGAGTAAGTCCAATAGTGTAGGAGTTGAAGTCTGTTGAGGTTCAGGGCATGGCTATCATATTGTCAGTCCAGAGATTCAAATCCCCTAAATATATCTTAAACCCCAACACCAACTACAATTCCAGTAAAGTAGCATGAAAGTCTTGTGAAAAGAGATCCCATCTGAGTCCAGTTCCATCATGCAGAAACACCAGCTCCAAAGAATTGCCAACTGATATGGCAGTGAACCCCATCTGCCATGACCATAGAACCCGTGGGTCTCTTTAGCCCTCAAAAGAACCAATACCTGGGGTTGTATCTACTTTATCTGTCTCTGAGACTCTGCTCAGGTGTGCATAAGGGCAATCCTTCTGACAACGTCCAGACTCTTTTTTAGAGACTCATAGCCATATAAACTCATTTCTCCTTTCCATTTCCCCCTTACATTAGGGCAAACAGCATTTTAAAGTCCTGGTATTATATGTAGATTGAGATATTCTGCTGGCCCGCGTTGAACCTTTAATTCAAGGTCATTTTCTAGTGCAGCATCAGCTGGTATTTGGTCGTGATCCCTCGTTGCCAGGGAGGCTCATCCCCGGGTGTCATGTCCCACACTGGGGGGAATGCACTGCATCTACATGCTGAGTTTGGCTTCGAGACTGGCCACATTTGAGTAACATGAAGGCTGTCAGGAGGAAACTCCCAGGCACAGTGCTGCTCTAGGCCTTGTTCTTATTTCAGGCGTATAAGCTCACAAGCATAGTCATTAGTATCAGGGGCTCACTGTTGGGCCCTCATTCCTTCCTGGTTCTTACCATTGCACCTGGGGGACTGCCGCTGCTCCCCTAGGGACCATGACAGAGCACCCCCAGCCAGGAACCCAGTACCCCCCCCCAGCTGTTGTTTTTAATTGTTTCCACTATGAGTATATCCAAACATTACCATGCACCTTGGACATATGCCCTGTATAACTCTATGTTGGGTATTTTCATAGTAGTTACAGTTACAAATGACAACTGAGGGAGTGCTGAGTTCCTACTCAGGGGAGCTCTGTCACATTCTCCAATGGAACAGCAGTAATCCCCCAAGTGCAACAGCAAAGACCAACAAGGAAGGATGGTCCAACAATGAGCCCTTGATACTGATGACTATGCTTATGAGGCTGTGTGCCTGAAATGAACTAGGCCTAGAGCTGCAGGATGCCTAAGAGTTACCTCCTGAGAGCCTCCATGTTGCTCAAATGTGGCCACTCTCTAAGCCAAACTCAGCATGTAAATGTAATACCTTCTCCCCAGTATGGGACATGACTCCCAGGGGTGAGCCTCCCTGGCACCAAGGGATTACTACCAATCACTAACTGGTGAGGCAGCTAGAAAGAGACCTTGAATAAAAGGGTCAACTCAAACCAGCAGAATATCTCAGCCTACATGTACAATCATATGTTAAAAATGGCTTTTTGACCTTGAATAAAAGGGGGAAATGGAAAAGAGAAATGAGTTTATATGGCTAAGAGTCTTCAAAAAAGAGTCAGGAGGTCATCAGAGGGGTCATGCTTATGCACATCTCAGCAGGACCCCAGAAACAGCTTAAGTAGATACAACCCTAGGTACTGGTTCTCCTGAAGGCTACAGACACCCACAGGATAAATGGTCATGGCAGATGGATTTGGAGTTCTGTGCCATGTCAATGAGCCCTACTCTGGAATTTGTGCTCCTGAGAGTGATAGAGCTGGACTCAGATGTGACCTTTCTACACATGCCTCTTCTATCACCTTTACTGAACCTGTGGTTGGTGCTAGGGATGGTGTATACTCAGGGGACTTGAATCTCTGGACTGCCCATGTACCACCAGGGCCCTGAACCTCAGCAGAATTGCAACCCTTACTCTCTGGTTCATTGGACTTACCCAGGTCAGCTAACAGGGAGGTGAAGATGGTCAACCACCACACCAGTGAACCAAGAGTGCCTACAACTGCAAGCAGGAGAATTGTATCCATCAGCCATGTGGAATCTAAGCCCCCTTTTGATCTAGAGGTGGAGAATGGACATCATCATCCCAGGGTCCACAGAATGGAGGAATAAAATATGGGTTAGAGTGGACTTACTGCTATTCTACTATAAGACTACTGTGACTAGTAATAGAAGAAATTGTATCATTGATGTGGAGAAAGTGGCCACAGTAGTTGCTGGGGGCAGGGAGAGGGAAGAAGAGATGTGATGAGGGGGCATTTTTAGGACTTAGAGTTGTCCGAAATGATATTGCAGGGTCAAATGCTGGACATTATATATCCTGCCATAACCCACTGAATGTACTGGGGGAGAGTGTGAACTACAGGGTAAACTATTATCCACGTGGTGCAGCAGTGCTCCAAAATGTGTTCACTGAGTGTGATGAGTATGCCACAATGATGGGGGAGGTTGTTGGTGTGTGAGGAGTGGGGTGGGGTGCTGGGGGTATATGGGAACCTCTTATGTTTTTTATAATGTAACACTTTTGTGATGTATGTATCTTCAAAAAAATACAATTTACAAAAATAATGGGGGTGGAGGGTTAGGGGGTGGGTTATAATAGGAACCTCTTATGTTTTTTTAATGTAACGCTCTATGTGATCTTTTAATTTTAAAAATGTGTTAATTAAAAATAAAAATAAAAAAAGACTCTACTGATATCCTACCTGCTGTACTCTGTACCATTGTGTATGTCTTTTGTATGTCATTTCTGTCATTTCAATAGGCTACTGCATGGGAGGGAAGGAAATATGTGGGCCCACTTCACTCTGAACTAGAAAACCACTGGCACTGTTAAACTGTTTAAGCTATGTCTGGAAGGCCATATACACAAATACACACACACACACACACAAATATATAATCTTTAATTTCCCTCTCTATAATTTTTAGTAAGTTTGAGTATCACTTACATTTGGTTGGCCGTTAAATTTCTTCTTCTATGGGTGGCCTATTTATAAGATGAATGGTTACAGATGTTTTACATCCAGCTCTTTGCATGGGCCATTTTAGGTTTCAAAGATACGTCACTTTTGAGCTCTTAATCCTTGTATATAGTAACTCAAGATTCTTTATGAATTTTTAAAACATAATTAAAATAGAGCTGTCAGTTAAAAGAGCTGAATGTTCTTCTTTCTCTAATTTTTTTTTTCTCCTGCCCTGCCTTCCTTACTTTGTTGAGAAAGTAAGGGCAGAGAGGAAAGGATGCACCATAATGTGATACTCTCTCCTGAAGTCAGGTTTCCTTCTTTCTCCTACCTGACTGACTCCCACACGTTTCTTGGCTCCAGAGTTGCTCCCTGTGGGACTCATGGTGGGAGCCACCTCTGCTTAACCATAAAGTCCTCTGAGTGTCAGACTGGCACCCCTGTTGCAGATTCCACTCGCCAACAGGCATACATAGGGGATGAGAAACCCTGTGGGTGGCTCCGGTCATGCAGCTGATGGTCAAAGAGATGGGCACCAGTGCCTACTTTGTAAACAATCCAGGGCCCTCCCACCCATGGTTTATAGAAACTGAACTCTCACCATCCCTTGAAGCTCTGAAGATCATGCTCAGGGTAGTTTATTTCAACAGCATGAGCATCCTTTGGAGAAAGCTCTTTATTTGGGGAAAGTCGCCTCCCCCCTTTCTTAAAATTAACCCTTGAAATAAAAATCATGACAGTGCTGAGAAAACTTGAAGTCATGTATATACCTCTTTAGGAGTTCTATTTTAAGACAGGGAACTTTGATACACTCATGCAGCAAAGCAGCTGGGGATTTCAGGGCCCACGTCCTCCCTCTCAGCCTGTCTGAGGCCACTCCGGACATGAGTCTATTCGTGGCAGAAAGCCTGTGTGGCAGGAGTTGAGAATGACTCTTCTCCCCCTTTACGTCACACATGCACAAACTTCTGAATTTAGGAGGGAGAAAGAGAAGCAAGAGGGAGTGATCATTAATAAAGGTTGGCAATCCTTTTCTGCAAAACTTCTTGGGAGGCCACAGTTTTATCTCAGGTCATACTGTCACAGAAAGAAATGCAACCAAAGAAAACTTTAAAGACTGGGACCCAGGCAGGGAAGTCGCAATGAAACCATGGACTGCTGCAGGGCAAGGACCCTGTATTGTTTACCTCTTCTGCAAGTCCAGAGCCAAAGGGCTTTGCACACAGTAGGTATTGAATAAGAACCTGTGGGTAGTTAATTAATGCTCCATCTAACTACCTTCCTAGAGCTGTGTGGGTGGGGGACTGTAAAAAGAAAGAAGTCCTCCTTCTTGTTTATATCCTTTTTCTTCCACAAGGCAGACGTTGTTGCTAATATTAGACTACCAAGGTCATCAAGGGTTCATTTTTACAACATCCCAAGGATTCAGGTCTTTTTGTTCGTTTGTTTTTGTTTTTTTATTTATTTCTCTCCCCTTCCTCCCCCCTCCCCGTTGTCTGTTCTCTGTGTCTATTTACTGCATGTTCTTTTTGTCTGCTTCCGTGTCTATTTGCTGTGTGTTTCTTTTTGTCAGCGGCACGGGAATCTGTGTTTCTTTTTGTTGCGTCATCTTGCTGTGTCAGCTCTCCGTGTGTGCGGCACCATTCTTGGGCAGGAAGAACTTTCTTTCACACTGGGTGACTCTCCTTACGGGGTGCACTCTTTGCGCATGGGCCCCCCCCCCACGCGGGGGACACCCCTGCATGGCACAGCACCCCCTGCGCGCATCAGCACTGCGCATGGGCCAGCTCCACACGGGTCAAGGAGGCCCGGGGTTTGAACCGCGGACCTCCCATGTGGTAGACGGACGCCCTAACCACTGGGCCAAGTCCGCTTCCCCAAGGATTCAGTTTTTGACAACATGAGGGGCAGAGATCTTTTCATCCACCACACAAAAGACATTCACATGTCCCTGAGCAGCCACCACCCCCACCCCCACTTAGGAGTCTGGTTCCTTCTTTCCATCTCTTTCTCTTTCTCAGTCTCTTTCCAGTCCAGGGAGTAGTGAACTCCTGAGACCTGAATTCACTATATAGAAGGCCCCACTTCAGTGTTTAGCCTTCACTACGGCTCCAATTCCGCTTTCCCAGACTTCTCTAGGGGCAGGGAGTATGGGTGGTTGGAGACACAGAGGAGTGGGTATTGTACACAACACACAACCCCCCAAAATAAAGCAGTCCTATCTTCTATTTGCTATCCTCTCTCTTTCTTTTTCTCTCTGTCTCTCTTCACAGGGAAGAGGCATTGCTGACAGGGAGAATATGGGCAATATGCCAACAAAATCAAATGCCGTCAAAATCCAGTCTACATCTTTAATGAAGATTAAGATTTTCCTTTTCAAAATATCTGCCATGTTCCACTTAAGTAAAAAGTCTTATAAACATTAGGAAGCTCTGATTTCAGTCTGTGTGTTGCTCATTGATTGACTGCCTCACTGGACGATTGCTTGTGCTAAATGAACAAACTAGAAGTCTACACGAACTAACCACCCCCTCCCCAAGTACATGTGACCGAAAACACTTTCTTAAGATGCTCATGACCCTCCACTAATAATCCCAGGCCATGAGTATTGTACTCAGATCCATCCCATTCCTCTCTGGACTTCCTAGGATACTGTAGCTCAACATCTTAATTGTTTCACTCTCCTGGGTCCAGGGACCTTCCATGCTTGTTTCCTCCCTAAATCTCTTAACTCTCAAAAATATTCCTAGCACTTTTACATGCATTTTCACATGTCAGCATTTAATTCTCACAAGTACCCTGGGAGGAGACAGGGACTCAGTCATCCATTTATTCAAAAGCACTAATCAAGGGCTAAGAATCAGGCCAGGCACTGGAGAGATGGAGATGGCGAAGGCATACCACCTGCGCTTGTGGAGCTCACGGACCACCGAGGGAATGGACAATGTACCCACAATTGCTCAGTAGGAAAGGTGCTGTGATTGGAGGATACTGATGTGGGCTATGGGTGGAAGGCTCTTTGTCTCTTCAGAGATAACTAAGCTGTTTGACTTGTGAGTGTGGAACGGTAAGAGGCTGCAGTCCTGCCCTTAGGGACAGTGGCAGCGGCTCCAGTCCCAGGAAATGTTTAACAATGCAAGGGCGATAAACTTTAAGTATTTAGGGAAAATGCAAAAAGTAAATATGCTAAAAGCTTATCTAGAATGTCTGGAGTCCATGCTAAAAGCTTACCTAAGATGTGGAAGAGATATATGCTAATTGAAGCCTATTGAGAACTGAAACAAAGGGACCATTTGGCCTTTCCTCTCTGTATAAAAGGAATTCAAAAATCTTGTTCGGGGCTCGGGATCCAAACAGAAAGCTCCCGAGTCCGGCCGGCCGTCAATAAACCATTTTTCCTTCTCAAAATCATTCCTGAGTCCTGGCCTCTCCATACTCAAATAATTGAACTTCTCTTAAATTCCACAACAATACCACGTGTTCAGGGAGCAGAGAGGGCCCACTGTGGCTCAGAGGACCTGAGAGGTTTCCAGAGGATGATAATGCACCTCAGTCCTGATGGGTAAGTAGGGGGAGGGAAGACAAAGGAGGAGGCCAGAGGAATGCCAGGCGAGGAGGCAGGGCATTCAAGTTAGAAAAGAGAAAGTGTGACCATGTGTGGCCCAATGAGCAGCTGAGTGTGGCTGGAGGGAGAGCGTAAAGTGGGGAGTGGAAGGTAGGCAGGAGATGACGCAAGAGAGGAACTCGGAGCCAGATGACAGGCAAGTATATTTCACAGAGTTTGGATTTTACCCTAAGAAACTGGTCATCGCAAAGGTTCATGACATGACTTACACTTTAGAAGGAGTAATCAGGCAGTGGGGACGATGGACTGGGGATGCTAAGCCAGGAAGTTGTGGAAGTGGTCCAGGAGAGAGATGGGATTTCAATTTGGAGCAGGGCAATAGAGATTGGGAGTAGGGGTGGATTCAAAAGATATTTAAGAGGACTCTGTAGGACTTGGAATGAAATGAATGAGGGAGGTGTGTGTGGAGGGAAGATTTGGGGTTTATGTTCATGGCTAGATGATGGTGCCATTCACCAAGTAGGCCTAGGAAGATCAACAGGTGTGGAGAGAAAGGTGAGCAGATGGACTGGGCATGCAGAGCTCTAGGGGCCTGTGAATCATCCAGATAGATGCTGGGATCAGGAAGTCAGGGAGAGATCTGGTTTGGCAATATGGATTTGGATGACCCAGCATCCTGGCAGCAGTTGATGTCACACGAGTGTGTGAGATCAAATGCAGAAGTCTGATGTCATTTGACAGATGAGGAAACTAAGGCTGGCCACCGTCTCACAGCTGGTGCAAGGCTTAGAACCCCTTCCTCTGTGATGCTCTCCATTACTGGTCACTAGCTTTATGTTTCTATAAGACTATCTTAGGGTTATTATGGCTTACAGTTTTTATGTGTGTGACTTTCCACACTAGAAATTGATCTCTTTCTGTACAGACTTAGGCCTCATACTAAGCTCCAGGCCCCTACCTCGGCGCCTGGCATGTTGTGCATGATCTATGCATATGGGCTGAATCAGGCTGGGAAAAAACGTACACCCTCAGGCAAGCTTTGGGCCCACAGTGGTGCTTCTGGTCATGTGACTACTGTTTCAGCAGAGCTGTGAGGTCAAATGACTCAGCAGAAATTTGCAGGGCAAATGACAGGAAATAGCTTCAAGAGCAGACCCTGTTAACTGATCTAAAACACATGTGCCTGGAGCCCAGTGCGGGTGTGGGGGAGGTTTTTGTGGCCATGCCACGGGTCTGCAGAGACGCTGCCCACAGGAGGTTCTGTTGCTTCATGGCCTCCCGCCAAGGCGCTGGGAAGGCCTGCAAAGCCGTGTGCCCCGCGTGCATCAGCCCCTAAGATCTCCATCTGCCCACTTTTTCCAGATCATCAAATTTTGCCCTTATTGGTACCCAAACTTTTAAAAAGTAAAACCCATTCTGACAAAATAGTTCCCCAAAGGAACAACGCTAGCCCCTGCTTTTCCACCTTCTTAAACTGTCGTGTTATATGACCTCTTGATAGCTCTGTGCTGACAGAGTGTCACCACCCCAGCACTGGAGCGCTAAGAAGCAGTTTCAACTTCAGGTAATAATAATAATGACAACATTAATCATCGATACCATTCATGAGCTTTCCCGATGCCTATGTGCCCAGCACCCAGCAAGGCACTCTGCCTACATGTTAGCAGACACTCCAGGTGTCGCAGCTGTCGAGAGGATTTGATGATCACAGTATTGAAGACCAGAATGCAAGACTCTTCTGAGAAGAAAGTTTTATTAACAGCCGGCTGAGCCCAGCAGACTTATGTCTGAAGACTGAGCCCTGAGCAGGGTTTTCAGGTTGCCTTTATACAGGAGATGCATGGGGTAGGGCCAGGAGAGGATTTGGCACGAAAGTATGAGGGGGGTTTTCATTTTTTTTTCTTAAGGATTTATTTATTTTAATTTATTTCTGTCCCCTTCCCCCCCATTGTCTGCTCTCTGTGTCCTTTCGCTGTGTGTTCTGTGTCCACTTGCACCCTTGGTGACACCGGGAAACTGCGTCTCTTTTTTGTTGTGTCATCTTGCTACATCAGCTCTCTGTGTAAGCAGTGCCATTACTGGGCGGGTTGCACTTTTTTCGCACAGAGCGGCTCTTGCAGGGCATATTCCCTGTGCACGGGGCACCCCCATGTTGGGGCGCCCCTGCGTGGCAGGGCACTCCTTGCGCACGGCAGCTCTGCGCATGGACCAGCTTACCACACGGGTCAGGAGGCCCTGGGCCTCCCATATGGTAGGCAGATGCTCTACCAGTTGAGCCCCGCTTCCCGGGGAAGGGCCGGGGGGGTGGTTCTTATACTGCTAGGTTTCTGTTTCTTGGAGCCTAGGGGCTTTTCCAGGAGCCAGACAAGCCTTAAGACACACACAGCCCATATCATTCCAGAATACACACAGAGCCCATGTCATGGGCTCTGGGCTTCTAAGTTCTTGGCTATGTTGCATAAAAGAATTTAAGGACATGCCATAGAGATATACAAGGGAGTTATTAAAAAAACAAGAAAATGAGAAATGAGGTGGGTACACAACCCAAGACATGGGTTGAGGGCATGCACATGGGGCCCCAGGTTAGGCCTTTAAGACCTGTCCTCCCACTCCCCTTTCCTAATGTTGGGGAGGGGCCCCAGCTGTGTGCTCTTCTGATTGCTTGCTTTATGATCCCTGCCTGTTAGCTCTCTGGGGACCATTGGGAAGCCTATTTGGAGATATTCGGGGCTTCTCCTTGACCTAAAAGAGTTCCAGATGGGACCTCATGGCCAGGGCCTCGCAGCATCTTTCCAGCTTTTTTCTTAGTAGCAGGGGATTTCCAAGTGCAGTCTCACAGCCGTGTTCTCTGCCGGGTCCCAGCCTCCTTCCCTCATTCCCTGTATTAACCTGCCTCATGTACATTCTTTCATTTTTGCTTCATAACTTCCCTAAGAGGTCAGTGTTACTGTTCCCAATTTCCAGGTGTGGAACTGAGGAGCAGGAAGATTCAGTGAATTGTCCAAGGTTGCACGTCAGGTTAAATAATGCAGGCAGACTCAGAGTCCACACTGGCAACTGTGTCCTCGTAATGAGCCTGAGATTCAGCGACCAGCCCATCCTCATTTACCCAGGACTTTCCTGGCTTTACCTCCGATATTTCTCAGTTCCAAACCAGGACAAATGATCCTCCTAGCCTGAGGGTGAGAAAGACTCACTGCTTCCAACAGTCCCCTCCTAGCCAGGATAGTAACTAACACATCAAACCAGCAAGCCAGGATAGTAACTAACACATCAAACCAGCAAGTCCAGGTTCTTCTGCAGCACTAGACAGGGGATCAGGGGCTCCCTAAAGCAGTTATGAATGTAGCTCCCCTTTCAGGAATACGTGTTCATCATTCGTGGGTGCCTTCATTTCCTAGGGCTGCAGGAACAAAGTACCACAAACTGGGGGGCTTAAAACAATCGTACTTTATTCTCTCACGGTTCTGGAGGCTGGAAGTCTGCAAGCAAGGTGTCGGCAGGCATCTGGAGCCTGCAGGGGAGAATCCAGCCCTCCTCTTCGAGCGCCTGGGGTTTCCCGGCAATCCTTGGCAGTCCTCGGCTTGCAGGTGCATCTCTGCTCAGTCTCCACGAGGCCTTCTTTTCTGTCTCCATCTTCACCTGGCACCCTCCCTGTGTCCTTGCCGTGTCTCCTCTCCAGTCATGTTAGACGAGGGCCCCCTAGTCCGACTTGGCCACATTTTCACTGATATCTTCAAAGACCTTATTTCCAAATAAGGTCACATTCACAGGCTTTAGGACTTGAGCTTGCCTTTTGGGGGGACACGATTCAACCAAAACAGTAGGGAGGAGAAACTTCTATGAAGAAAAATAATGAATTTCATTCTTTATAGTCAAAACAAGAGACCAGCTGCATGCACTTATCATGGGCAATTTTCTAAGACAGACTATATTTTGTGAGGCAAGTCAAAGAGCTTCTTTAGATAATAAAGATCAAAGAAACCCCTCGTTCCTAGGGAACAGCATCTGCCGTGCACTATTTGGTTTCGCATGTCAGCTCGCTGAAATGGGAATCTGGTCTTGGGGTATGGACATGGGTCTCAGGACCTGGGATTTTGCCTGCATGGAAACCTCAAGGGAGAAAGAGAGAAAGCAAGAGAGAGAGAGAGAAAGAGAAAGAGAGAGAGAGAAAGAAAAGGTTTTATTGAGTAGACCCACAATGGAGAAGGTTGCATACTTCCACAGAATCAGCTGCAAGCACAAACCTGAGCTAAACGCCATCATATTCTATTCCTAGTTTATTTCAGTGGCATTTTAGTTTACCTTCCAAACTAGTATGTATCCTAGGCAGTGTCCACACAGCCTCTGGGACCCCTTCCTTAGCCTGCCTGGACCTCTGCCCTACAGAAAGGCTTTGTGACAGGCCTTTTCTACTTCTGCGACTGGGGGAGACTGAGGTTAATGGCTGTCTGGCCTCCAGAACAGCGGGTTGCTGTCTTTGGAAAGCGTTGCTTCCCCATGACATTAAGCACTCCTTTGAGAGTTCAAGATTAATTTCCAGGCAAAACAAAGTGCGTGGCTTTCTGCCTTGCTTTTTGCATCTGCACAAGCCAGGACACAGTCTTGGCAAGAAAGAGTGAACATTTTAGGGCCGGGGAGCAGGCGGAGGAACGCTGGTTGGCCTAATGGCAAGGGAGGGCAACTGCCCTCTCCCAGAAGGCCTTGGTTTATCTTGGACTTGCCGTGCAGCGGCCTCCTGCAGGAACCCGGCGGAGAGCCCTTCCCCCGGGGATGCCCCGGAGGCCTGCGGATCTCACCAGCTTCCTCCTCGCAGGGATTCGCGGGCTCCAAGCACGACAGCGGGCATTTGAAGGGGCAGTGGAACTAATCTTCAATGAGTTAAATGACTCCTCGAGGAATTAGAGACCAAGCAACTTGAGGTTGCCAGAAAAGATGATGAATTTGTTTTTCTAAAAAAAAACAAAAAATGTTCCGTGGAAAATTATAAAAGTGTTTTTAAAGAACAATGAGGTCCACACTCTTGTTAATTTTATTTTTCATTTTCCTCTTAAATCCAACTTATGTTTACTACTTCAGAAATGCTTATTAGAGTGAAAAGATAAACATCCTTTCTCCCTCAAAACCAAAGCTGGTCTGTTTTCTTTTATAGGAACCTCTGTAGGGTAGACTGCGATGCCCTCGTTTAGGTGACCTGGTCCTGCTGTAGCTCTGTCTCCACCAGCGCTATTCTTTAGCCTGTGCTTTGCCCACTGTCACCTACCTGACCCATTCATGGCTGCTGAAATCTCTGTGGGAAATTTCTGCAAATTGCCTTCGACACAGTATTGAAGGCCTGTACAAATACCATCATACTCTGGAGGAATTCTAGGTGGATTTGGCTATGACCCAGAGCAAAATTAGGCCCTGAAACAACCTCTCATTGCAAGGGCCTAATAAAATGTGGCAAACCCCACTACTTCTTTTGCATTCAATGAACTCAATGCCCAAATAGGAAAACCTGCTCAGAACATCCAATTCATGGGAATATGGGAAGAACATGCTTTCCAAAGATGATAAATTTAGAAATTTTAAGCCATTTCCAAACTAATGGGATCTCATTGCAAAATAAGGAGATCAAAAGCAACCATAATTTTAGAGTTCAGTTGTGCAAGGCATTAAGTTCCAAAACACTGATGACATCCTGAAAGTTAAAATATGCCAAAGCTATGGCCCCTTGTAAATGGATCTACAGAGGAAAAGCTTTAAAAACCCTGTTCTTCGGTTCTTTACATTCAGTATAAGGCAAGCTAGATATTTCCTCAAGCTTACAACAGCCCTTTTAAAGAAATTGTTCTTATATGGTAGCTCTTTGTTACTAATTTCTGTTCATCTTCATTAAAGGACCTATTTTGTGGGAAATGCCATGATAGTCCAGAAATGACCAAAGCTAATAGGCTCGGCCTCCAGTAGCTTCCAATCCAGAAGGGGAGAATAGAATTTGGATCGATGGAGTCTGACAGCCTGAGTTAGGAGCTCTAATACTTGTTATGTTTGTTTGCCTTCACAAAATCAAGTCCACTGTCTCCTCCTTCAACACTCTTCTGCACTGGCTGCCCATACCGTGTCTTGAGCTCTTCTTTCTCAGTCTCCTTTGCCCACATTTCTCTTAGTGTTAAAATCTGGCACGCCCAAGACTCTATCCTTGGACCTCGGCCTTACCTTTTCTTTTTACTTTCTTTGCTCATACTATCTGGTTTCATGACTTTAAATATTAACTACACATTGATGATACCCCCTGATCTCTAAATTCCCATATCGACCTGCCTGTTTGACTTCTCCATTTGAGAGTCTAAGAGCGGGTCAAACGTAAAACGATTCCAAACTGAGCTCCTGCTCTCATTCCTCCCCAGCTTTCTTCTCCTGCATTTTTTATTCTTGTCGACAAATAGCCACTCCATCAGTGGCAGATTTTATTTTCTAAAAATAAATTCCACAACAATTTTTCCAGGACTCTTGACACTCCCCCATCAAAATATGGAATCTATTTCCCTCTCTTGGAATCTTGGCAGAACTTTGCAATTACCTTGATGAATGGAATGTGGTAGATAAGAACCAAGATTTCCAAGGATAGGTTGTAAAAGTTGATAAAGCTCCTGCCTGGCTTACTGTCTTTCTTGCACTCACAAATGCACCTTGGAACCCAGGCACCCTGCTGTGGGGAAGCCAAGCAGCCACCTGGAGAGGCCACATGTAGGTGCCAGGACCACAGCCCAGCTGAGGTACCAGGAAATAATCAGCATCCTGTGAGGGAGAAAACTTTCCAGGGATGCCAACGCCCAACCTTGAAGCTACCTCAGCTGGCACCAAGTGAAAGCAGAGGCAAGCTGTTCCCTCAGAATCCTGCCCAAATTGGCGATTTGTGAGCAAAATGAATATTGCCATTGTTTATGTCACTACATTAGAGAGTGGTTTGTTATGGAGCGGTAGAAACCTGAAACACCATTTGTACAGTCGCTCAGGCCCAAAATCTTGCAGTCATCCTTGCCACCTCTCTTTCTCTCCTACCCACTTTCCAACCTGTCAGAAAATCATAATAAAATACATCCAGAATCTGACCTCTTCTCATGCCTGCCGTCGCTACCACCTGGCCCAACCGTTCCCCACCATACCTGGTGTGAGGTGTGGAAATAGCTTCCTAGTTAGCCTCCCTGCTTCCTCCCTCGTTCCCTTTCACTCCAGTTCTGAGCAGAGCAGAGCGATTGTATGACAATGTAGGTTGGATCACATTAACTCTCTGTTCAGAAGTTCAAATGGCTGTTCACATTACCACCCTACCCTTCACAACCTTTCTGTCTTTATTTCCTACTATTCTACCCCTCACTAACTGCCCCAGGTCCCATTAGCCTCCCTAATGCTCTCTGTGTATACCAGGTTTGCTCCTACCTCAGGGCCTCTCACATGGCTCGCTCCCTTACCCTTCAAGTCTTTGCCACCTTTTGCATGAGGCCTTCCCCAGCTGCACTACCCCTTCCCGCCTCACCACCTAACGTGCTGTATTTTGCTTATTTATTGGCTTATTGCTTGCCACCCCACACACTGCCCCTTCACTCACAGAACACATAGTAGGTTATTAGCTCCACGGGGACAGGGATTTCTGTCTCTTTTACTTACTGGTGCACTTTACTCACTCCAGCGTCTTAAACAGTACCTAGTTGGCACATAGAAGACTATTGATAAATCTGTGTTGAATAAATGAATAGGATTAAGTGTTTGGGGTTGAAGTAAAAAAAAATCTAGGTAGCCATGGGAGAATTTTTTTAATCTAGCTTCTATATCAAGTAATAACCATTAGGATACGTTCAGCAACAATAACAGAATACCCAAAAAAAACAATAAGAAAACATATTATCTTTTGACAGAAGATGTCTTGAGCTTGGTGTTTCCATGGTCAAGTATTTCAGTGCCCGGATGGTTTCCATCTTTATCTTCCTTTCCCACATGCTCTTCATACAATGTGACTGATGATCCTTCCACCAAAAGGTGGGGTCTGTGTTCTCTTCTCTCAAATCCACGTAGGGATTGTGACTTTTCCGATCAGTAGACTAAGACAATCATGATACTATGTTACTTCTGAAGCTACCTGACATAAAGGATACAGCTTCCTCCTACTTCTCACTCTCTCAGGATGCTCACCTTTGGAACCCAACCACAATGCTGTGTGGAATCCCAGATTACATGGAGAGGCCCACATGGAGAGAACCAAGACTCTCCTCCAGCTTATAGCACTAAACTGCCAGCTCTGTGAGTGAACCCTCTTGGAGTGAATCCTCCAGCCCCACTCAAGCCATTAGATAATTGCAGCTCCAACCAACGTGGGATCACAGCCTCAAGAGACACCCCAAGTCAGAACTGTTCTAAATTCCTGCCTCAAAAAAACCTTGGGAGATAATAAATGATTATTTGAAGCTGCCTCAGTTGTTTTAAGCCACTAAGTTTGTGGTGATTTGTTAGGCAGCATTGGATGTCTAATATACTTAACATATTGGCTTTTGTCCTTGCGTTTGTCTCTTTATAACTAAAGCATTGCTGCTATAGCTCCTGACACCACAGCATCATTTCAGGAAAATGTGACGATGTTCTAGGAGCAGACTTCAATTATACTTATAATAGACATTGAGCAACTAGAATCTTCTGAATTCACAGGATTATGTCTCTAAGAGCCACAGAACTGGCTAGTTTTATATGCAGTTCAAGCAAGGGCAGGCTGGTACTCTAAACTATTTTAGACAATCCACATATCTTTGCCACTACTAGTCTCACCAATGGAATTCCATTTGTAACATCCTTTATGCTGATTAAAAGCCACTAATTTCATCATTGGAAACCCATTTCTAGCATAATTTTGCCAAACAGCAGAACCTCTGCTGTTGTTCAGAAATGAAAATCAGGAAAGCTCTTGGAACAGCTTTTCTGAAGGCAGGCCTTCCGATCAGAATGGTGGCTTACCCCCTAGGTTGTGAATTCTGACTGTACCTAGGGTGTGATGTAATCTGGAACACATGCATGAGATCATACCACCTGTGATAAAGAACCTTAAAGTACATTACAGACATTATAGCACCCAGCTTGGCTCTCATACCTCAAGTTCATTCCCACCTCCCCTTCCAAGCACCACCTTAAATCTCCCTATTAATTTTCATCCCTTCTGAAGAACCCCACTCACCCAAACACAGGGGTGGGATTTCCTTTCTGATACTCCTCCAGTCTGAGCTGTAGTCACCCTTTGTTAGCTCTGGGATCAGCTAACTGCCCATTTCCCCTAAACAGGCAGTAATCTTTGTAGGCAGTTCATTCCAAACCTATGTTCCGGAGGGACATAAACTCTATTTCTTTAATTGCCTAGTAAATTCAATTAGAGGCAGTAATTCCCATTATGGTAGAGGATAGGGTTTGGCCCTTTGGGCTCTACCAAACTAAGACCAGGACTGTGTTCCTCCTAATGGCTGCCTTCTGGTTTTTACAGAAGAGATATTGAAAAGATCCAAATAGCATTAAACTCCCTCCAAGTACCTATGTTCTCAGTCTCCATCAAGAGGTGGGTAGGAAACAGAAAACTATTTCCTCAGTGGCAGGAATCCACCACGGTTTATCAAGACAAGTGTCCACATGGGCGTTTACTAAGGAAGCTGACCCGGGCAGCACAGGGGCTGTGATGAGCAACCCAGGAGAGAGCCCTGTAATCTAGGTCCCCCACTGCCAACGCTGGGATAGTAGACATACTCCCTAACCTTTCCTGACCCTTACATTTCTCATCTATAAAACAAAAGTTCTTATGCATCCTCCTGGAGGGACAGGCTCGCTCTGGCTACCTGGAGTTGCTACTTCTGGAGAAATCTGGCAGTGCTACTTTCTTCATTTCCCCCATTTTTCCCACCTCTACCCTTTTCCTTCCATCTCTTCCTCTTTTCCCTTATTATTTCTTTGCCTTCTCTTCCCTTCTTTCTTTCCACACTTATTGAGTATCTACTATCTGTAGCCACTTTCGTAGACCTCAGAACAGTCCCTGCACTCAAGAAGTTCACCATTTAGTGAAGAACATATCATCATAATAATAATTACCATGATTTTAATGAAAACGAATATTAAAATGTTAATCACTAATGTTTCCTGAGCTTTCGCTATGTTCTTCATACCATGCTAAGTGCTTTTCAGACATCAGCTCACTTCATTTAATTCTCACAGCACCCCTAGTGGAAGGAACAGTTATTACTCCAGTCTGGTTTTCAGAGAAGTCAGGTGACTTAACTTCAAATCCCACAACTCTTATTAAAACAAACAAAAAAGTAACAATGCAATATCTCAAGTGCTACCATAGTGGCATGTGCAAAAAGCAGTGAGAATCGGTTGAGGCAGAGACAAAGGATCTCTCCCCACATGAAATGAAAAAGATTCTTCAAAGAGATACCATTGGAAAATATAAGGACTTTACCTAATGGAGTCTGACTACAAGATTACATTAACTCATGGCACAGAAAGGGGGTTAAAAAATATCAGTCATCCAATAATATCACAATAAAGGAAAGTACTTAAGTATTCATGAAGCTATACATTAACGTAGATGTTGCATCATTTTTTTTTTGCCAAAAAAAACTACTTCATGATTTCATTTCTTGCTTCATTTCCTGCTTTCTGCTAAATGATGCCTCCTAAATTTGTCAAAGAGATATGAGAGTTCTCTTTTAGTCTCCTGTCCACCTTCCGCAAGTTTCCACTCCAATCATTTGTTATCACATGGTTATTTTCCGGAATTGAGTATGCGAGCGTAATTTACTGCTTAAGAACTTTTCTAGAACAGATCAGGGGAAACCCCTTTGCTTTCTAGGAACATTGGCAGGTATGTGAAGGCCTTAGGTGACTGGTGCCTTGTGTTAGTTGTGGCTTTGATTTATATACCCAGCGACATAGTTCAGGGTTCAAAGGTATGGAACTGTGATGTTGTGATGGTTTGAAGTTCTTTTATGAAGCCCAAAAAAGAAAAAAGATTGTTTTTGAACTAATCCCTTCCTGTGGGTGTTAGACCCTTTTGATTGGACTGTGTCAGTGAGGCTTGACTCAGACTGAGACTCCACCCTCTTGCTGGGTCTGATATAAATGGAGACACACAGAAGAAAAGGAAACTGCCATGCTGATCCTGCATGTGAGAGAGGGGACTGCGGAAAACAGAGAAACCCAGAGGGCTGAGAAAGGTGCCAGAGTCTGCAACCAACAGAGCACAGAGACCAGGAAAGAGGCCACCAACGGGCTGCACCTATGGGTACAGTTCAAGGCGCAGGAGACACACCCTGCCATATGCCTGCTAGCTCACAGCTGAACTTGGGAAGTAAGAGGAGGCCTGGCAGGAGACAAGCTCTGTGCCTGGTTGTGCAGAGCTGAGCTCCAGGAGCTGGGCTCTGAATGGCGGTGAACCTGCAGGGGAAGGCAGTCACCTGGGCAGATATTGCCACCATCTTGCTCCACCACGTGGCAGCTGACTTTCGTGAGAACACATCTCTGATGGTGCCTTCATTTGGTTATTTTATGGCCTCAGAACTGTAAGCTTTTACCCCAAATAAATTCTCTTTTATAAAAAGCCAACCCATTTCTGGTGCTTTGCATTGGCTGACCTTTGGCAAAGTATGAGAGATGTTTTTGTTGCTCAGCATCGGTGACCTCCTCTTTGGATAACAGGAGCTCAATTTTTCCTGGAGAACTATTCCTCCCCTCCTCTTAGTCCAAGTACTTGAGAGTGGTTACCTGACTCAGGTTTGGCCATTCAAGGCTCATTTATCACAATATTAACCACCTGGGCCGATGAGCATTAGCCTTGGGATGTTCAGTAGTTCACTTCAATAACGAAGGGATGTGAGTTTAGAGGTACAGGTGCCTCTTGTTGCTATTACTTGAGGAGAACCTACCTGAAAACAAAACTAACACAGTCAGTGTTTATACCCAGGCTGGCTGATGTCCTTCATAGCTTTCTTCTTGTCCACACATGAAGCTTCTACTGTCCCTGAGAGTAGAGACTACCAGAGGAGTCCCTAGTGGGGACACAGCGATTACTGATGCTGCTTTTATTCAACAGGTCGGTGCTGTCCTTCATTCTTACCCCAATTTCCCACATCCCACAACCCTGCAAAAACCCTACTTAAAAACTGCTCTCTTGTCTTAGTGCCATATTTTTGCTTCCAGTACTCCTTGTCCCCTGCCAAGTCTTGCTAGCCTCTTTGCAGAACTGTCCCTTCATCCCAACAGCACATCTATGAAGTCAGTTTGGAACCCAGGGACTCTCAGAGCTAATATCAACCCCTCCATCAGCAGAGTGATCCACTTTATGGTCTGAAACCTAAGCCTTCCCCTGGGGTCCCCTGAGGTCCCAGGGTTCTTCATGCAGAACAACAAGGTGCCAGGTTTCCATCTGGATATCTGTGGCCTCAACACCGGTACAATCTGAGCCTGCCTCCTGCTCATACCTACCCCAAGCTCCCGGAGAGCAAATGAGAATGCCTGAAAGAGTTCTCACCGAGAATGTACCTTCAAACCTGGATCAGTGCTGGTTGTTATATGTGATGGGCCAGTCATCTCCCAGAGCTGATTAAACAGCACCATGTCCAACCCTGTGGTCTCCTGGGATGATGCCTTGATTTGCTCCAGTTCACCTGCAGCTTACTGAAGGTTGCGATTGCTCGTACCCGCCATGATGCTTCTGGGTTACATTCTGTTCAGCCAAAGCATCTGAGATATTCTGATCTTCCTGGGCTACTTAAGGAAGTGTCATAGCTGGCACAGTGCAGTCTATAAACGCCAAGACTACATTTCTGATTCTACCCATCCTACCTGTTAGGAATAAAGCCCATGGGAAGCGGACTCGGCCCAGTGGATAGGGCGTCCGTCTACCACATGGGAGGTCTGTGGTTCAAACCCCGGGCCTCCTTGACCCGTGTGGAGCTGGCCCATGCATAGTGCTGATGTGCACAAGGAGTGCCGTGCCACGCAGGGGTGTCTCCCGCGTAGGGGAGCCCCACACGCAAGGAGTGCACCCCGTAAGGAGAGATGCCCAGAGCAAAAGAAAGTGCAGCCTGCCCAGGAATGGCACCGCACACACAGAGAGCTGACGCAGCAAGATGACGCAACAAAAAGAGACATAGATTCCCATGCTGCTGACAACAACAGAAGCGGACAAAGAAGAACACGTAGCAAATAGACACAGAGAACAGACAACTGTGGGGGAGGGTGGGTAGGGAAGAGAAAGAAATAAAAATAAATCTTTAAAAAAAAAGAATAAAGCCCATTTCCAGTCTCCTAGCAATGCCTTATGATGGACAAATTGCAGAACCACCACAGTTAAACCAAAGTTTTAGGCAGGTTTGTATTTTCCAAGAATTGTATTAGCCAATTCTTGGGACTCAGAAGATTTTTTCCCACAGAAACAGCTTCATAGAACAGGTTGCCTGGTACCTTTTCCTTCACACTGAGTCCTAACTGAGCTTGACTGGCTTGAGAGTTTCAGGTTTCTCGAGCACTATGAAAGGGCTTGGGAAGGAAAGGGGCGATGGTGACCCTGCCATGCACATGGAACGAACCACCGGCACAGTGGATTTCCAGCCAAGCCAGATGGTAAGAAAGAAGCTACGTTCTTCTACTTCCTGACTGCTATGATAGAAACTTCCGGGTGAGTTCACCTGGACTCTGTTTACCTCTGTAACATTTGCTTAGTTCCTTAAGTAGCTGAACACTCTGCTGTAAGACTACTTGTGGAATGGCGTTTACCTATTTACCTAGCTTATCTCCTTACTCCCTCATTTATTCACCCAGAGCACCCCAAATTTTCCTAAATTTAAAGAAATATTTGCTAATATCATTAATAGCTAGTATTCATGTGCTTATTTTTCCTTATAAGTGGTTCCAGAGGACTCTTCCTCCCTCTTGGATCATGCTTTCATGTTTGTGTGTGTGTGTGATTTTAATCAATAATAAAAATAAAAACCTTTTCCCTACAGAGAGAAAAACAATTAACTTTAAGAAAATTAAGTCTCTAAAACATTTTATACGTCCTCCATATTCTTTCTTAAAAGGCTTTTTATGTATCTGGATAAAAACTTGCCTGACCTTCTCTTTTTAATTTGCAAAATACCCACAGTATAAACCAGTGACATCTCAATGGCCTCATTTGATTTTGAGTGTACTTAGAACAGGGAGTGTCTTCAGTTCTGTTGAGGAGTATGTGATGAAAGTTAGACCAAAAAATAACAGTAAAATAAAAGCCAACAGCTATGCAGATATTGCTCAAACACTGGTCCAGGCTTTCTCTACAGGGATGGCACATTTTTCTGTTGACCTAGCACCAGAAAAAGCAACGTTATCTTCTAAAGATACAAATGAGCTGTTTCTGGAATACATCTATACAGATCATGGGAGGGGAAATTAGATTTGTTATATTTGGGAATAATAAATTTGACCTAGACATGTGTAGAAGATAAAAAATTCCATCGCCATAGCTTTTATTCCCATGGAGAGTACTTCCAAAAGGTCACTAGAAGGAGTTCAGAGAATCAATGTTGGTAAACAGCATCCCTCTTTCCTCCCAGTAGCAAGGGCAGCTGTGCTCCAAACCCCAGTGCCAGAAACTTGAGACTGGGCTCTGGCCAGCCTGCCCGGAGTCCAGTCTGTCCCCTTAACTGTGCCCCTGGTGCCAAGCGTGGAGAGGGGAGATGAAGATGCCTGGGTCTTTTCTTTCTCACCCTTCCATGGGAATGGGATGTAGAGGTACAAACAGTAGAGAAATGAACAAGAGTTCCCTTGCCCCTTTTAGAAGTCTAAACTTAGAGAACAGAACTTAATGTCCAATAGGAGACAGCAGCTCACGGTCAAGGGACCTTCATCCAGGAGCACGTGTGCCTTCCCGTCTTCAGATGTCACCTTTTCTGGATTGGAGGGTCTACCGTCAGCGTGGATTTAACTTCTGATCTGCCACTTTCTAGCTATGTGGCCTTGGCCAAGTAACTGAGCCTCACTCTTCTCATTCATAGAATTGGGAATAGTATACATTCTACTACATAAGCTGTTGTGAGGATTAAATAGCATTTGGACAGTATAACAGGGACACCACAACCGGCATTTAGCCAAAAATGGGGACTAGAATTGTGGTGGATATTATCTGTGTTTTACTTAAGTGAAATTACAAAGACTATACATTCTTCCCCAGATTAGAGCAAATGTTTTTCCTCTTAAGCCCAAGACTTCCAGAGATTTAGCAGCTTATTGGATGCCCTGTACACAGCATGATGGTCTCTGGGAGAGTTCCAGCCTCTGTGTGAGGTGCTGTGCTAGACTCTGGAAACATGCTTGCTTTCTTCTATCTGTTCAAGAATGAGTGATGTCACTGCCCCATTCCTTTCAATACAAACACAGAAGTCATGGAGGGTATCCTGCAGAGTTTCCCCAAACATTTTTTGTGCATTTCCAGCAAGCTGACATTGCAACCCTAGCACATAAAGAGTTAGGCAATACTTTCCTTAAATACCACCTACGTAAACAGCACTGTGCTTTGGTGACAAAGCCATGCAGGGTTGGGGGAAAGAATGCAATAACATACTCAGGGCTGGATGTCAGGAGGGCTGGTAGATGGAGCACTGAGCTGGGCGAGACAAGCCTGCCTCTGGGTCTGTCCCTCCACTCAACAGCTGTGTGGTCTCAGGCACTGCATTCCAAGTCTCTGGGCCTGTATTCTCAGGTGTAAAATGCAGGGGTGGGTTAAGTGATGCTGAGAGCCTTTCAGTCTCTGCTCCAGGGAGGGTGGAGAATGGAGACTTGGGAAGATGTGAGACAAGTAGAGCAATTTTCTCAGCATTCCACATCGTAAGAAGGCTAGACTAGAGCAAAGCGCACTTAGAGAGTTTAAGTGCCCACGTTTCCATCTAGGTTTGTTTAAGTGTTTTAAAGCCTTGAACTATGAGCTTTTGCTTCATTTGTAGGAAGGAACTAGTTACACAAACATTAACTCTCTGGAACAGAAATGAGGGCTAAACATTATCGAATGCCAAGCCTGTTAGGAAACTTTAGAAGGAAATGGGCTATTGATGGGTTGATTATGACAAAGGCACCTAACCAAGCCTGAGCTGGGAAAGAGGCTTTACCTCCCAGGTTGGAGTAAAATGATCTCGATGGAAATCTGAGCCTTATTGTTTTTCACCTGTAAATAAAACCCTGTCCACACCCCGTTTTACAAGAAGAATCAATGTCAACCTAAGCACACCAGCCTTGCAAGGAAAACAAGTCAGCCTGTGTTCTAAGAAGCAAGCTGAACGGAGGGCGTGCCTCCCCACCCTCCAGAGAAGCCACCACCCCAAACTAGTGACAGCTCCTTCCTCCACAAGTGTGCTGCCCACTGGACTTTTCCACCGAGACTCCAGACACCAGTGTCTGTGGGAGGCTGGCCTCGCTGCCCTTTCCATTCTGAGATCCTGGGAGGCCCCCCAAAGTTCAGCCCACCCACTCTCCCTGGCCCTGGTCACCCCGCCCTAGCTCCCACCTCTCTTGGCAAAAGGGATTTCCATGTTTTGGAAAGACCCTGAAATGAATCATAAATCTGAAATCACAGATCTCTCTTGGGATCCCTATTGCGGGACGGAGCTGGAAACAAGTTGCCTTCTCACCCCCCACTGGTGTCAGCTAACCAGGAGTTTGATTTCTCAAAAACATACGGGTGACCACTCCTACAGGCATTTCAAGGGAGAAAGTTTCCGGAAAGACAGAGAAAGCCCATTCTCACCTGGAACAAATGTCACCAAACACTGCTTCCATTATTGGGAACAAATAGTAACCATTAAAGCCTGCCCACAACACAAGAAAACAGTCAGAGATGGATTCCAAACTTGCTGGGGGGTTTCTCATGCTTCCCTAGTTCTCTGTCCTAGAACAGCTCTTGTTTTGCTGGCTAATTGGTGCTTGTCCTTCAAGACTCTCTGGAGACCAGGAAGCACTCCCTGCTTACCTGATGCACCTCCCAGGCACACGAGCGCTGTGCCTCTTTAGCATTGCTTGCCAACACATCCGTTCCTCCAGAGCAGTTTCTGAACAAGTGTGTTCCAAGTGCCCGGCTTCGTGTGTGGCGAAGGAGCTGGACAAAAGTCTTCAGACAAATGATTAACGACCAAATTGTTGTCTTCCAAGGGCTTCTAAGGGTTCCTTGAGATAGTGTCTTTATCTCATTTCCCTTCATAATATGGCAGTGTCCATACTTTTGTAATGTTCCTGGGTCTCATCAAAGGTAACATCCTCCTTCCAATGAATTCATGGGTAGAGGAAGGGAATAAATTGGCAAGAGCAGGAGGGAGCCTCTGGGAGGGTGGTCTTGGAAGCTCTATGGGAAGAGAAATATTTTTCAAACAATGACATTTCCCAACTTGTAGAGAGGAAACTGATTCGGGAGAGAGGATGTATTATTATTCCCAGTAGGTTGATTAGACAACTGAGGCAAGACATGTTGCACGGCCAAGGGTCCTGACTGTGCAGAATGGCTATGTGGAGGCCAGTGTCCCCCTCATTTATTTAGCACTTATTTGCTGAGTGTCTCCGCTGTGTCAGCACTTTGCAAGGCTCACAAGATGGCGAACAAAAGAGACTTGGCCTCCGTCATCACGTAGAGGATGTGGGAGGGACAGGCATTAGACAACTATATGTATCTATAATGAGAGCTTGTTATTAATACTATAAAGGAAAAGTACAGGACTTCACAAGAGATTATGTAAGCAGGGAGGGGACTAATCTGCTGGCACTCACTGAGCATTTACTGTCTGCCAGGGACTCTGCTATGCTCAGACTTGGCTAATGTGTCCAAAGTCCTCAAGAAAAAACTCAGAGCAAACAATGGAGATTCTCCCACACGGTGAACATAACAATGCCTTTCCTACCTACTTGACATCTTAACGTGAAAGTCTATGTTCTAACACTTTGGCCATTAAAACTACTGGGTGAAGTTAGTATTGAATGAAAACTTTTACAGAAGTAAGGAGTTCTTTCTTTGAATTCAGATTTGTAGTTGACAAAGAGAACTCTTTTCCTCAAGCATCCCAACTCTGGTTTCTATTTCTTTTTTTTTTTTTTTTTAAGTGACTCTAGCGCGACTGAAGAGTCATGCCATGGGGACTAGGCTGCTGGCTTTCCTCCTGAGTGTAGCCGACAGCGGTCACGGTCACCTTTCTTCCCCTTCTCCACTTCCCCTAAGGTCTGAGAGAACTTCCTGCTTTGGAGCCCGCTGAGAGAGTCGTTTGCCTCTTGTTTATTTGTGTATTTCTCTTCCATCCCAGGCCACCTCACCAGAATGCTGTGGGAGAACACAGAGAGAAATGAGGCAGAAACTGGAGGATTGCAGCCAGTATCCATGTGGAATCTAAGCCCCCTCTTGACATAGATGTGGAATGGACACAACCAAGCCAAGGTCCACAGGATGGAGGAATACAGTAAGGATTAGAGTGGACTTAATGATATTCTATTCATGAACTATTGTGGTTAAGAATCAAGAAAATGTGGCATTGGTGTGGAAAAAGTGGCCACGGTGGCTGCTGGGTGTGGGGAATGGGAGGAAGAGATGAGATGTGGAGGCATTTTCGGGACTTGGAGTTGTCCTGAGTGGTGCTGCAGGGACAATTACCGGACATTGTCTGTCCTCCCATGGCCCACTGGATGGAACGTGGGAGAGTGTGGGCTATGGTGTGGCCCACAGGCCATGGGGTGCAGCGATGCCCAGAGATGTACTCACCAGATGCAATGGATGTATCATGATGATGGGGGAGAGTGTTACTGTGGGGGGAGTGGTGGGGTGGGGGCGGTGGGAGTGAATGGGGACCACATATTTTTCAAATGTAATATATTTTTTAAATGAATAAATAAAATAAAATAAAAAAGAAACCGGGAATCCTCAGAAGCTGTGGGAAATGCAAAAAGACCTCCACTCCAACCCCTTCCCCCTTCACCTTCTTCCAGGCCCCTAACGGTAGCCTTGGTTTTGACTCAGGCACCTCCAGGTGAGTCAGAGAAGGAGGGAAGACTTCCTTGTCTTCTTGCCCATGTGACAAAGATGACCTAGAATGAGATCCTGCAGGACAGGGCAGAACATGGCAGGCCTCTTCCCAGGAGGCTCAGGTCTTGGGGTCCAGGGTGGTTGGCACTGGGGTGCCGCCCAGAAAATGTGAGCTGCAGGGTACCAGGAGGCCTGGCCCAGGGAAGCTTTGTGTAAAAGGAGGGTTTGGTTCAAGTTCTGTCTCTCCCTCAACATCTGACTTTTCTCCAGCACAGCTTCCCTCTCACTGGGAGCTGCTGGGGACTCAACACTAGCTTCTGACCATACAGGAGAAGGAAGATGAGGCAGAGCTGACGTCATTGCACTTGGTGCACGAGGCTTAGAGGGCTTCTCTAGATTAGAATCTGCACGGGAAAGGCCACCTGCAGAGTCAGGTCTAAGAAGTTGACAAGGGCAAGAGCACATGGTGGTACGGTATGCAAGCCCTTTCCTACCTGCAGCATCATTTGATCTGTATCGTCTGCCTTGACACGCAGATGAGAAATCTGAAGCGCAGAGCTTCTGGATCGCTGCCTCCTGCCAGGGGTTACAGAGCTGCGAGGTAAGGGCTTCAGCCAGTTTGGCCCTTTTGCCATTACACCACTGCCTCCCAAAGCCCAGGGCCTCCTACTACAGAAAAAGAGACTACCTGAGAGTATCCTGCCCCCAGCACTACGACCTGCTCTACCTACCCTAAGACCTGAAAAACTAGTTCACCCCCAAATTGCCCACCTCGAGCATATTTATGATTTAAAGGAAGAATGCCTTAATATAAAGAAATGGTCCTCACCGCAGAACATGAGCAAGAGACCTTCAGAAGAGATATCTGAAAACCTTACCCAAGTCCAATTCTTCCTACCAGTGAGCCAGCTCCTCCACCCAGGGCAGGGTCCCATTTGCCTCACCCTCGATTTGTGGGACTTCACAGTGCCTAGTGCATGGCAGGTATTCAAGAAGATATGTCATGTTGAATGGATGGATGGATGGATGGATGGATGGATGGATGGATGGATGGATGGGTGGATGGATCTGCCCCCAACCTCCCCAGTAAAAGAGTCATTCATGCATGCATTTATTCAAAATGTATGCATGAGACAAGCCTAGCAGTAAGCTAGGCACTAGGGATATTGCGACACACTTGACAGACACAGCCCCGGCCTTAATGGAACTTAGAGGCTAATACGGAAAATAATCATTAAATGAACAGTAACCGAGTAACTATTTAATTCTGGTTGAAACTAAGTGTGCTGTTTAGGCTAATGGCAGTAACAGGAGGTTCTGACCATGTAAGTATCCAGCTACTAATCTGGATGCTAATTATTTAATGTGCTATTTATACTGATAGAATTCTTTCTTTTTTTTTTTTAAATCTATTTTGGTATTGTTTAAACACAACCTGCATGTTATAAATTTTTTTTCAGTTTAAAATATTTATACTTAAGGTCCACAAAGGAGAGCCAAGACACATATATATATATGAAAGATTTTTTTTCCCCCTTTCTCTCCTCCCACCCTGCTGTTTTTGCTGTCTGTGTTGTCTTCTCTTCTCATTTTCTCTCCTCTAGGATTCACCGGGATTCGATCCTGGGGACCTCTGATGTGGAGAGAGCTTCCCTGTCAATTGCTCCACCTCAGTTCCTGGTCTCTGCTGTGCTTCATCTTGACTCTCCCCTGGTCTCTCTTCTGATGCATCATCATCTTGCCACATGACTCACTGGGGCAGGCACTGGCTCACCATGTGGGCACTCCTGCGGGCACTGGCTCACCATGCGGACATACTTTCTCTTCTTCTTTTTCACCAGGAGGCCCAGGGATTGAACCCAGGTCCCCCCATATGGTAGGTGGAAGTTCTATCACTTGAGCCACATCCGCTTCCCATAAAGCATGTATATTAAAGTTTTAGGGAATTAAGTTTCAGTTCCATCAAACTGAGAAATTTCTATCAGTCTGTCTAAGCATTAGTTTTGAAATTACAGCAAAAAGTGATGGTGAAAGTGTCATGAAACAGGTAGTTTCATATATTACAGGGGGCAGTGTAAACCACTTCCACGCATAAGAAAGAAGTTGGCAATTTGTGTTAAAACCCTTAAAAAGGTTTTTATTCTTTAACCCAACAATTCTGCCTTTGAAGACCCATTCTAACAATGTAATCCTGGGTGTGAAATAAAGTTTATGCACAAGATACATCACAGTATTGTTTATAATAGCTATTAAAAAGAAGCAATTTTAATATCCATTTACATGGGACAATTACGGAAATGCTGGAAAATATTATAATATAATGAATTATCATGAATAAGTTAAAAATGATTGTTATACAGCAACTTGGGAAGGCATTATTTACTAGTGAGTTAAAAATTTTTCAAAATAGCATCTATAGCAATACTGCAATTATACAGAATTATATTTATAAAACCACTAAAAGGAACTCATAAAAATATTAACAGTAATTATTAAGTGTTACAATTATGGGTGATCATTCTTTCTGTTTCAATTTTTAAACTTTTTCTTTAATGGATGATTTTTAATTTATAATAAAAAGACCTTATTTTTTTCAATACAGGGTTCCCATATACTATTATCAAAACCTTGCCTTGGTGTGGTAGATTGGTTATAATAGCTAAAAGCAAATATTTATAACTGTACTAGTAAATATAACCCATGGTTTAATTTTTAAAAGACAGTTAAAAATAAGTGACAATCTCATTTTCTTTTTGGAATTATTTGTAATGCAAAGTTTTCAATGTCTTATACTTAATGGAAGCTCGATGTTTTTTCCCCACCACATCTCTTGAATGAAGCAACAAATGAGTGAATTTTGAACCCCAAGTCTAAAAGACAAACATATTGAAATTTTTGTGTTAAAGTGTCATTTTTGTGTTGAAGTCTGCTTTCCCGACCAACAACCAAAGTCCAAGGCCTTTGGGCTTTCTCAAAAAAGATTTATCAGAAAACAAAACAAAACACTTGTCTTCCTTATCTTCTTCAATTCTTCACTATTTTTTGAATATGGCAAATGGATTGAATAAAACAACAAATATTTAAGTACATTCTGAAATTAATACTTCCTTCTCTAAATGCCATTATTTAAAAGTTATTGGAATTTTTTCAAGAGCAACATCCTGCCAGCTGCTCAACAAATCTCAATTATTATCAGCAAGTATTTGGATTCCATAGAACATTTGGCTTTTATTTGTAATTGTATTCTCTTTGGAGCCCTTCTGTGATCTGTTTGGTTGTTATGACACATAGTTAGAAACAATTAACTAAAGGTTATTCAATTACAGAAGTTTACATTTTTCAAGGGTCATCACTGGTCATTTAGTCCCACATGGTCCCAGAGCAGAAATTCCTTCTACTACCTTGGTCAGTAGTCTCCTATGGAAGCTTAGTTGGTTTTGAAAAGGTGGTTACACTTAAATTATATTTATTACAGAAGAAAATTTCTTTTTGTTTACATGTGCATCTCTACTCCCTAGCATAGAACTCAGCACATCAGAAAGACTCAATAAATGTTGATTGCATGAATGAGTGGAGGTTTGAATTTTTTCATTCATTCAGCATATTTATTGAATGCCTACTATTATTACTACTAGTAATACTGCCAGTATTGTTTGCAACACTGGGGGTACAGCAAGAAGCAAGAAAGACACAGTTCCTGCCCTGGGAGGAGTTTTCCTTCCAGTTGGAATAAATAATCTATCCATATTTTCCTTTGTGATTTAGATCTCAGACATGTGGTAGGTGGACAGGGGCAGCAGTGACCATAAGGACAGGTTGAGGAATATTTAGGGGTTTCTTGTGTCGTTCTACACAAAGTATTACACATTGTATAATTCCATTTATATGAAATGCAAATATAAACCAATTTATAAAGATGAAATTAGAGTAGTGGTCCCGTAGAGCTGGGGAAGGAATGCTAAGGGGTGTGGAGTTTTTCTTTTTGGAGTAATGAAATGGCTCTAAAATTTTTTGTCATGATGAATGTACAACATCGTGAAATCCTAAAAGCCACTGATTCATACACATTGGGTAGATCATAGGTAGGAGACTGTGGGAGCCCAGAGACTGGGATGACCCCCATGCCGGCTTAAACGAAACGCAGCCTGAAGCATGTAGCCACCCCGTGTAAAATGCGCACTTACTAGTTAAAAGGTAACAAGGAATGTACAAAGGTCCCTACGAACTTTAATCCCCTCAAGGCTGTGTATTCCCTTTCTGTTATAACATCATCAAATACTCCATTTGTGGGCCTTGCATACAGTGCCCCTGCTTTTCTCACTTCTTTGTGGGGCACTATGTTTATTTTTCAAGCGGCCACCATCAAAAAAGTCTCTCCTGTTCATAAGTCCCAATAAAGCTCATGTCTAACGTTTGTCTAGCGCGTTCTTTGGTTTTATGGCTGCCCCAACCCATGCACCTCAAAGTTGGGTTGAAACAGTGACTATATCTTGAGTGCACTAGAAATTACTACACTTGCAGTCAGGCAGGGCCAGTGGGTGTTCTAAGTCAGTAATGTTTGAACATGGAAGAAGTTTAACCTTATTCTATCCCTAAGGCTGATGAAGCAAAGCATTTGATATAGAGATTATCAAGATAGAGATGTATTAGCACATATAGTTATCCTTTCATTCTCATTCATACATTTATACATACATTTATTCTCATTCAAACACGTATTAAAAACACCCTCGTGGGAAGCAGATGTGGCTCAAGTGATAGGGCTTCTGCCTACTGTATCAGAGGACCTGGGTTCGATCCCTGCGGCCTCCTGGTGAAAAAGAAGAAGAGAAAGTGTGTCTGTGTAGTGAGCCAGTGCCCGCATAGTGAGCCAAGGGCCCGCACGAGTGCCCACGTGGTGAGCCAGTGCCCGCGCAAGTGAGTTACGCAGCAAGATGATGACGCGCCCAAAGAGAGACAAAGGGGAGAGTCAAGGTGAAGCGCAGCAGAGACCAGGAATTGAGGTGGCACAGCTGACAGGGAACCTTTCTCCATATCAGAGGTCCCCAGGATCGAATCCCTCTGAATCCTAGAGGAGAAAGATAAGAAGAGAAGACAAAAAAAGAGAAATAGAGAAGATCCCACAGTGAATGGACACAGGTGCAAAGCAACAGGGTGGGGGGAGGGGAGAAATAAACAAATGAATCTTTAAAAAAAAAAACACTTGCATAAAAATGGGAGGATAGTCACCAAATTTTTATAAAGATTATCTCTAGGTAATGGGATTATAGTATTTTCCTTTTCACTTTTTCTGTATTCGACACATTTTCTACAATATACGACACTGCTTACATAAGCAAAACAAATTTTCTAAAAACAAAACACACAGAAACAAGCAGGTCCTGCTAACCTGCCATGCTGTTTTTATGCCTCAGTGCTTTGTTCTTACTCACACCTCTCTCTCCTCCAGCGTGCCTCCTCCCCCATCTCCCCGGCCTGGTAAATAAAGGGTCTCAGCTCAAGCATCAAGTCTGCTGGAAAGCTTTCCTGGCGCTCCCTTCCCCAGGGGTCCTGCGCCGCGCGTCTTCGCGCCGTGCCTGAGCTTGGCGCAGGCGTTGATGACGGCGCGAGGAACCGCGCTGCGCGCTCAGCTTCCAGCGCGCGCCCTGGCCGTGGATCCCGGCCCCAGCGCGGAGCCTCGCCCCGTGAGCCCTCTGGAGACGAGGGGTAAATGCCACGGCTTCAGCCAGCTCCGGTTACAAATCCATCCTGTCTCCTATGACCTTAGAGAAGCAAAAGCAGCCCCTTGGCGCTTTCAGGAGCCTTTACAACATGCTACCTTTCCAGGACCACTCCTCCTGCCCCAAACAGGCCATGCTTCCCATTTTTGCTGGTGCTGTTACTTGAAACTGAAATTCTCTTCCCCAATTCCACCTAAGGAATTCCTAAAAAAAAAAAAAGTCCCCGCTCATCTTTAAGATCAAGCTCAAAAGCCACCCATGCTGTGATATGGTCACCAAAATCTCTGTCGGAGGCAGCCGCCATCTCCTCTAAGAGTGACCTGGTCCTGGGAAGCCCTATTCAGCACTTACCCCATACGACCCCGGTGCACGCCGTCCCCAGGCAAGCAAAGGTGAAGTCCTGACAGCACAGCGTTCAGCTCGCCCCTCTGTACCTTAGCAGAGCAGGCACTCGCTCAAAGTCTGCTAATTTTTGAATGATTTGGAACTGAAAAAGTCCAACTTCTCTTCCACATGGAAGTCCCCAAAAAGGACGATACAAATTACTATGAATGACTTAAATATAGAAAACAAGAGAAAGGAGAGCCAGTAAAGGAAATGAAATGAGGTAAGTTGTCAATTAAGCAAAGACCGTAGAAGCAGAATTTGCTTTAATAAAAAAGTTTAGGCACTGATGATCAGGAAAGAGTTCTCTCTTCTTGTTTTGTGGATTCAAAGTCACAAGGCCTTGACTCCATTCTTGACATTGCCTCTGACGTTCAGTAAGTCATTCAACCCTCCTGAGCCTTTACATCCTCATCCTGAAAATGAACACCAGGATCAGTAGAAACAAAGCTATGAAACGTCTCTGGAAAGTCCACAGGGTGCAATAGAGACGGAAGGCATTTGTGAATGTGATGTCATTTATTTCAACAACTATTCATCGAGTGCCAACTATTTGCCCAGCGCTCTGCCAAGTGGTGTAGAGACCGGACTAGGAGAAACCAGATAAATGTCATGGGTGACATCCGTTTGCTTCCTTCCTTTCAGGTGTGTCTCTTTTTCATTTATTCCCATCTTTCTTCCACTGCAATGCATAATGCCAGGTGGCTACTCCTGGCTCTGAAAAGGGAGAGAAGAAGGGTGCACACATACCTCACCCCACACTCCACTTGCTTAACCCATGCAAGTTTTAACCTAGGGACACACAGAGAAGGCAGGAGTAGGCTCACTGACAGGGTCGCTAATGCACCAGAACAGATGCAAAGCAGTCTGTCGGTACCACTGGTCATGGAGATAAAGGACTCATTACCATGAGCAGGATGCAAGCTTGATGTCAGGGGCGACATATTTCTAGGCTGATCAGGATCCCACCCTTGGGATCTTCCTTGCCTCCCAAAAGGAAAGGCAAGTCCTCATATGCAAGTGAGGATGCATATGATTCCAAGTTCCATCATGCACTCCAATGCCCAGAGAATGAAACAGCCTTGACCCCAGCGGCTGCACCCACTTGTAAAGGGAGGAAGTACTTAGGCACGTACTGAGGATTACTCATCAGTCATGCATTCAAAAAATATCTGTTTAGATAATGCAACTTAGGGGTTAAAACACTGACCTTGGGAAGTGGACATCGCTCACCCACATGCAGCGCTGCTGTGTGCAAGGAGTGCTGTGCCACTCAGCGGTGTCCCCCCCATAGGGGAGCCTCACGCACAAGGAGTGCACCCCACAGTGAGCTGCCCCATGCGAAAAAAGTGCAGCCCTCTTAGGAGTGGTGCCGCCCACGCAGAGAGCAGACGCAGCAAGATGATGCACCAAAAAGAGACAGAGATTCCCAGTGCCACCAAGAATGCAAGCAGACACAGAAGAACACACAGCAAATGGACACGGAGAGCAGACAACATGGTGGCGGGAGGGGAGAGAAATAGATAAAATAAATCGTTAAAAATAACAACACTGGCCTTGGAGTTGCACAAACTTGGGCTCAAATCTTAGCTCCGTTCCTTAGTGGCTGTGGGCCTTGAATTGAGTTACAGAGCCTCCCTAAATCTGACACTTCATCCATAAACTAGGGTAACACCAATACTTTCCTTTAGAATTTTGGTGGGGATTAAATGACATTACTGAATGCAGAACTCTTAGCAGTGTATCCTGCACCTGGTAAGCATACAGTGGAAGTTATCATCATCATCATCATTGATATATGCCCTGCACCATCCTAGATCTTAAGCAAACAAATGAACAAAGCCACATACTCTTGCTCTTGGGCAGGTAAACAACTTACTGTAATAGAATATGATAAACTATGAAAGAGATAGGGACAAAAAACAACAGGGAATAAAATTGGAGGGTAAAATGGCTTCACAGGACAGAAGGCATTTTCAATGGGCTATAACAGACAGGTAAGAATTTCACCAGGAAAAAAAAGCATAGTAAGTTAAGGCATTCTAGGTAGAGGAAATGGCAAAAAAGGCAAGGTAAGGAGGCACAAAGGAGCACGGTGAATTTGGAGAACTGCTGCAGTAAAAGCCTAGTCCCCTCTCTTTCCTAGTAAATTGCAGAGACTCGCCTTCTGCCTTCTACTGCCCAGAAAACACAACCGGGGGCCATGGACTGACAGGAGAAATCGCAGGAGGGAGGGAAGGGAGCCTGTCATCCTCTTCGCAGGCTCGCCAGGGTGGGGAGTGGAAACCCGAGGTACCCCCTCGGCCCCCCACCTAAGACGCCCCATCCCTAAACGGGAAGTGGAAACAAAGAAGCCGGAGCCCACGCGGCAGGGGAGGAGGGCGCAGAGCACTCACCGCAGACCTGGGCCAGCTTCCAGCAGGGCTGGGGGAAGCCGCAATGGGCTCCGCGCGCCAGGGCGAGCCACCAGGGTCGCCCAGCCAGCCGCCACCACAATTGCTACTTACTTTGGGGGCCGGCTGTCCCCACAACTCACACACAAGACTCTACGGGCAGCAGCTCAGGAGCCCGGGCTGTCACACTAACAACTTCCCAAGCCGAGGCTCGGGCAGAGGACGCAAAGGGAGGACAGGTCCGGGCGATCTGTCACTCCTTAGGCATTTAAAGAAAGCGAATTCTCTTTGGGGGAAGCCTTTCTCTCTGTCTTCAGCAACTTTGGTGTCTCATCGCCACAACAAAATAATATACTGAAATTTTTTTTTAAGATTTATTTTTTATTTTACTGATTGCCCTCCCCTCTCCCCCCCCCCCCCCCAGCCCCTGCCACCTGCGCTCGCTCTCTGCTGGCTGTGCCCATTCTCTGTGCCTTCTTCTGTGTCTGCTTGTCTTCTCATCTCTTTAGGAGCAATCCTTCAGTATTTATTCATCAATTGTAACAAATGTACCAAAAATTGTAAGATGTTATTAATAGGGGAAGACGTGGGAGGGGAAGGGAGGTGGTATATGGGAATCCCTTCTACTTTTGATGTAACTTTTCTGTAATCGAAAATCCCTTTAAAAATAAAGTTTATTATATTATAAAAACACTGAGGAGAGTCTTCTGGCTATCATGGTATGAAGAAGTCAGTGAATCTTATGCATTAAAAATAAGTGTAAAGCTAGATGAAAGAAGCAAAAACAGCCATTTCAGAGCTCTGGAAATTGACCAAAGGCAGAAAATCCCAAGGAAACCACCACAGACTCCTCAAGGTAATGGGTGAGTTCAGCAAGGGCTTGGCATGCAAGGTAAGCCTTTAAAAAATCAATTATATTAGCATATACTAGCAATGACCGTGTGGACACCAAAATTAAGTGTACAAGGCCATTTACAATTGCTCAAAAAAATGAAATACTTAGGTGTAACCCTTACAAAACATATATAGGACTTGTAGGTTGAAAGCTACATTGCACTAGTGAAAGAAATCATATAAGAAACAAAATTGCATGTATAAGACTATTTGTCTTTTAAACTGAATAACTGTATGTTACTATAAGATGTTAATATCAGACCAAAAACAAAGAAACATCATGATAAATGAAAAAAACAGACACAAAGTATTACATATTGTCTGATTCCATTTATATAAAATGTAAACATAAATCAATTTATAAAGATGAAATTAGATTAGTGGTTATGTGGGATTGGGGGAGGATAAAGGAATTGAGAGGTGACTGTTAAGGGATGTGGAGGTTTTCTTTATGAGAAATGAAATTGTTCTAAAATTTTTTGTGGTGGTGAATGCACAACATTGTGATTATACTAAAAGCCATTGATTATACACTTTGGATAGATCATATGGTATATGAATATATCTAAATAAAACTGCTTAATAAATAATTACATACCTGTGAAGAGAAGAGTCAGAAATAGTAGCTATGTACAGCAGGGGAAGCATAGAAAGACTAAGAAATGAGGAATTTTCTTGTTTGTTTTTGTTTATTTTTCATTATTATCGAAATTATGAAAATACTCTACTAACAATTGAAGTGATGAATGCACAACTATGTAATTATACCAAATACCATTGATTATACACTTTGGATAAATTATATGCCTTATTAATATGTATCAATAAAATTGATTTTAAAAAAAAAGAAATCAAAAGTGTAAATAAATGGAGAAGCATAGCTTATTCATGTGTTGGAAAATTCAATATAATAAAGACAGCAATTCTCCCCAAATTGATGATTTGGGGATTTAATGCAATTCCCATCAAAATCCCAGCAGGATATTTTTATAGATACAGCAACAGTACTCTAAAGTTTATATGGAAAGGCAAAGGAACTAGAATAACTAAATAATTTTGAAAAATAAGGATAAAGTGGAAGGAACCAATCTACTTAATTTCAAGACATTATATAACTACAGTAATCAAGATTATATGGTATTGGCAGAGGGATAGAAAAATAGATTAATGGAACAGAGTAGAGAGCACATAAATAGACCTACACGTACATGCTCAAGTGATTTTAAACAAAGGTTCAAGAGCAATTTAATGGAGGAGGGGAGTTTTCAACAAACGGGATTGGATCAATGGTACATCCATAGGCAAAAAATAACAACAATAATAAAAATTATTTTGACCTAAACCTCACAACTTACACAAAAATTAACTCAAAATGGATCATAGACTTAAGTTTAAAAAGTAAAACGATAGAATTTTTAGAAAAAGCCTAGGAGAAAATCTTCAGGATCTAGAGCTAAGCAAAGAGTACTTAGACTCAAAACCACAATCCTGATCCATAAAAGGAGAGAGATTGATAAGTTGGACCTCAACAAAATAAAGCTTTTGATTTGTAAATGACACTGTTGAGATGGTGAAAAGACAATATATAGACTGGGAGAAAACACTGGCAAACAACATACCCAACCAAATAATTTCTAGAATAAAGAACTCTCAAAACTCAACAATAAAAAAACAATTCAATTAGAAAATGAGGGAAATGCATAAAAAGACATTTCACAAAAGAAGATATACAGATAAGCACATGAATAGATGCTCCACATCATTAGCCAAGAGACAAAAATGCAAATGAAAACCACAATGAGATATCGCCACACTCCTATCAAAATGGCTAAAGTAAAAAAATAGCAACACCACAAAATGATGATGAGGATGTGGAAAAACTGTTTCACTACATTGCAGGTAAGGATATAAAATGGTAAATCAACCCTGAAAAACAGTTGAGCGGTTTCTTAGAAGACCCAGCAATTGCACAGCAGGCATTTTTTCCATTATTGAAGATCTGTGCTCCCTTAAAAACCTGCACATGAATGTGCATAGCAGCCTTAGTCATAAAAGCCCCAAACCAGAAATATCCCAGAGATGTCCTCAACAGGCGAGTGGTTAAACAGACTGTAGTCCATCTGTACCATGGAATAGTACTCAGCAATAAAAAGAATAAACTACTAATACCCATGATAATCTGGATAAATCAACAGAGAAGTAGGCTGGGGGTGGGGGGGGAAGCTTATCTCAAAAGGTTGCATACTGTATGATTCCACTTATATGGCATTCTTGAAAGGACAAGTGTATGAAAATGGAGGACAGATTAGTGGCTAAGGAGTGGATGGGGCAGGAAAGCAGTGAGTGTGGCTATAAATGGGCAATGTGAAGATTCTTTCTGGTAATGGAAACGATCTGTATCTTGACCTTATCAATGTCAATATTCTGGTTCTGATATTGTAATATCGTTTTTGAGATGTTACCAGTGAGAGAACCTCTGTAAAGAATACACGGGATCTCTCTATTATGCCTTTTTTTAAAGTTACTTTTTCTTTAAGGTTTTTTAAAAATTTAGTCCCCCACCCCACCCCAGGTGTTTGCACTCACTGTCTGCTCTCTGTGTCTGTGAGTTGTGTGCTTGTCTTCTTTTTCAGGAGGCACTGGGAACCGAACCCCAGACCTCCCATGTGGGAGGGCAGCACCCAATGGCCTCAGCCACCTCCGCTCCCTAGTATGTCTTACGACTGCACGTGACTCTACAATTATCTCAAGATTGAAAGTTTTTGTGCAATTGCGCACCCTGGAGGAAACCAGAAATAATTTTTTAGTTATTGTTATGGATTCTATTATTTTCCTCTTCCACATTACCATATATATATGGTATATAATATATATTTTATATATATATTATAAAGGTCAAAGAAATTTTATGTGTATCCTGGGATGGGAAAATGAGGGAGAAATATGCATAAGGAGGGGGAGCCTACTCTTCCCACACCTCAGACCAACAGGAAAAGGGGAGCCAGGAGAGTCTCCCTTTCCCCATGGTTCCCTCTCTTCTGTCCCAGTTACCAGCTAAGGAAATAGCACTCCCCCTTGTTCCATGCTAAGTGATCAGGAAAGAAGCCTGGAGGGAGGGGAGCCTGGGGACTTGTCAGGGGAGGGAAGGACTTGAAGAGAATTAGTTTCCCAGGTCATGGACACTTAGTTTCCCCAGGAAAGGGCCAATGACATTGATGGTGCAGTGGGAGATTAGGAACAATGTTGGCCTGGCTCAAAGAAACAATCTCGGATTAATACCCATTTCCTGACTGAGAGGGATTAGGGTAGTCTTCTTTAACTAGACCCTCAAAGCTTCCCCCAAGTTCACACAGTTACCATTATTTTTAATCCAAGGCCAGAAACGAAGAATACAAAAAGCAATATTTTGGGGGAAGTAGATTTGGCTCAACTGATAGAGCATCTGCCTACCATATGGGAGGCCCATGGTTCAAACCCCGGGCCTCCTTGACCCGTGTGGAGCTAGCCCATGAGCAGTGCTGATGCGCGCAAGGAGTGCCCTGCCACGCAGGGGTGTCCCCCGCATGGGGGAGCCCCACGCGCAAGGAGTGCTCCCTGCAAGGAGAGCCGCCCGCTTGAAAAGAGCACAGCCTACCCAGAAGTGGCACTGCACATGTGGAGAGCTGACACAGCAAGATGACGCAACAAAAAGAGACACAGATTCCTGGTGCCGCTGACAAGAATACAGGCAGACATAGAAGAATACACAGCGAATGGACAAAAAGAGCAGACAGCGGGGCCCCTTCTTCCCTTCCCAGCTCAATCAGCACAAACAGCAGTTTTAGCCACATTGGGCTGGCTGTGAAAACCAGCAGGTTTGTAGCCATAAGAGGCAAACTCAGTTTGGGATGGGAAACACTTCTGAACAACAGGGAGAACCCATAAGAAAAAAAAAAAATTCAACAAACAAACTAGTTATAAAGAGAACTTTCTCCACCTGGGAAAGAGCATCCATGAAAAATGTACATCATACTTAATGGTCAAAGACTAACTGCTTTCTCCCTAAGACTGGGAACAAGGCAAGGATGTCTGTTCTCACCACTTCTAGTACTGGAGATTCTAACCAAAGCAATAAGGCAATTGTAAAAATTTAAAAGTGCACAGACTGGAAAGAAGTAAAGCTGTCTTTATTTGCAGATCACATAATCTTGTACATAGAAAAATTTAAGAAATTTATTTTTTAAAAATGTAATAGAACTAATAAGCAAGTTTGGCAAGGTCACAGGATATAAGGTCACTGCACAAAATCAATTATATGTCTATACTCTGTCAACAAACAATCTGAAAATGAAAATAATTCCAATCACAATAGTATGGGGGTGAAAAAAAACATTGCAAGACCTATATTTTGAAATATAGAAATTGAAAACAGAAAACATTACTGAGAGCGATAAAGGAAGATTTCATAAAGAGAGAGATAAACCATGATCATGGATTAGAAGATTCAATGCCCTTAAGATGTTAATAAATGATACTGGAACAAGTGGGTAGCCATATCCTAAAAAAAAAAAAAAAAAAAAAAAATTAGACCCTTGCCACAAATTACCTCAAAATGGATCATAGGCAAAAATATAAACATTAAACTTCTAGAGAAAAGCATAGGAGAAAATCTTTGGCAACTGGATTAGGCAGACATTTATTAGATATGACACCAAAAGCAAGATGCATAAGAAAAAAAATTAGCAAATTGGACTTCATCAGAATTAAAAGCTTTTCCTGGGATTCCTGCTGCGGGGGGGGGACGCGGGGTGGGGAGTAACGGATGGGGAGGGCTGGCTCCCGATTCCGTTCGGTCCGGTTCTCCCACCGCCCGGACCGAGCCCCGTTAGCTGGGCTCCGCGTCCCCCCGCCCCGGCGCCTCGCCTCGGCAGCTCCCAGCCCGCGCCCTCCCCGCCGCCGAGATGCCCAGGAGAAAGGTCAGCGCAGCCGAAGGGCGGTGAAGGTGGAGCCCAGAAGAGATCGGCGAGGTGGTCAGCAAAACCTTCTCCTGGGGAAGTAGAAATAAAGCAAAAAAAAAAAAGGCAGCAGAAGAGGATACATCTTCAGTGCACCCAAAAGGAAAACGGGAAGCAAAGGGAAAACAGGCAGAAGCAGGCAAGAAACTAAGATTTACCTGCAGTAAATGGAGGAACTAAAATTGAGGGGAGTCCACCCGCTGATGAAGCTGGAGAGAAAGAAGCCAAGTCTGTCTTAACAGTGGCCCATGTATTCTCCTTCTCTTACAATCCAGAGGAATATTTTAATCAAATATTTTGTAAATGCAAGTTTTTTAGTAGTTCTACAAGAAACATGTTTAAGAAGATTGGACTTCCGCCTCACCTCCATTTTTTTTAAGTGTAAATGCTTTTGTTTTAAAGCAGTGAAATCCTTTGCTGTTTGTTTATTTTTGGTACAGCCAGAAAATAGTGGGATATTGAATTGTGGGGGCTTTGACTGTCAATTTCACATTCCACAAACAGGGAGCAAATATTTGCAAATCACACATCTGAGAGAAGACTTGTTGGCAGCATAGATAACTTGACATTATGTAAGTGAAAGACATGAGACACAGAAGATGACATATTGCTGGGTTCCGTTTACATGAAATTTCTACAGTAGGCAAAACTATGGCTACAGGAAGCAAATCAGTAGTTGCCTGGAGCTGGATGTAAGAGTGGGGACTGACTTGAAACAGGCACAAAGGAACTTTTTGGGGTGATGGACGTGTACTAAAACTGGATTGTAGTGATGTTGTCAAATAGGTATAAACTTACTAAAAATTCTCAGTCTGTATGCTAACCCTGGATTTGTTGTATGGTATGCAAATTATATCTCAACAGAGCCGTTATTTTAAAACAGAGCTAGTTCTTGCATACATGAGTTTGTAGACTTAAATCTATTCTATGAACATCAGTGTGGACAAAAGTTGACCACTTGCTTTCATCATTTTGTAATTTATTTCATCATTATTGTGATTTCTTGTAAAAGCACAGAAACTTCTGATGCCTGCCTTTGAGTGACTCCCCTTCAAAGCTTGTGGTGCTTTCTGATTATTCTACTTAGGAAGAGCTCAGTTATTGAATCAGAACGCAAGAAACCACGGTAGGAGCGGATGTGGTGCAAGTGGTTGAGCGAGAAACAAACAAAAAAACCAACTCAGGGAAGCCGATGTGGCTCAGTGGTTGAGCACCAACTTCCCACGTAAAGGCCCCGGAGCCAATTCCTGGCCCTTGGTACCTCAAAAAAAAAAAAAAAAGAAAGAAACCATGGTAATCATGAGGCCCAGATATACTTCCATCCCATATGTAGCATCTTTCTTCCAAATCCATAACAAGAGTTACTTGAGGTCAAGATTACTGCAATTGAAAAACCGAGAAATCCAACAGAAGACTTACTAATTTCTGAATTTATAAGAATAAAATTAAAAACTTAATTTTAATTTCTAATGTCTTAATTGTATTGTCTTACTCCCATTAAGGTAGAGAGTTAAGTTCTTGGTGAGTCCCCTATCCAGAGCCTGTTCTATAATTCCTCCAGGTCCAGAGCCAGCCCAGGAGTTGATTTCTAGAATCCTGAAAGCCCTTGATAAATCTAATTGGATATTTGGCAAACTTTGTACATCTTTCCTTCTTTAATACTTTGGAAATTCTGTAAATGGTTTAAAAGATTTTATTTTTTTTACAAAACATATAACTCAAATCAAATCATGTTATGGCCTTTTCTAAATCTATAAATTTCAACTTAATTGAATTGTTGATGAAATTACCACTTCCAAGTAATACAGCTGAATGAAATCAGAACAAAACTGTACCTATTGGTTTGTGCAATGAAATTCAGATCCAAATATAGGCACAGTTCTGGGAAGAGTTTCCCAAATCTAGAATATATGGCTCTGCTTACAAATGGTGGGAGAGAGACGAAATGTAATTTTTATTGTCAAGGTAATGGTTCTGTCTCCAATAGAAATAACAATAATTATATCTTTGAAATTTGTTTTTCATTTAGCTATCACGAGTTCCTTCCCCAGAAAGGAGGGTCTGTCAGTGAGCTTTTGTTTAGAAGGTCGTTTTAGTCAAAATCTCTCTGAGATCCTGGTGGTTTCCCAGGAGAGACTTATCAGAGCCAGCAAAGTAAAAAGTCATTGACTGATGGAAGCTCGGCGATGAAGGAGTCCACCCACCCAAATTAGGAATCATCGCTCCCACATCTCTGGTGTTCGTCTACATAATTCCAGGAAGCTGGGACTCTGAGAGTCTAGAATTCCATAGTGCAGTCATGTTTTCTCTTTTGTTGGGTCTTTTGTAAACTTCATACAGACAATAGGGAATCAATTCTGGCTGTATTTGATCTAGACAGCTGGATTTCTAAGCTTGAGGGAAATTATACCAAATTAAATGTCGAGAATTTAAGCCTCAGAAAGGAAATTATCTATTCCCAAGCCCCCAGGAGCATCCCGTTCAGCTCCATCCTTCTTTGGACTTCAAATGCAATCCCCAGAGCCGGGCTCCTGCCTGGGACAGAATAGATGAGCCAGCAGAGGTCTGCAGAAATTCTGTTCCTGGCTGACTTTTTTTTTCTCTTTTCAGTTTTTGCAAGACCCTGATTGATGCCCCCTTTACCAACTTGGTACATTGAAATTGTGAGTCATTATACAGGAAGTAAATGGAATTCCCAAAGCCCTTTGCATATATCCTTTGGGTTTGTTCCCTAATTAAATGAGGTTTCATGTATTACAAAATAACCCTTACGAATTGTAAGTGTTAGCTTTCCAAAGGACGTCTGTAAACACTGTCTTGCCAAAAGTTATTACTCATGAGGCTCAGGGTGTTTTGTATTTTTTCTGAAAATAGATCTTTCCATGAAAAGGCACAATATATAGTTGCTGGATGAGGTAAAACTACAAAAGAAGTTATTTTTATCTTCCAGGCGGGTCATTTTATATTCAGAGTGGAAAGTTACCAAAGAGTTTACCAAAAAAAAAAAAGAAGATGAAGAAGAACCTAGACATCTGGAAATCCATTATGTTTTCCTTTTCCTCTAGTTTACATTTTTAAAATATCTTTTCCTATTACATAAAACCATATTCTCCAAACCAACATGTAGAAGCCGATGATAGTAAATCCAAGCTTCAAAAGAGAAAGAAAAGGAGAGCAGCCCACTTTAAAACATGCCTTCTTTTTCTATCATTTCTCTACCAGGCTCTGCATTGGAAGTAGTTGACAGCAGTGCAAGGTGCTATTAAGAACTTGATCTGGATTTAGAAAGCCTTAGATGCATGCAAGGACCTGGGGAACCCTGGTTCCAACCCTTGCTGACTGTATGACCTCAGACAAGCTACTTAACTGCTAGCAGCTTAGTTTGCTCAGCTGTCAAGTGACCATAATAGTACCTCCCTCCCCAGGCCGTGAGGATTTAATGAGATATGTGAGTAAAGCGCTTAGCACCCTGTCTGTCACACAGTAAGCACCACAGGTATTAGCAGGTAGGATCCTTGCTCTTTGGTTACACAGGATTTTGAGGAAGTGGTGGCTGGGAACATGGAAAAGGAAAAAGAAAGAAGAGAAAAGACTAGAACAATATAGCTTTTAAATTAAAAAATAACAATTAGGGAAGCAGATGTGGCTCAGACGACTGGGCTCCCACCTATCATGTGGGAGGTAACTGGTTCGGATCCCAGTGCCTCCTAAAAGAAGACAGCTAGCTCATGCAATGGGAAGGCGTGATGAGCTGACACAATAAGACAATGCAACAAGAGACATGAGGAGGGGAAACGGACTTGGCCCAGTGGTTAGGGCGTCCATCTACCACAAGGGAGGTCTGCGGTTCAAACCCTGGGCCTCCTTGACCCGTGTGGAGCTGGCCCATGCGCAGTGCTGATGCGTGCAAGGAGTGCCATGCCACGCAGGGGTGTCCCCGCATAGGGGAGCCCCATGCGCAAGGAGTGTGCCCCATAAGGAAAGCCACCCAGCGCGAAAGAAAGTGCAGCCTGCCCAGGAATGACGCTGCACACACGGAGAGCTGACACAGCAAGATGATGCAACAAAAAGAGACACAGATTCCCATGCCGCTGACAAGAAGGCAAGTGGACATAGAAGAACACACAGTGAATGGACACAAAGAGCAGACAACTTCGGGGGGGGGCAGAGAAATAAATAAATAAATAAATCTTTTAAAAAAAGAGATGTTAGGAGGAAAAACCGAATGGGAGACCAAACAAAAGCAGAGAGCGGAGGTGGCTCAAGTGATCAGGCTTCTCCCTCCCACATTAAAGGTCCCAGGTTTGGCTCCTGGCATCTCCTAAGGAAACAAAAATGATGAACAAACACAGCAAGTGAAAAACAGCAAGGAGACGGGGAGAAATAAGTAAATAAAATAATTCTTCAAAAAGTAATAATTTAAAAATCAAGTCGCTTATTATTATTCTACTATAGACATTATTATTCTAGCAATGGAAGAACTCTCATCACTGATAAAGGCAGTGGCCACCAGAGTTTCTGAGGGGAGGGAGAGGGAAGAATAGATATAACATAGGGTCATTTTTGAGAGATTGGAATTGTCCTGCATGACATTGCAGTGATGGATACAGACCATTGTATATTTTGTCATAACTTACAAAATTGTGTGGGACAAAGTGTAAGCTATAATGTAAACTATAATCCTTGGCTAGGAGCAATGCTCCAATATATGTTCATCAATTATAACACATGTACCACACTAATGAGGGATGTTATTGATGTGGGAAAGTGGGGGTGAAGGCATATAAGAATCTCTAATATTTTTTATAACATTTATGTAATCTAAAGCTTCTTTAAAAATAAAAAAAAAATTATAAAAAAAAAGCATCAAGTTGCATGCTTAGCAGGGAGTGTTGTGTGATCTAAATTCCCCACAAGCCAGGTGTTTCTCAAACAATGCACCACAGGTTGCCCACGACTGAGATAACACACAGCTTCCCTTTGAGAGGGGCAACAACATTCCTAGCCCGGGACAAGGGCCCCAGCCTCCTACTCACTAAGACTGTCATTTAGAAATTCCCATTATTGCACTCCTGTTCCTGGATGAAACAGTCAGGCATGAAAACTGTTATGACTAGCGTTCAGGTGTCAATAGGATATTTTTCTGTTCCTTGGATTGGCATGCTTTTAGGTCCAGCCCACTCAGAGACTAAAGACTTGGCTTGTAGCAGCTTTCTTTGACAAGATGCTAGAGAACATCCAAAAAGCCTGATACATAGGCTTTGATTCACAGTTTCTTTAAAAATAAAAAATTGTAAACCCAAAGCCTTCACACACATAGCGTGCAAATGCCCCATAATTGTCGTGTTTTTCCAACCGCCTCAGTTTGCCGCCCCACTTCCTGCCGTCGTAACAGGATGTGACCCAACAGGATGTAGTGCTCCCTTGTTTCCCCTTATCGGCTTGATGTCAGGGTTTGATGACTTGATAATTGGCCTCTGGTGATGATGGACAACAAGGGGAAAATCCGCACTCCAAGAATCTGCTCCTCGAAGACTGTTGGACTGTGTGCCTTTTCGCCTGGTGACTCGTGGTCTCCTCCCCCGAGTAGGAAAGCTCAGGTCACGGACAGGTAGAAACAGAACAGCAGATCCATCATCTGGCTGTGTCCATAACGCCTCTGCAACATCTCAGCCAGAGCTGTGCGGCCCCAGAGGGCGAGCCCTGTATGCTGAAGGAGAAATCACAGTGGCCATGAGCTACCTCCCAGCCCTCCACCTCACCCGGGTCCTGGCGGACCCTCGGCTTGAAGATCTGAGCTCTCAGCACTTGCCCGCTGGATGTGTGGAGGTGGCCTGACCCCGGCCAGCAGAGCAGATGCCTTCTGAAGGGCTTCCATTTGCCAAATGCCTGCTGAGGGCCCTGCTCGAGGGCGGGCACTGCCCAGATCCAGCAGCATAGACATTATTGCTTCTTACTTTTATTCATCTTGTAGAGCTGAGGAACTTGCTCAAAGCCAAAGCTTTTCCACTCCACCAACTTCTAAGGGAGTGGCGGCAGGGTTACCTGAGGACTTGGGACTTGGCACGTGTAGTTACCTGCAGGGGAAACACGGATGTCCTAGGAGGGCATGAACGGCCCCTTCCGCTTCAACCCTGGCTCCTCGTAGTCACCTGTCATCCATCGATTTGTCTAAATCGTTTTGGAATCTATTTGCATCTCTTCCCTGTGGCAGTCCTCACTAGCAGGCTCTCTCCTGCTTCCCCAGGACAGTGGGGTGCACTGGTGCCAGTGGCCTCTCTGGCAGCCTCCTGAGATTGTCCCTCCACCCCTGACTTTCTCTGCACCCACAACAGAGAAGCAAAAAAAGGAAGAGGGAGGGAGCCGGCTGTCCCAAGAGCGCCACCTGGAGCTTCCAGAGCTAGAATCTCGAGGCCTCCAGCCAGCGCTCTGGCCCTTCCACCACTTCCCCACACCTGGCCCCATTTCCCCAGATGGGTTTGGACCAGCAGTAGTATTTATATTTCTCTAACTGAGGAAACCAGCATCAGAGATGTAAAATAACTTCTGTCTTACTGCAAAGAACAGAGTTTCCCACTGTGCCACGAAGAGAGGGGAGAGGCGTCTGGGAAGAGGCAGGAGGGAGCTAAGGAACCTGACTGGGGAGATTCACTCAGGTGGAATGTCCAGCTGGCCGTTGGACTCGCATGATGCAATGCTAGCTACGAGGGCTGCTGCGACGTTCCCAGGGTCTAAGACCTCAAGAATCCTATGAAGGCCACCAGCTGCTGCTCCCAACTTTGAGTGGACAATGACATCTTTTCCAAGGAAGTCAGCCCCAGGGCTAAAGACTCCAGCTTCCTAGGTGCCTCCTCCATTCATCTCCTCTGAGCTCCGGCACCTTCTCAGGGTTACAGTCCAGTGCCTGAGTCCCCAGTGGCAAGGCACCCTCTTTTCTCCTCTCACCCCCAATACCTTATGACTTCTCCCAAGCACTTCTCCACTGCTCTCCCCCTCCAGGACGCCCACATTTTCAGTGGGATCTATACACAGTGGGGAAGGTCTCTTACTTCAGGCTGTTTCCTGCTCTATCCTACAAAGAATGACAAAACCTGGACTACCTGGGAGGCCCCTCTAAGCCATCCTCCTTCCCCCTCCCCTAGACCCCAGCCCAGGGGAAAGGATCTCCTCTCTGCTGCCAAAGACGGTTGTACTATCTACTCAGCAGGGGCAAAAATTAAAATAACTAGAAAAATCCCCATTTAAACAACAAAATGTGGTAGGGGGAGGAAGAGATGACATAGTTACATTAAGTCTATTTTTAAAATATTTTTACTCTCCATGCATATTTATATTGCAAGTTAATCTCTTTGATGTGCTCAAACAAGGTCAGTTTTTTTTAAATGTATCAAAAACAAATAAAATGCAAAAGTATCTTCAGCCTAACTTTTTATGAGTCTGAGGCTCCTTTGCACTCAGAAGTCTGCGTTGAGTTGAAGTAGAATTGCATTTTGGATTTGGAAAGAGCGGCTATTGAAATCTTTTGATGTCTGAGCCTCCTAGCAGATTCCAGGGGAACTGGGGAAAGGAGAGGGTGGGCTGTAGGGAGAAGGGCATACGAGCATCTTTGTCTTTCTAGACAGCACATGTATCCTATTTTCTCCTTCCCAGTAGATTTTCAAACCTATGGTCCTCAATTTTTCCCCTGAAAAGTTTTTTTTTTTAATCAGACAAGGACTTTGTATTTTAATAGAACATTGATTAATGACATGCATTTGGGGTATTTTTTTTTTTTTACAAATTTGACCACACTAAACTAAAAACTTCCATATGACAAAATATAGCATAAACAAAGTGAAAAAGCAAGCTACAAACTGGAAGATAGCTGCAAACCATATAAGTGACAAAGGATTACATCCCAGAATATAGTTTTCTAAAACTCCCGCAAATGGTTAAGAAAAAAGTGAACTACCAATAAGAAAAAGAATGGGTAAAGGATATAAAGAGGTAATTCATAGAGGAGAAAATCTGAATAATAAATAGATTAAAGATGCTCAACCTCTTTCGTAATCAGGGAAACAGACACTAAAAGGGTAAAATATTGGCTCCAACCAGCAGAAAGAAAAATAAAAAAGATTAAAAGATCTTTAAAATGTATTGGTGAGAATGTGGGGAAATGGGAATGGATACATTACTCATTGTGGAAGCCCCAAGACTGGGTGCCCCACCTCAAATGAAATGCAGCCTCAAGCACAGAGCCACCCGGTGTAAAACGAACGCTTACTAGTTAAAAGGTAACAAACCTCCCTGAAGGGAAGAATGTACCAATGGTCTTACCAACTTTAATCCCCTCAAACCTGTGTACTCCCTTCCTGTGATAACATCATCAAACACCCCGTTGTGCACCTCATGCAACTTTGCAGAAACTCTCTTCTCATACCCTATGGCATGTCTTTGGCCTGAGACCCCTCATATTTGTCCTCCTTTTCCCGCCTCTGCGTGGAGCACTAACTTCATACTTCGATTAGCCGACATCGAAGTGTCTCCTGTTGGGAAGTCCCAATAAAGCTCATGTCTATTTGCCTGATGCGCTCTTTGGTCTTATAGCTACCCAACTTGTGCCCTTCCAAGTTGGGTTGAAACCCTCCTGCCACGGAAATTGGGATGCTATCTTTAGAGAGCAGTCCCTGGTGAAACCTGAGAGGGACACCTCCTACCAAACCGCAAGTCCACTATATATATATATATATATATATAAGTGTTTTTTTTGTCTTTATTCATTTTTTAATATTACATTCAAAAAATATGAGGTCCCCATATACCCCCCACCCCCCTACCCCACTCCTCCCCCCCATAACAACAACCTCCTTCATCATCATGAGACATTCATTGCACTTGGTGAATACATCTCTGAGCACCGCTGCACCTCATGGTCAATGGTCCACATCATAGCCCACACTCTCCCACACTCTCCCACAGTCCACCCAGTGGGCCATGGGAGGACATACAATGTCCGGTAACTGTCCCTGCAGCACCACCCAGGACAACTCCAAGTCCTGAAAATGCCCCCACATCACATCTCTTCCTCCCATCCCCCACACCCAGCAGCCACCATGGCACTCTCCACAGGATGGAGGAATAGAATATGGATTAGAGTGGACTTACTGATATTCTATTCATGAACTATTGTGATTAGTAATCGAAGAAAATGTGGCATTGGTGTGGAGAGAGTGGCAAGTCCACTTCTTGGTGCCTATCTAGAGGTAGGCATGCATGAGAAGATGGACAAAAGGATGTTCCCTCCCCTGCTATTTGTAGCAATAAAAAAAAATTGAAACAAACCAAAATCTCTCATTAAGAAAATGAATTTTTTTAAAAAAGAAAATGAACAAAATGCAACTTACTCATACAGTGAAGTTTCAGTGAATTAACTAATTTTACATATAGGTATCAACATGAGTATATCTCACATGGTGTTGAGTGAGAAAAGGCAAATTGCAAGAGATCACACATGCGGTATGCTATCATTCATGTGCATTTTTAGCATACAAAGATCTTGAACTGTGGCATGCACTCCAGACATTTTTGTTGAATGAAAGAACACTGTTCATGGTTTTGCAAGAGAGTGATACACAATGGCTTCAGAGTAGTAATTACCTCTGGGAAGGAAGTGAGGGAAAGAGATGGAAGAATGGGACTTTAGCTGAATTGATAATATTTTATTTTTCACACACAAAACATTTTTAAGTAATCCAAAAATAGAAAAGAAAAATGTGTTTGAAGTGTTAAAAGTAAGAAAAAAAAATTACATACATTCATCCCTGCAATAACAACCAAAAAAAAAACCACAAAATACTTCACCACTTGTTTAAAATATAGAAAAGGGAAAAGAGGAAATTTGGTGAGAGTATCAATTATCTAAAACAAATCGTATCTTGCCATATACAAATGAAAACCGGGCTTTATATGGACCAGATGCGCGCAATCGAAGCATCTCTTAGGGCGGTCCAGGCCTCAGAGGACAGAAGTGGTCAGGAGATGAGAAAAAACTCACTTATGTTTCCTACCTGGAAAGTTTTCCCTCCTTTTCTCTGCCTACCCACCTCCACCGGCCCCCAAAACACACACCTGCCTCAGGGTTGACAGGTGCACAGTGTCTCTAGTGATGAGAAACCATGAGAAACCAGTTCCTGGGCAGGAAAATGACGTGACGCAGGGCTGGTTGGTGGTAGAGCCAGAACTAAAACCCAGGTCAGCGGACTCCAAGCTACTTGCTATTTCTGACACAACGTGCAGAACAAGGGTCCTTCTTTTTTGCCAAATGTAGTTACTAAAATGTGAGCAACTCCTCCTCCCCATAACGTCCGGCTAGCCAGCAGGGTCCTCGCCTTCTGCCAGCTTCTCCCATGAGCCTGCTGCAAGGGCTTGTGCCACAAGCAGCGGCCCTGCCGGTGAACCAAGAGAGTTCCCACGCAGGTAGGGAAGCCCGGGGGTCCCGGCAGGCCCAGTGCCTGCTTCTGTCGTTGAGTAATTATTAATAGAGTCCCTTTTCATTCTTGAAAGTGTCTCATTTTGAGCCAATTATGTACCTGCTTTACTTCCAGGCCTGCAAAAATGACAACGCATAACTTCCCCCTGCCTCATCCCAGTACCACCTGACGATGCTGAAGATGAAGCCAGCCAACCTTCGTATCCCAGAGACCTGATCTGCACAGGTTCCTTTAAAACCTGTGCTAAGTCCGTGGAAATCCAGTTACTCTTTGGTGGTAGGGTTGACATCTCTTCCAGGGAGCTGAGCTCTCTATCTGCTAGAACTCTGACATACTAAATAGCATGTTGGTTTTCTCATGTGCGATTAATCATGAGAATTTAAACTATCTCCCATAAGATGAGTCTTGCCATAATCCACCACTAAATCAGACCCAGATAAACATAATTGTGATTTGTGCAGCTAAAGCTCATAGGCTAAAATTAGAACCCTTCTCTAACACCATACTTAACGCTGAGTTAATCTTGAGATGATTATGATCTTTTTAAAATATCTAGTGCTTAAAGGGTAAATAAAGTCTATTCAAATCCAGCTAAGAGTTTCCAAATATTCTTGTGCTTTTTGGCATAAATAATAAAAATCTTTATAAATAAACAATAATATGAGAACATCAGCAACATAGTTTTTAAATGGTCCCATTTGTAAACTCGTAGTTCTTAAATGGTTTTATTTCTAAATTGCCACACTGTTCCTAGTGTTATAGTTAGTCATTTGTAGGCATGGGTAAGGGTACCTATTAGATGGTAACCTGCTGCCTCATCTTTTAACCTCGCCAGCCTGGCACTTTTATTTGTACAATCTAGGCTTGCAAAAAAATATCAGGGGAGCTAAATTTAAATAAAATATGACCCTTGGAAGTGACATGTGCTTGATAGTTAGAACTCTTAGGACTGAACAAAATACTGTAGAAAGTTTGCCATTATTTATCTGCTAAAATTCCTTCCAATTTTATATTTATTTAAAATAAAGGGAAGCGGACTTGACCCAGTGGTTAGGGCATCCATCTACCTTATGGGAGGTCCACGGTTCAAACCTCGGGCCTCCTTGACCCGTGTGGAGCTGGCCCATGCGCAGCGCTGATGCGCACAAGGAGTGCCCTGCCACACAGGGGTGTCCCCCGCTTAGGGAAACCCCACGCACAAGGAGTGCACCTTGTAAGGAGAGAAAGAAAGTGCAGCCTGCCCAGGAATGGCGCCGCACACACGGAGAACTGACACAACAAGATGACGGAACAAAAAGAAACACAGGGGAAACGGACTTGGCCCAGTGGTTAGGGCGTCCGTCTACCACATGGGAGGTCCGCGGTTCAAACCCTGGGCCTCCTTGACCCGCGTGGAGCTGGCCCATGCGCAGTGCTGATGCGCGCGGGGAGTGCCCTGCCACGCAGGGGTGTCCCCCACGTAGGGGAGCCCCACGCGCAAGGAGTGCGCCCGTAAGGAGAGCCGCCCAGCGTGAAAAGAAAGAGCAGCCTGCCCAGGAATGGCGCCGCCCACACTTCCCGTGCTGCTGACGACAACAGAAGCGGACAAAGAAACAAGACGCAGCAAATAGATACAGAGAACAGACAACTGCGGGGGGTGGGGGGATTAAATAAAATAAATAAATCTTTAAAAAAAAAAAAGAAAAAGAAACACAGATTCCTGTGCCACTGACAACAACAGAAGTGGACGAAGAAGAAGACACAGCAAATAGACACAGAGAACAGACAACCGGGGCGGGGCGGGGCGGGGCGGGGGGGATAAATAAATAAATCTTTAAAAATTAATAATAATAAAATAAAATAAATATAAAATTCAAAGGGACATCAAACTAAATACAGTTTTCAAAGTAACAGTCTAGGTATGTTGTGAATAACATCATCACACATATCTGTAATTTACTATAACCACCTATAGCTTTTATTCTGAGCCTTTGTAACAGATTTTGATAATGGTACCTAATCTCTAGAGATCACTTGGTCCAGTAATTAAGTAAAGGATGGTGTTTTTTAATACTAAGGTGTACTAGGGTTGAGAAACAATGAACTATAATTTATTCTCTCCAAAAATATAATTTTCTGAAATGTGCAGTAATTAATTAATGAAGCTCAATTTGAAACCATTATTTGCCACTATCCCAGATTATCTGATAGGCAAATACTAAAAAGATTGTTAATCTAAGCCCTGCCACTGTGTTTTTTCAAGCTGCAATTTACTACCCATTTGTGGATCAGGAATTTAACTTAATGGATCATATCCATCACTTGAAAAAAGGAAAAGGAAGGAAAGGGAGAGAAGAGAAAAGAGCAGGGCAGGGAGGAGAGGAGAGGAGAGGAGGAGAGGGGAGAGAGTGGAGGGGAGAAAAGGGGAAAGGCAGGGCAGGGTAGGGCAGGGCAGAGCAGAGCAGAGCAAGAAGAGAAGAGAAGAGAAATGAAAAAAAGAATTCATTGCTTCTAGTAAGAGAAAACGAATTTTTGTTTCACGTGTGTGTGTGTCTACTGAATCACTATGTAAGGTGTATTTCTTACAGTGGATCCACGTACAAAAGGCTTATAAAATACTCAAGAATGTGGAGAAACACACACTCTTCTGTGCTGCTTGTGGGAATGTAAATGGGCACCATTTTCTTGAGACCCCATTGACAACACGTGTTGAAAGCCTTGAAAAATCTTCACTTTGATCCAGTCACTTCTCTTTTAAGAATTTATCATAATTCTTCAAATGCTTATCTACAAAATAAGATGTGCACTGGCTTGTTGCTTTTAATAGTGAGAATGTTAAAATATCCAACCATATACGTAATGGTGAAATAAATTGTGAGACATTCAAGCAAGAAAGTGCAATGCAGCCATAAAAAATAATCAAGTAGATTTATATTTATTTACTTGGCATGATGTTCCGACATGTTAATAAGAAAAAGTAGGTTACAAAACATCACAGGCAGCATAATCCCACATTGGTGAATATGGAAAATATGTATCTATAAACATGTCAAGAAACCATGAAGAGGAGAGAAGTTTAAGCCACCGACTCTGGGGGTCCCAGCCTGTGCTCCTGGCTGAGTCTTCCACCTCCCAGCTGCACAGCATTGGCCAAAAAGCCTAAGTTCACCAATAACGTTGGGATAGTAATTGTGCTTACGTCAGAAGATTTTTGTGAGAATGCAAAGAGTTAATACACGTAAAATTCTGCGAAGAGTACCTAACCCTTGGTAAGCACTCAAGAAATGTTAGTTCTCTCTACACCAGAGAACGAATGAGAGATTTTAAATCATAAACCCTGACCGTGGCCATTCGTTGGGTGGTAGGATTACTAGTGCATTTCATTTCCTTCTTTATAAATATTTTCTGTATTTAAAATTTACAGCCAGAAAAAGACAATACCCAGCATGAAAATAAAAAGCACATAATTGTATCTGGGAGTTGTGAAATGTCTTTTATTTAATGACTTTAGGTTAAAACAGAAATAATACAAAACCAGAAATGGCAGGAGTAACATCTTGTAATTGGATTGCGCGTCCTTCTTTAAAGAGATAAGATTTGAGGGATTTTTACCCAATCGGGCAAGGAGCTCTGCTCTGGAATTCCATTCCTTGATTTTGGAATTTCTATAACTTCTGTGACTGGCACAAACAACCTCCTTCCTCACTCCCTTCTCTAAAAGGCATTCTGCTTTCTCTCACGTTATCAACCCAAGCAAGTCAGAAATTTATATTAAATTGTCCCATCATACAAGGCTCCAAAGCTACTCTTTGTCTGCATGCCTTAGGCAATCGCATTTCTCTTCAAATGATGACATTCTTTCCAAAGAAAACATTTCTAAGTGAGCTGTTCTTTGTGTCTATCCATGAGTTACAAACAGGGACCTTAAATGGCATTGTGTGTGGGTAGAGAATTCATTATTAAAGAAGATGGGGAATTACAGAAGTGCATGGAAAATGGGATTTTAAATCATCCATTGTTTCTTCATTCAGAGACCATTTTTAACATGCTAGTTATTTCCTTCCAGTCTTTTTCTTTGTGGCTTTACCTTAGGTAGTTACATTATCACACAATTAAGAAAATTGCTTTTTCCACTTAGTAGTCTATCATAAGCATGTACCATGTTACTACATAATTTTCAAAAACATTATTTTAATGACTGCATAAAGTTTTCTGGAGTGAAAATGTAGCTTGCTTAACCATACCTCTATTAAAGGACATTCAGATTGCTTCTAAGTTTTAGTATTATAAGTAGAGCTAAGAAAAATTTTTGTGAATAAGCTTTTTTGCATATGTAAATCTGCTTCAGCTTTTTATATATGCAGAATACTAAAAATGGAATTACTCTGTCAATGGTCAGGGCATTTTAAGTCTTAAGATTCCTATTGCATATTAAAACTGACTGTTGTATAATTGCTTCCAAATATTGGAGTTGGCATCATACATTGGTAAAATTCCTCTAACCTCTGACAGTATGGATTGTTAAATTATGTGCAGCCTTGTTCCAGAAAGGATTTGAAGTAGTTCACACACAAAAAAAAAAACAAAGTTAAACCAAGAGGTGTTTTTAATGTGGGAAAATTAAGTGAAGGGGGGAAATGTAGGAACATAAGAAAAGTAACAACTAGCATTTATTGAATACTTATTGTACATCAAGCACTGTGCTAGGTCCTTTACATATAATCTCATTTAATTCCCACAACAAAGAGGTAAGTATTATTATACCCATTATACAAAAAAGAAAACCTGTCCCAGAAATTTAATAACTTACCCAATTTCAAAAAACCAGTAAGGGAGAGAGCAGATATTCAAACTTGAGAATTTGAACTCTGAACCATTAGGCTATACTTCATCTGGAGATTCACTGGCATCTATTTACTAGGATGAGCTACAATAAGAATGTGCTTTCCAGTGGCCAAATCAACAGGAAATATTAAAAGATTCACAGTGTTCAGAAGATAAAGACAAATTAGTTTCTCCTGAGTGGGAGCCTACCTATCTCATCATTCTCTCCAGCATTGCATTGTTTTATTTCTAAACATGTATATTTGCATTTTTTATGTCAGTAAATCTTATAATAATTGCTGTTTTCATTCTAATATCAGAGGTCATGCATTTTTCCATATGCTTCTTTATTCTGTGTTTATGTCTTACTTCCTGAATTGGAAGATTCTTTCCTTTGTCCATTTTCTATGGCTTGCCCCTACAATTTTTATGATCATACCTTAAAGACACTTTTAGAAACTATTTACAGCAAGTATGACATTCTTTTAATTTTTAATTCAGATAGTTTTAAGTTAATTTATGTTTTGTAGTCAAATCTTCTCCATTATGATTTTCTATCACTTGAAAACTTAGTTCTTCATCTGCTAGCAATTTATCAAATATTAAAATTTATACCCACGAATTTTTTTCTACAGTATAATGTTGTTTAATTCCTGACTTTATTAGAAATGTATTCGGGGAAGCCAACATGGCTCAAGTGATAGAGCTTCCACCTACCATATGGTATTGAAACTGGTTTCGATCCCTGGGGCCTCCTGGTGAAAAATAAGAAGAAAAAGCGTGCCTGCATGGCAAGCCAGTGCCCGTGTGGTGAGCCAAGTGCCCACACAGTGAGCTGAGTGCCTGTGTGGCAAGCTGAGTGCCGGCACAGAAAGCTGAATGCGGTGAGCCAGTGCCTGAGTAAGTGAGTCACACGGCAAGATGATGATGCATCAAAAGAGGGACAAGGGGAGAGTCAAGGTGAAGTACAGCAGATACCAGGAACTGAGGTGGCACAATTGACAGAAAACCTCTCTCCCCATCAGAGGTTCCCAGGATCGAATCCCAGTGGATCCTAGAGGAGAGAAAATGAGAAGAGAAGACCACACAGACAGCAAAAAACAGCAGGGCAGGAGGAGGGGAAGGAGAAAAAATAAATAAATAAAAAACGAATTTTAAAAAAAGAAATATATTTGGAGTCATGGTGTGAGATGAAGACCTATACTGATTCTTTCTTCTTATTTATTTTTTAATTTATTTATTAGTTAAGTGCAGCCCTGTTCCAAAAAAGGATTAATTTTATTTACTATTATTTATTTATAATGCCGATTAAATTCTTGTATCTGTAATATGCACTATCTTTATTAATTCTGCTCAGCGGGACTGGGAGCTGAATTCTTTCATTTTTTGTAGCTCTATAATCTGTGATAACAGCTGATGATACCAGTACTCCCCTATAGTGCAATTGTTTGGAATTCGATGTGTTCTTGACTGAATAAACAGTTAGATAAATTTTAAGCCTTTTTTGTTAAGATGTCTCCCAAAAGAAATCCCATGGATTTAGCTTGAAATTGCACTAAGCCTTTGGATTAATATTGGAAGGAGCCACATCTTTGTTCTGCTTAGCTTCTTACCCAGTGGGCCTTTTGTGCATTCCTGCCTTCTTTGGCCCTGCTCGATAAAATGTGTGCGTTCATCTCTATCTCTTACATTTTGGTTCCCTCTTCCCCCCAGACTTTAATTCCACTTTGTATTCGCCTGTTTTCTTAGAGAATGATCATCCAAAAATAACACGATAGGACTTTCCTGTATCACAGACAAGAAATCCTGGATCGGTTTTCATTTAATTCGGCAATTTAGTTAAGAAAAGCCCTGCCTAAGAGGCCCCTGCTTCAGCTGGAAGGGGAAAGGTCCCCTAAGCCAGTTGTTTAGTCTAGTGACTAACCATTTAGCATAGGAGAGGCTGTGCCCTCTTTAATAAAGTCATTTGGCTCCATCTTCTGGGTGGAATCCTGAGTATTTGGAGTAAGGAGAGTTCAAAGTCCCCAGAGCAGGGCTAGCATTAGCATGAAGCAGTAAAGACACTTAGGGAGCACAATTTAAGGAGGCATTTGCCTTCCGGCACCCCGGGCACCTCACTCGCCTCCCCCTGCTCCCCGCCCTGCCCCGGAGGACAGGCCGCTGTGTGCCAGCTTGTGCTGGGCCAGCAGTGGGCAAGCAGCCCCTTCCCCCAAGGCTCCGCCTCAGCGCCTGGGGGGTTGGAGGGTGCCTGGCACCGTCCAGGGGAGCTGCTGCCCGCCTGCCTGCCTGACGGGCCCCACCCATGCTTATCCAGGTCACTTTGCACTTTGGTGGCGAAAGATATCTTTTACAGGCTGGCTAAAGCCAACCGATTTCTATTTGAGAGACATTTTGAGCTGCTTTGCTGCTCAGAGTCATTAAAAGCACCCTTAACTGTCCAGAATCACCACCAGTCCAGGACGAACCAGGAATGCCTGAGCACAACAGCCAGTTACAGACATCATGAAGCACTAAAGAGAAGCAGATGAAGGCAGACGTGATAAATTCCTTATCAAAACCACACATGGCAAACTACAGACTATAGTCGACAGTACAGTTATAATAACATTCTCTCATCACATGTCACAAAGGTCCCACAGTAACGCAAAATGTTAATAAGGGGGATGGGTATATGGGAATTCTATTTTCTGCATGTTTTTTCTGTCAACCCACAACTCCTAAATAAAATTTTTAAAAAACATATAGGGACCTAGAAATACATGGGGCTTGATTCTATGGTTTTTGCGTGCTATTCAAATACCTATAGCAAAATGTTTTTTGGTTTTGTATAGCTTACATTTGGCAGATGTTTCAATATCTTCAATTTCTGTGTATTTTTGATCTTTGGTTTTACACCTTCTAAAATAAATACTGGGAAGTGAATGTGGCTCAAGCCACTGAGTTCCTGCCTACCACTTGGGAGGCCTGGGTTTGATTCCTCGTGCCTCCTAAAGAAGAGAAGCAAGAAAGCAAGCTGATGGGACGGGCTGGCATGGCAAGCTGATGCTAAAGATGATGGAACAAGAGACACATGGAGGAAAACATAATGAGGAAACAACAAAGCAGGGAGCAGAGGTGGCTCAAGCGATTGGACCCCTCCCTCCTACATGGGAGGTTCCAGGTTTGGTTCCTGGTGCCTCCTAAAAAAAGAAGACCAACATACAACAAAAAGATACAATAAGGAGGTGGGGAAAAAGTAAATACATAAATCTTTTAAAAAATAAAATAAATACTTAACAATAAATCATCAAAAGATGAAGAGGCGGTTTGGGTAAGGAGAAATTATTCAATTGTCTTAATTAACAATAGGAGCATATTCTCATTTGTTAGAAATGACTCTAAACCAAAGTTTCTTTGATGATTAAATTTAGAATGAGAGATGAAAGAGAGAGGGAAGAATGTGGAACAAATAAGGTGGAAGAGAACATCAGAAAAAGGATGGGAAGATAGTAAGATGGAAGAGAACAAGAGAGAGCAGACATGTGACAGGAGCACCGAGAGGCACACACACAGGATCCTGTGACAGAGCAGGGCCATGAGAGGGGAAAGAGGTGCAATGCAGCAGAGAGGGCTGAGGCATTTAGTGTGGGGGCAAGTGGGCCTGCCCATCACTGTCCCATACCAATTGCATGCAGTAATTCTCAAAATTATCACGCAGTACCGTTATTTATCTTCCTACTAATTACCCTATGTCATTTAAAAAGTTACGCCACACACACACCCATTTCAAGCAGCCACATGTCTCTGGTTCATTATAATGCTGTATGTCTCTGAAATAGTATGCTGTAAAAGTAAACAGATATGTCGACACATATAGGAGACTGCCAGTCTATATTTCCCCCTGCACTGAGTCCTGTTGCAAATTCGATGGCAATGACAGCTGTGCTCTCTGGCAGTGTGTATTAACACCACCTCAAATCTCTCAGCCACAGAGCCCTTGACTGTCCCATCCTGAACTAATATCCAGGTCTGTGTAGTTTACTTCATCTTGGACTTGATTCCTGTCTGCTAATTTGTGTCCTAGGAAAACAATTTTGACCCAAAGTAGTACGCAAAGTGGTAGACAAGTGTACAGAAGTGGTACAGAAGTGCTTGATCTGCTTCTAAGTTGTTTGTGTGTGTGTCAATTCTGTCACCTCTTCTAGAAAGAGAAGTAGGAAGTTCCAGGAATCAGCCTCTCTACCAAAAACAATAACAGCAAAAAAAACCTCACTATAAAAACAGGCAGGAACTGCCTGAATCCACTATTTCAAAACTCCAGAGTCTAGTGAAACACTGTACAGATTCCAGGAGGAAGAGGCTGGCTAATTGCAATAAATACCAGTGAGTTAAGCCCTCCCTGCAGTGGCGACCAATTCCCTTCCCCTAGCTTCATGGCAGGAAGCAGTGGGGACTAGAGCTTGGGCTAGCACGGCTTGCTGGTACCAGGTTGGGACATGAAGACCTAGTTCTCCAGACTCTGGACAAAGCCGGCGGGGGGGCGGGGGGTGGGGGTCTTATCACAGAGCTTTACTTTTGTCCAGATATTTGAGATCACTGGAAGCCAGCTCTGATGGCAGCCATTGTTACAACCCCTCTTGGGTAAAGGTGGCAGAAGAATCTTAAAGACAGTAAGCTTCCTCAAAACTAGGAATACAGTTAAAAGGCGGCATTAACTAGGCAAGTGCTGAATCAAGAAAATGCAGCTTCAAAAGCCGTAGAAGAAGCTCCTGGCACACTTGCTGGCCAGTCCCCTGCTCCCTCCACAATGCAGGGTGGAGACATCTTGTGCTCACAACATGGGTCCCTGGCCTTGTTCCAGAGGAGAGAGTGGTCCCTGAGCACATACTGAGGTTCATCTATGTCACAGCCAGTTTACTGGATGGAAGTCTGAAAGATGGAAACAGAGAACATGTCTCTGGCTCACACTCTCAGAGTGTGTCCTGAGGGCTGAAAAGTGGCTTGCTGACTGCTGGGATAGTGTGAGAAATAAGTAAGGGGAAGCAACCTGGGGCAAAGAACTACCTGTATTAAGTCACTCAAGAGAGCACACAGGGGAAGCAGACTTGGCCCAGTGTTAGGGCGTCCGTCTACCACATGGGAGGTCCGCGGTTCAAACCCAGGCCTCCTTGACCAGTGTGGAGCTGGCCCATGTGCATTGCTGATGCACACAAGGAGTGCCATGCCACGCAGGGGTGTCCCCCACGTAGGGGAGCCCCACGCACAAGGAGTACGCCCCAGAAGGAGAGCCGCCCAGCACGAAAGAAAGTGCAGCCTGCCCAGGAATGGCACCACACACAGGGAGAGCTGACACAGCAAGATGACGGCACCAAAAAGAGACACAGATACCCATGCTGCTGACAACAACAGAAGCGGACAAAGAAGAAGACACAGCAAATAGACACAGAGAACAGACAACGGGGGTGGGGATGGGGGTGGGATAAATAAATAAATCTTTAAAAAAAAAAGAGAGAGCACACAGGAAGGGAAGGAAGTCTATTTCAAAGGGAGTAGAGAGGCATTCATAGGAACTCTTGTAAACTGCAAATGGGAAATTTCTAAGGCCTTTAGCAAGCACATACCTAGCGAAAGAAGTAGACTCTCCAGAAAGGCCTACTTCTGCAGGTCCAGAAAGGTTCAGATAAGACAGAGAGGACCCTGCACTTCCCAATACCTTCAGGCGATATTTTTGATAAGAGGGCTGAGTTCTGAAGGAGATCACCAGTAAAGCAGAGTCAATTTGCAAAGATAATGAAAGGTGCCTTTTGCTCTGGTTTGCCTGTTTTGATTAGCTATTGATAACAAAGAAAACCTCTGTTATATCACTAACTAGATACAAACCTAAGGAACAGAGAGCTCAGGGGCAAAATCACAGAGTTAATACTTTAAAATAATAAAATGTACAGTGTGCAACAAAAGATGACAAGATAAAGAAAGAAAAAGGAAACTATGGGCAATCCAGAGTAACAAGAAAAACTCCAGCAACCATCAGTGAAGAGAACCAGACTTTGAACTTACCAGACAGAGACTTTAAAATAATGATCCTCAAAGAGATAAAGGAAAACAAGGAGAAAGAACTAACAGATATGAGGAAAACAATGAGTGAGCAATATGAGAATCTTCTTGAGAGTCTCAATAGGAACCAAATAGAAATATTGGAGTAGAAGGACACAATAACTGAAATGAAAAATTCCCTAGAGGGTTTCAACAGCAGATTGGAGGTGGCAAAAGAAACAATCAGTTATCTTAAAGACAAGCTAACTGAAATGATTCAGGCTGAGGAGGAGCAAAAAGAAATAGAATAAAAAGAACAAACAGAGCCTAAGAGCTCTGTGGGGCACCATCAAGTGTACCAATATATGCACTGTGGGAGTCCAAGAAGGAGAGGAAAGAGAGAGAAGGCCAAAAGGAATATTCAAAGAAATAATGGCAAAAAATTTCCCAAATTTAGTGAGAGACATGAATATGCACATTCAAGATTCCCAATGAAGCCAAACAGAATAAATTCAAAGAGAACCACACCTAGACACCTACTAATCAAAATTACTAATTCCAAGCACAAAGAAAGAATTCTGAAAACTGAAAGACAAAAGCAACTCTTATGTACAAGGAATCCCAACAAAATTAAGTGTCAAGATCGCATCAGAAGGCATGGAAGAAGGCAGTAGTGCATGACAAAGTGTTGAAAGAAAACAATGGCCAACCAAAAATATTATATCTAGCAATACATCCTTTAAAAAATTAGGGAGAAACTAAGACATTCCAAGATAAGCAAAAGTTGAGGGAGTTCATTAACACTAGACTGACCTACAAGCAATGCTAAAGAGAGTTCTTTAGGCTGAAAGGAAATAACACTAGACAGTGGATCAAAGCAGCATAAAGAAATAAAGATATCTGGTAAAGGTAACCACGTGGATAATTACAAATGCAAATAACAAATATTAGAGTGGAGATAAATGAAACAGAGAACAAAAAAAACAACAGGCAATGGACTTGGTCCAGTGGTTAGGGCATCCATCTACAACATGGGAGGTCTGTGGTTCAAACCCCAGGCCTCCTTGACCCGTGTGGAGCTGGCCCATGCGCAGTGCTGATGCGCGCAAGGAGTGCCCTGCCACGCAGGGGTGTCCCCCGTGTAGGGGTCCTCTGTGTAGGGGAGCCCCATGTGCAAGGAGTGCACCCCATAAGGACAGCCACCCAGCGCGAAAGAAAGTGCAGCCTGTCCAGGAATGGTGCCACACACACGGAGAGTTGACACAACAAGATGATGCAACATAAAGAAACACAGATTCCAGTGCCACTGACAACAACAGAAGCGATCAAAGAAGACGCAGCAAATAGACACAGAGAACAGACACCCGGGGTGGGGGGGAAGGGGATAAAAACAACAACAACAATAGAGAGAATTAACAAATCCAAAATTTGTGTATTTGAAAAGATCAATAAAATTGATAAAGCTTTAGCTTGACTGACATACACAAAAGAGAAAGGACACAAAAAATGAAAATGAGAATTGAAAAGGATGACATTGCTACTGACCCAATAGAAATAAAGTGTATAAGGGGAAACTATGAACAATTGTATGCAACAAATAAGATAACCTAGATGAAATGGACAAATTCCTAAAAACACACAAACTACCTGCACTAACACAAGAAAAAACAGATGTCAACCAATCAATAATTAGTAAAAAATTGAACCAATAATCAAAAGCCTCCCAAAAAAGAAAAACCCAGGAATAGATGGTTTCACAAGTAAATTTTACCAAACTTTCCAAGAAGAATTTACACCAACCTTGCTCAAACTCTTCCAAAAAATTGAAGAAGGAGGAATAAACCCTCACTTTTTCTATGAGGCCAACATCACCCCATACCAAATATAGATAAAAATACCACAAGAAAATAAACTTACAGACCAATATCCCATATGAATATAGATGCAAACATCCTCAACAAAACACTAGGAACCAAATCCAACAGCACATCAAAAGAATAATATACAATGATCAAGTGGGATTTTTCCCAGGTGTGTCAGGGTAGTTCAACGTAAGACAATCAATTAATGTAACGCACCACTTTAACAGAACAAAGGAGAAAAAAAAACCATGATCATCTCAATTGATGCAGGAAAGGCACTTGACATAATCCAACACTGCTTCTTGATTAAAAAACTCTTGGAAAACTAGGAATAAAAGGAAACTTCCTTAACATGATAAAGGGCATATATGGAAAACCCGTAGCTAACATTATACTCAATAGTGAAAGATTAAAAGCTTTCCCTCTAAGATCAGGAGCAAGACAAGAATGCCTACTGTTACCATCATTATTCAGCATTGTGTTGGAAGTTCTAGCCAGAGCAATTAGGCAGAAAAAGAAATAAAAGGCATCCAAATTGGAAAAGAGGCAAAGCTTTCCTTATTTGCAGATGGCATAATCCTATGTATAGAAGAATCCTTAAAAATCCACAACAAAGCTGCTGAAACTAATAACCATATTTAGCAAAGTGGTAGGGTACAATATCAACATGCAAAAATCAAAAGTGTTTCTATACACTAGTAATAAGCAATCTAAGAAGAAATCAAGAAAAAAAATCCCATTTTCAAATGGGAATATATCTAGGGATAAATTTAACCAAGGATGTGAAGGATTTGTGCACAGAAAACTATAAAATATTGATTTTATGTTTTTTAACAGACTTAATAAATGAAAAGATAATCTGTGATCATGACTTGGCAGACTAAATATTGTTAAGATGTCAATTCTACCCGAAGCAATAAATAGTTTCAATGTGATACTAATCAAAATGCCAACAGCCTTCTTTGCATAAGTGGAAAAACTAATCATCAATTTTATATGGAAGGGTAAGGTGCCCCAAATATGCAAAGCCATCTTGAAAAAGAAGAATGAAGTTGAAGGACTCACACTTTCCCATCTTAAAACTTTATTACAAAGCACAGTAATCAAAACAGCATGGTACAGCACAAGGATGGAAATATAGACCAGTGGAATCAAACTGACAATTCAGAAATCTGTCCTCACATTTATGGCCAACTGATTTTTGACAAGGGCACCATATCCACTTAACTGAGAAATAATACTTCCTTCAACAAATGGAGCTGAAAAAACTGGATGTCCACATGCAAAAGAATGGAGGTGGACCCTTACCTCACCCCACATACAAGAGCAATGCTTTCTTAGACTTTACACCCAAAGCATAAGCCACAAAAGAAAAAATAGGCAAATGGGACCTTCATAAAATTTTAAACTTTTGTGCATGAAAGAACTTTATCATGAAAGTAAAATGACAACCTACATGTTGGGAGAAACTATTTGGAAAACACATATCTGATAAGGGCTTAGTATCCAGAATATATAAAGAAATCCTACAAAGCTATAACAAAATGGCAATAACCAAATTTAAAAATGGGAAATAAAATAAAACTATAAAATCAAATAAAATAAATAAACAAAAATGGGCAAAAGACTTGAATAGATGTTTCTCTAAAGAATATATATAAATGACCATAAAGCATATGAAAAGATGCTCAACACTATTAGCCATTAGGGAAATACAAATCAAAACTACAATGAGATGTGATATCACACCCACTAGGATAGTGTTGTGGCAGAGAGAAGTTGGGTGAACGCGGTATAGGAGGCCAGAATGCAAGAATCTGAGAAGGAAACTTTATTAACAACCAGCCAGGCTCAACAGACTTCTGTCCTAATAAAAACCAAGCCCCAAATAGGATTTTTGGGTCCCTTTTTTACAGAGGATGTAGGAGTGGGGAGTCAAACACTGATTTTATGCAAAAGGACTTTCTTTGTTAGTTTCTTAGAGTTTTAAGTGTTTTATCTGAGTACCAGATACATCTTGAATTAACACATATCCCCCACATTCCAGGTGAGCTTGAATTAACATATTTAGTCTGCATCCACCCTGAATATCCAAAGCCTATAGAACCTATATCACTTAATTGGCTTTCCAGGAAGTAGGCATACTTGGGTATAGAATAAGTTTGAATTTATGTACAGGCCATATTACTTCCCCCTTTTGAGGTTGTTAAGCTTCAGCATCACTATTGTCAGAGTCTCTCTGGACTGACTGGTATGTATATAGAGCCATGAAATGGGCAGCTGTCTATGTTTTTACTATACCATTTATTAGGGCACATATTCTGTTTACAATGGAAGGGAGGAGGCAAGGAAATATGGTGCATCCTCCTATGAGGAAGGCAATTATTCCCACCAGAAGCTTGAAATTGTCTGCTATTGACTGCCAGTTTCCAAAGGGATTACTTAAATGCCAACCATTCCAGGTCTGCACTAGAACATGAGCAATTTTTACCATTTAGTTTGTAATTTCATCGATAACCTTTCCAATGCTATCTAGTTCAAGGCAGCAATTAGAGAGATTGAATTTTCCGCAAACTCCCCCTTCAGCTGCCAGGAGATAGTCTAGGGTGAGATGGTTTTGATAGATAGCATTTCTGAATTTAGTTTGCTGTAGGGCTAGTAAGTTTAGAGCATGGGTGGTTTCATTAGGTATTATTTCTATCATGGCTTATAAGCAGATGATTCAGTTTAGCATATAGATAGGGGTTCGATAACCCCACATGCCAACCTCTGCTCAAGTTGCTGACCCATAGTACTGGATTATATACTCAGAGGGCCATTCTTCACCTCCCCAAGTAATGACAGCCCTTGTTTCTCTTATGTTTTGATGTATTGATTGGCTTAGCTCTTTCCCTTCTGCCAAGGGAATAAGGAAGAAGGAGGGTTTTATTGTACCAAGCATACAAATATCACACCAGTTTCAGGGAAGTTCTCAGAATGCAACTTTTCCACAAATCGAGTACAGACCATTTCAGGTAGTAAAGGGGCCCTTTGCGGTGGAGTTCCACACTGATTAATTTGGGAAAAGTACAATTTATGAGAATGAGGTTGGATTCATTCCATGTTCCCCAAGGCTCCATTGTATTGGTGGTGTCATTTTGGAATTTTCCCCCATGCATGTTAGGTTTCCAACAGATATAGAGGAGTTTAGCCAGGCCCTTGAAGCACAATATTGTCCTATGGCAGAAGTTTGCAAGGGCCACATACTATCTTGGGGGACAGCCAGGAGGCCAGTTTCATTATTTGGTTGGCTGTAATTGTATTTTCTAGTTTTCCAGGGCATTGGTCTCCCATATTAGTACCTCCATATACATAGCACAAGGAGATATTTAAGGCTGCCCCAACTACTTCAGCTAGGTTTATAAAGAGGTTTTTTGCTGTTTGCAGAATGGAAAAGGCTTTTCCATTTCTTCATAGAAGGAGTGGAGCACAGAGTGGGCTTAACTTGTGAGTGGGTATGTTCCCAATAGCCAACCCAGATGTAGGCTCCTGGGTCTACTCCTTTACCATCGATGCAGAGGCCCAGTTGGGCTCCCTGAGTCTGCCAGGATTCAGGGTTAAGGATGGTGAGGTTTAAGTGTTTACATTGACCAAGTAGACAGTTAGTCAGGGCCATTCTTCTGGTGAGGGCGGCTATTTGTTTAATTGTGTCTGTGTTCTAGGTGGCCCAGGTGACACAGGACCAGTAGGAGCAGTAGTATGCACCAGTGTATTTGCACCAGAAGCTCCCTTCTCAGGCTGCACTTTTCATTTCTGGAGCACACAAATAGTTATTGTTATGAGTATATTTCTGCTCCCAGCTGAACCTTTCACATTTGGTGTTCCATGGTATCCTGAAGTCTATAACGTGACATGTGTCAAACAGGAGGGACACTCATTGGTTCTGGCTAGTAACTGGGGTGGAGTTAAGTAGCTCCTCATTTTGATTAAATGATCTTATTTCCAATTTATGGGAAACTGTTGGGGGCTTGGGGTCATAGCAGCTTATTTGGCCAGATACATTACAGACAGTATATGAGATTCCCTGAAACTGGCAGGTGGTTATATGACCCTTGCAGGTGTAATGGCTATGATATATATATATATATTTTTTAAAGATTTATTTATTTATTTTATTTCTCTGACCTCCCCACCCGACCCCAGTTGTCTGTTCTCTGTGTCTATTTGCTGCATGTTCTTTGTCTGCTTCTGTTGTTGTCAGTGGCACGGGAAACTGTGTTTCTTTTTGTTGCGTCATCTTGTTGTGTCAGCTCTCCGTGTGTGCGGCACCATTCCTGGGCAGGCTGCACTTTCTTTTGCACTGGGCAGCTCTCCTTATGGGGTACACTCCTTGCACGTGGGGCTCCCCTACACGGGGATGCCCCTGCATGGCACGGCATTCCTTGCACACATCAGCACTGCACGTGGGTCAGCTCCACACGGGTGGAGGCCCGGGGTTTGAACCGCGGACCTCCCATGTGGTAGACGGACACCCTAACTACTGGGCCAAGTCCGCTTCTCGGCTATGATATATTAATGTGGTATTGACATGTGCCCCCATTCACATATCTTGGATACATGGCTCACACTCTGTGGTGCTGACCTGTGACCAGGGGAGGGTCAGGGCTAGGAGTAGGGAAAATAACCAAAGGGGCATTGTAACTGGGATTAAACTGGATTCCTACTCTTCAGCTATATGTAGACCAATAAGCTTCCAGGGTGTGATTAGAGCAGAGCTCAGTGTTCTGTTCTCAACCTTTGGCCATGTGTGGACCAGTCAGCTTCCGGGATGTGACTGGAGCAGTGTTTGGTGTTTTGTTCTTTCACAAGATGAGTTTGGTTGGGCTGTGTGTATCTGGAATATAGGTCCAGGACTCTGGGGCAGCTTGCTCGACCCAGCTATGGTGTATCCATAGGGTGATTCCAGCTACTTTAACTGCACTGGGGGTGGATAAAATGACAAGATAGGGTCATTGCCATCGAGGGGTTAGTGGAGTTAATTTCCAGTCTTTAACCCAGACTGCATCTCCCGGCTTGTACAGGTGTATGAAGCTGCTTAAGCTAATGGGGGCCCTTTCTTGGACCCAGTGATGCAGGTTTTGTAGGGTTTTTCCTAAGCTGATCATTTGTTGAGCTATTGATGTTTCCTCTTTTCCTGAGATCCCCTTCTATATGTCAGATTAAGGGGGGGGCCTCCCAAAGAGGATTTCATAAGAGGTTAGGCTTAGCTTTCAGCTTGGGCTGGCTCAAACTTGGAGGAGAGCACTTGCACCCACGTTAGCCCAGTTTCTTGGCAGATTTTGGCAATTTAAGTCTTTATTAAATGGTTTATTCACTCTACTTTCCCTGACCTTTGAGGACGGTAAGCGGTGTACAGTTTCCGTCGGATGCAGTGCTTTGGCAATCTTTTGAATGATTTCAGAGATGAAGGTGGGTCCACTGTCAGAGCCAATTGAGAGGGGTAGCCCAAATGGGGGAATTATTTCCCTGAGACCTTTGACCACTTCTTCAGCCTTTTCGGTCCAAGTGGGGAAGGCTTCCACCCAACCGGAAAAGGTGCAAATGAGGACTAGGAGGTATTTGTAGCTTCCGGATCATTGCATTTTGGTGAAATCAACTACTAGATCTTCGAGAGGCATACTGCCCATTCTTTGGACTCCTAGGGCTCCTGTGGGTCCCTGAAAAGGGTTATTCTTTGCACATGTCATATACCTCTTACATATGGCATGGGTGAAGGCAGCTAGACTTGGGATGTCGAAGAATCTTTCTAACACTTCTTTAAGATGGGTTTTCCCAAGTGTATGTTTTCGTGGTAGTCCTGAACTACCGTTGCAGCTAATATTCGAGGCATGACTATTCTATGATCGGGCAATGTCCACCACCCATTTGCTCCTTGTGTCCCACTCTCAGAGAGTATCCATTCTCTCTCACTTGAGTATATTGCAATTCCCAGTGACTCAGAGGCTGTGGGATGAGAGCAGTCTGTGTATACTGGAGTTTCTGATAATTAAGAGGTTGAGGATGAGAGCAGAGGCCAGGTTTTCAGGTAGAGTTCCTTCCCATGCCACTCTTTTTGCTTCAGTGTCTGCCCTCTGTTTCCTTGAGTGACGGGGCTGTGGTTTGTCTGGTGTCCCTTGCAATGCATCACAGCATTGATGCATTTGATGGGCTCCCAAACTGCTTCTAGTAGTTCCAGAATCTGTATGACATATTTAATGCTCTTTCCTCTCAAGTTAATTAGTCCTTTTTGTTTGTATAAGGTTCCATGCATGTGCAGGGTAAGGAAGACATATTTGAAGTCTGTGTAGATGTTAACCTTGGCCCCAGCCACAAGTTATAGGGCTTGGGTGAGAGCAATGAGTTTGTTTTTTTGTGCTGATGTGTTATCTGGGAGGTGGTGGGCCTCCACTGTGGTTTTGGATGTTATGACCGCATGTCTCACTCACTGGTCACTGCCCTGAACAAAGCTACTCCCTTCTGTGAAGAGCTCCATGTTGGGATTTGGTAGTGGCTAGTCTTGGAGGTCCAGCTGGCTGGAATATACTTCTTGCAATTTTTCCAGGTAGTTATGGGTTGGAACCCCCAGCTTTATGGATAGCAGAGTAGCAGGATTCAGGGTTTTTATGAGTTCCTGTTGGATAGATGGATTTTCACATAATAGGGTTTGATATTTCACCAGGCAGCTATTAGTAAGCCAGTGTGTTCCTTTGCTTCTAAGATTGTGGTTACTGCATTCAGAACCTGAACAATCATAGGCTGCCCAAGAGTTAATTTTATGGCTTCTACTGTTAGCATTGCTGCAGCTGCTACAGCTTGCAAACATGAGGGCCATCCCTGGGCTACAGTGTCCAGTTGTTTGGATAGATAGGCTACAGGTCTTTGGCAGGAACCCAAGTATTGAGTGAGTACTACTGTGATGCCTTGGTGGTCATAAACATAGAGGTAGAATGGTTTACTGAGACCTGGAAGCCCGAGGCTCAGTGCTTCCATCAGAGCGTGCTTGAGAGCAGTGAAAGCATCTTTCTGTGGGCCTTCCCAAAGCAGGGGATCATGATCTCCCCCCTTTGTGACTTCATACAAAGTGTGCATGAGGACCCCAAAATTGGGATCCAAACGTGGCGGAATCCGGTCGCTCTGAGGAATTCTCACAATTTTTGGTGAGTGCTGGGTTCAGGAAGACTACAGATTGCTTCCTTTTTTTCAAGTCCCAATTCATGGAGCCCCTGTGCTATTTTATAACCTAGATACTTGACCTGAGGTAGGCAGATTTGGGCTTTTTCTTTTTTTTTTTTTTTTGGACACCCGATAACCCTTTTGTTGCAGATGTTTTGAGAGAGCATGGGTTCCACTAGCACAATCTTGGCAGGTGGGGCTTCTGAGAATGAGGTCATCTACATATTGGAGGAGAAAACAATTATGGCTTTCTGATTTAAAGGATTTGAGATCACTGGCCAGGGCTTGCCCAAAAACAGTGGGCAGGTTTTTCTATCTCTGAGGGAGCCATGTCCAGGTTAGCTGTTGCTTTTTGCAAGAGCTCGGGACTGTCCCATGTAAAGGTGAAAATTTGTTGACTCCAGGGCACTACCCGAATGCTGAAGAAGGTGTCTTTAAGATCCAGGCATGAAAAGTAGACTGCTGATGAGGGTGTCAAGCTGAGGAGAGTGTAAGGGTTGGGGACCGCCAGGTGTAGGGTCACTACTGCTGAGTTGACTGCTCACAAGTCCTGGTATGGGCGTTAATCCCCATCAGGCTTTTTAACTGGGAAGAGTGGGGTATTCCATGGAGACTGGCATGGCTTTAGCATGCCTTCGTTCAGCAGTCTCTGAATATGTAGCCAGACTTTTTCTTGCGCTTCATGTGGAACTGGATATTGCTTTATGTTCACTGGGCTGGTTGGGGGCTTTATTTCAACAATAACTAAAGGAATGTTGTGTGCCATCTCCACTGGGTTGCCCTCTGCCCATACTTTGGGCACATCTTCAAAGGGGAGCCATGTGGCCGTAGATTGGCCGGCTTCGCTGAGGCAGAACAGCCTCCATTCCTCCTGCAGAGGGAGGGTTAGCGCTATTTTCTGAGGGTTTGGTGGTCCCAGAGTTAATGTGGATTGCCCTGTGGTGTTAAAGGTAGTTTAGACAGCAGGTCCTGACCCAGGAGGGGGACTGGGCACTCTGGGAGTTACAGGAACTCATGAGTGACTTCTTTACCCCCAATGTTACAGGTCCTGGCTTGGAGCAAGGGCCTCTGTGTGCTTTTACCAATTGCCCCTATGATAGTGACTTGTCTTTTTGATAATGGCCCAATGGTCCTGGTCATTACAGAGTGTTGAGCCCCAGTGTCGACCATCATATGTATGGTGTGGCCCCCAATTTGGACTCTGAGCATAGGGCCCACGGGGCTGAGAGACTGGGAGCCCGGTCTGTCCTAATAATCTCCATCAGAGTCCTCTATTCCCGCAAGTCCCATGAGCTGATTTGCAGGTTTTCCTTCTGAATTTTTGCAAACCCTGGGTTTAGTTTGTGATGCTCTGCTTGCTCTCCTGACTAATGCTTTGGTCACTTTCTTGGGGGCAACGGGGTTGAGTGACATTTTGGGGCACTCCTGTTTCCAGTGTCCCTCTTCCTTGCAGTACATGCATTGATTTCGCCCTAGCGGTGGGCCCCCCTGGTGGGCCCCCCATCCTTGGGGCAAGGGCTTCCCAGTTTACTTTCCTTGACACAGAATTGCTTCTTTCGACTATTGCTGCTGCGAGAAGGTTTGCTTTCTTTTTTCATTTTCCGGTTTTCCTCTCTCCTGGTTTCTACATCACAGTTGATGTAAACCTTGGTGGCTACCTCCATGAGCTGGGAAGTATTCCTACCAGCGAACCCATCTAACATCTGTAGCGTTCTTCGGATGTCAGCTTGTGATTGGGCAATGAATGCTGCATTGACCATTGTTTGGCTTTCAGGAGCATCTGAGTTAAAGGGCATGTATACACAAAAGGCCTCGCCCAGTCTCTCATAGAACTGAGCCAGACTTTCATCAGGAGTTTGTAGGATTTGGGTGGTTTTGGCCATGCTTACTGCTTTTTGGCTCCCAGCTCTGAACTCTTCAATTAAGGCCCTATGGAAAGTTTCTAGTCGGTTGGGCCTGGTTATGTTGTTGGGATCCCTTTGGGGGTCCTCCTCTGGGAACTGTGTGTGGGCATATTGGTCACTGTCCAGGGTTCCCTCAGGTGGGTGCTCTTTGAGCCAGGTTAGAGCCCCTTGTGTGACTCTCGTTCTCTCCTCGAAGTTGAGTAAGGTCATGAGGAGTTGTTTACAATCAGCCCAGGTGGGTTTGTGGGTCTGTATGATGGACTGGAAGAGGTCTGTCATGGCCTGAGGCTTCTCCAAGTACAGTGGGGTGTGGACTTTCCAGTTAAAGAGGTCGGTGGTACTGAAGGGCTGGTACATGAACATTCATTTTCCTCCTTGAATCTGGCCATCTGCATCGTAATAAATTGGAGATCAGGCTTCAAGGAGGGGCAACTGTAAAGCAGCCCTTCTCCCTGCTCCACCTGTCCCTGTGGTCTGAGTTGTCATTTTTCAGGGACTCCTTCCTGACTGATGGTTGGCTCTATGCTGCCAGGGGCAATTGGCTGTGGGGGCAGCTGGGATGCACTTCTCAGGGAGGATGATGGGCAAGATGGCTGTGGGGAAATGCTGCTCAGGAAAATTGGCTCATCCCCACTCCTCAGCACTGGCACAGTAGGAGCAACCGCATAAGGCAGCAGGAGGTCATTTTCATCTGGCCCTTCTAGAATGGGCGGGTTGGCACTGGATTTGGGACTCACTTCCTCTGGACTTTTTGCACAGTGCTTGTTTGGACTGGTTCCTGGGACAGCACTTCTCAGCTTTCGTATCAGGCAAATCCTGGCTTCTTTAGTCGTACACTTCCCTAACCAGGGCGGGCTTTGGCTCACAGTGTCCTGCCAGGCATCAATGTAGGGGAACTGGTCAGGGTGCCCTGGTTTTCTGGTTACTACGTCATGGCTTACAGATGATCCAGAGGTCAAAATGCCCTCCTGGAGTCATCCCATGCCAAAAGTCGGCCATGCTAATTCACAAAGCATTCTAAGCTTTCCTGGCTGGGATGTTATGCCATATACGTCTCCCTGGAACACTCGGGGAAAGTTTTTCAGTGTACAACCTAATGGGGTCCTACTTTGTGTGTTTCCCATGTTTCCACCCTTTGTCGACACTGCACAACACTCTCTCAGCCTCTCGCTTCATCCATTTCCAGCCACATCCCTCGTGGGAGTTTACAGCACCTCTTAGCCTTAGCAGGTTGGTATAAGCCCCTGACTTGGAAGAGGGTCCCTTTGCAGGGAGGCCCTCTAGACCACCCTTGACCAGATGAGGTCACCAAGCACCGCGGATTGGGACTCCACACTCACTCTGCAGAAGTGTGTTTCTGCGTCTCACTAAGTCTCCACAATTACATGCACACAACCACCTCCCTTCCTTTCCTTCCTCGGACTTATTCTCCCTTCTCCTCAGGAGTACTAGGGTCTTCTTTGAGAGCTAATCAGGCTCCCCTCCTAACTTTTCAGAATTAGGCTTTTCCTGTGCTAAGACCCTGGGGGGGGGGTCTTACCCGTCTGGCATGTGGAGCTCCTTGCTTCGTTCTCAGGGTCTCTTGAACACTCTGGTGCCTCCAGTTTCTCTGGGAGGGCTCTGGTGCAGTCCACAACCTCTTTCTGGACTAAGGGGAGTCCAAGGGCACCCAGGGCTGGGGTTCACCCAGGCCCTCCCAGCCTCCTCAGAGACGTCCGGGAGGGACAATCAACTGTTGCTGCCTCTGGCCTTCTCAGCTTATCCCGGATGAGCCCCCAGAGATGTTGTGGCAGAGAGAAGTCAGGTGAACATGGTATCGAAGTCCAGGATGCAAGAATCTGAGAAGGAAGATTTATTAACAGCCAGTCAGATCCAGTAGACTTCCGTTCTAATAAAAACTGAGCCCCAAATAGGATTTTTGGGTTCCTTTTGTACAGAGGATGTAGGAGTAAGGAGTCAAATAGTGCTTTTGTGCAAAAGGACTTTCTTTGTTAATTTCTTAGAGTTTTAAGTGTTTTATCTGAGTACCAGATAGGTCTTGAATTAACACATATCCCCCATATTCCAGGTAAGCTTGAATTAACATATAAGTCTGCATCCTCTCTGAATATCCAAAGCCTATAGAGTCTATATCACTTAATTGGCTTTCCAGGAACTCGGCATACTTGGATACAGAATAAGTTTGAATTTATGCACAGGCCATATTAATAGCTCCTATTAAAAAGAACAAAAACAGAAAGTTATAAAATTGGAAAGCATGTGGAGAAATAGAAATACTCATTCATGAATGGAAATTGGTGCAACAGCTGTGTAAGAAAGTTTGCATTTCCTCAGAAAGTTAAGTATAGAACTACCATATGACCTGGCAATTCTGCTTCTAGTTATATATCCAAAAGAAATGAAAGCAGGAACTCGAACAGGTATTTGCACACCAATGTTTATAGCAGCATTATTCACAATTGCCAAAAGATGGATGCAATCCAAATGTTCATCAAGTGATGAATGGATAAATTAATATGTGGTAGATATATACATTGGAATATTATTCCTCAGTAAAAAAGAATGAACTTTTGATACATGTAACAATATGGACAAATCTTGCAGACACCATGTTGAGTGAAAGAAGCCAGACACAAAAGAAGAAATGTTGTATGAACTCTCTGATACGAAATAATTAGAATAAGTAAATTCATAGAGTCAGAACCTGGAATATAGATTACCAGAGGCTGGGGTGGGGGTTGGAAATGGGGATTTAATGGTTAAATTGTAGAGAGTTTATATTTTAGTTGATGGAAAAGTTTTGGTAATGGATGGTGTGATGATAACACAACATTGTGAAGGTAATTAACAGCAGTGAATTATACATGTGAGTGTGGTTAAATGGAGAAATTTTAGGTTGTATATATGTCACTAGAATAAAAAGTTACAAAAAATACATAGTACAATATAACTCAATGAACCCTAATGTACACAATGGACTAACGTTAATAATACCATTATAAAAATATGCTTTCATAAATTATAACAAATATACCACTAATGCAGGTTGTTAATAAGGTGGTATATGGGAACTGTGTATTTTATGCATGGCTTTTCTGTAAACCTACAACTTCCCAAATAAACAAATAAATATTACTTCAAGGAAAACAATATCACCAGGCAATTTGATATTTTAAGGAGCCTTGAAAGTCTGACCCACAATTGCACGCACAGCAGCTAGAAGGAAGTCTGCCCAGAGACAAGTCAGAACTTCAGGGGACTGATGATGCTGAGATCCCCTCTTCACAGAAAGCCTGCTAGGTTTAGAGGGCTGATCCAGTCCCCTCTCCCAGCTCCATAAGTGCATCTCCCAGCTCCAAATAACAAAAATTGTATCCATTGTGTTCTGTGTATTAAGAATGAGAGCCTGAGCCTTAGACATAAGAAGCAATCAACAGTGAGCAAATGTCGCTCAAGCACTTCGAGTGCCCACCTCCCACATGGGAGCTCCCAGGTTCAGCTTCTGGTTCCCGGGGTCTCCTGAAAAAAACAAAAAAACAAAAAAAAAACAAACAAGCAAACAAACAACACAACAAGCAAAACAAACGATTAAAAAAAAATAAAAACTCGGGAAGCTGATGTGGCTCAGGGGCTGAGCGCTGGCTCTGCATGTGCAAAGTCCCCTGCCTGAGCCTGGTTTCAAACTCGTCAGTCCCTCCAAAGTGTCAGCAACTCAGACAACTGAATAATGCATCATTTAAAATTCTTCTGTAAGAACTTGTATTCGGTGCTTTTAAATACTCTATACAGGGAATTCATTCATTCTAGAAAGTGCTTGCAGGTTCGTGAAATACTAAATGCCCTCCATTCCAAGACAACCGTAAGATTTAACAAGAAACATCATCAATTTATTAACAGCTTGGAGAGGGGCATAAAGCAATGAATAAAATACATAGAGAGAATGCAAGATGCTTCACAATTTTGGAAATTTTTAAATTAAAAAAAGAGAAGAGGGGTGATATCTAAGAATCAATTTTTAAAAACCGACTGCAGTTTATGGTAGCTTTGTCTACTCAGCCACAGGCTTGCAGTGCCCCCTGCTGCAAGCAAGTGGCAATTACATTAGCCCTCAATGCCTGTGCTTTACGAAGGAAGCCACATCCAGATGTCTAACAAAACAGTTGCCAGCATTTAAAACAAGCCATGTATGGAATAAAGAGAGAAATAAGAATGAAAGTAAAAAATAAGAAAGATAAAAAGAAAAGCAAATTAGGAAGATGGTGTCGCATTTTATCATCAGTATCTACACTATTTATGTACCAGATATTTTGCATATTTTATCTCCAATCTGTTTTAATGTTCTTTCTTGCCAGAGGCTTCACTTTTTTCTTTTTTCAGTCTTTGGAAAGAACAAGCCTTTGTCTTATTGATAATCTCTGTTGTATTTTAGTTTCCTATTAAGTTTATTTCTACCTATGTGTTATTAGCCTCCTTCTACTTACTTTGGGTTTTTAGTGTCCACACCTATGCCATGTGATTTTGAATCACAAAATTTCAGAGCTGGAAGGAGACATAGAATAACCTGGCTCCCTTCCTGCATTTTACAAAGAGGTGCAGAGAGAACAGGAGACTTGCCCAAAGTTCTACAGCTGCTACCTAGGTGTCCACATTTTTTATTCTTTCTCTTTCTCCATTCATAACATCATGCCATCGCCCTCCTCCATTCTTCTCTCTCTCTCTGTCTCTCTGTCTCTCTGTTTCTCTGTCTCTCTCTGTTTCTCTGTCTCTCTGTCTCTCTCTCTCTCTCTTTCACCTTTCCTTTTCTTCTTCCTCTGACCCAGAAGAGAAAAAGATAAGGTGGTTGGAGTGATAAAATTCAGGAGAAATAGGCTAATTTCCTCCTGAGAAGATCTGCATGTAAGAATTTTAAATACAGAGCACATTTGTATTGGTGGTATTACAACAACCTACATGTTTACTCCATACAGAGGGGTTAGCTTTTGAATGGGAAGGGGGAAAGTCACAGGTAATCAAATAGGATGAAAAGTTAGATATTTATATCATATAGTTGGCAAGAAGAAAAATAGATGGTATCTTAATTTATCAGTGATCAGTATAAAAATGCCATCATACCCTTTCAGGTTAAACAGAAGAGCACTACTGGTCATAACATTAATTGAACCAGCCCAGAAAAGATTAAAAAGAAGCTGATGTTTACCTTCCGTGCATCCATCTGCCCTAAATGCCCCTCCTCAGTCTTCAGCAGCCCTGATGCTCTAGAGGATTCTTCTACCCTCAGTCAAAAATCTGGTATTGATCATTCATATCTTAGTATGAACTTATCACTCAATTAACCTCTCCTGGGATGATTTATATTTTAAGTTTTCCTTCAATGTGGGTTTAAAACTTTCATTTCTATTAAAGATATTTTAGATACTATTATCCAGGTATGGTTGACTCTTATCTTTCTATATAAATTTGATGATTGTCGTTTCCATTTCTGCAAAGAAGGATGTTGGCACGTCGGCATTGTTTTTTGTTGTTGTCGTTGTTGTTGTTTGTTTTGAAGTACCTGGAGTCAAGGATTCAACCCTGGACCTCCATGTGGGAAGCTGGTGCTTAACCACTGAGCTACACCAGTTCTTCTGAGTTGGATTTTTCATTTGTTTGCTTGTCGCTTGTAGTTTTTGGTTTTTAGGAGGCACTAGGAATCGAACCCATGACCACCCATGTGGGAAGCAGGCACTCAACGGCTTGAGCCATATCCATTTCCCTGCCATTGGCATTTTGATCTGGATTGTGTTAATATATAAATTGCTTTGGGTAGAATTGATATCTTAACAATATTTGGTCTTCCAATCCATGAATTTAGAATGTACTTCCACTTATTTAAGTCTTCTTTGGTTTCTTTTAGCACAGTGTTGAATAACAGTGGTGACAGATTGTTCCTGGCCTTAGAGGGAAAGTTTTCAGTCTTTCACCATTGAGTAATGTTAGCTGTGGGTTTTTCAAATATACTCTTCGCGATGTTGAGGAAATTTCCTTCTATTTCTAGGTTTCTACATATTTTTATCAAGAAAGGGTGCTGCATTTTGTCAAATGCCTTTTCTGCATCAATTGAAATGATCAGTGGTGGGGTTTTTTTGCCTTGATTCTGTTAATGTGGTATATTACATTAATTGATTTCCTTATGTTGAACCACTCTTGCATATCTGGGATAAGTCACACTTGATTCCAGTGTGTAATTCTTTTAATGTGCTGGATTTTGTTGCTAGTATTTTGCTGAGGATTTTGCAGCTATATTTTATGAATATAAAACATATTGGTCTGTAACTTTCTTTTCTTGTGATATTTTAATCTGGCTTTTATATAAGGGTGATGTTGGCCTCATAGAATGAATTAGGAAATGTTCCCTTCTCTTTAATTTTTTTGGAAGAGTTTGAGTAGGATTGTTGTTGATTGTTCTTAGAATGTTTGGTAAAATTCACCTGTAAAATCATTTGTTCCTGGGCCTTTTTTATTTTTTTGTTCCAGAGGTTTTTGATTACTGATTCAATCTCTACTAATTATTCATTTGTTGACATTTTCTATTTCTTCTTGGGTTAGTGTAGGTAGTTTAGGTAGTTTGTGTGTTTCTAGGAATTTGTCCATTTCATCTAGGTTATCTAATTTGTTGGCATATAGTTTTTCATAGTATCCTTTTATAATCCTTTTTATTTCTGTGGGGATGTTAGTAATGTTCCCCTTTCATTTCCGATTTTAAACTTTTGTGTCCTCTATCTTTTTGTCTTCATTGATTTAAGTAAAAGTTTGTCTTTTTTTTTTTTTAATCTTTTCAAAGAACTAATTTTTGGTTTTGTTGATTCTTGGTTTTTTTTTTTTAATTCTCTATTTCATTTATCTCCATCTAATCTTTGTTATTTCCTTCCTTCTGTTTGCTTTGGGTTTAGTTTGCTCTCCTTTTCCTGGTTCTTCCAGTTTTGAAGTTAGGTCTCTGATTTGAAATCTTTCTTTTTTTAAATGTAAGCATTTAGAGCTATAAATTTCCCTATTGGCATTGCCTTTGCTGCATCCCACAGGTTTTTGGTATATTGTGTTTTCATTTTTTTTTTACCTCAAGATACTACCTAATTTCCTTTGTGATTAACTCTTTAACCTATTGATTGTTTAAGAGTACATTGTTTAATTTCCACATATTTGTGAATTTTCCATTTCTCCCCATTACTGATTTCTAGCTTCATTCCATTGTAGTTGGAGAAGATAAATTGTGTGATTTCAATATTCTTTAATTTATTGAGGCTTGTTTTGTGACCTAATATATGGTCCACCCTGGAGAGTGATCCATGTGCACTCGAGAAGAATGTGTATTCTGTTGCTCGTGGGTGAAGTGTTCTATATATGTCTGTTAGATCTAGCTGAGTTGGAGTATCATTCAAGAGTTCTATTTCCTTACTGATCTTCTGTCTGGATGTTTTATCCACTATTGAAAGAAGTGTATTAAAGCCTTCTACTATTAACCTAGAACCATCCATTTCTCCCTTCAAATATATCAGTATATGTTTTGTATAATTTGGGCTCTGCTGCTAGGTGCATATATATTTATAACTGCTATGTCTTCTTGTTGAATTGACCCCTTTACCAGTATATGACCTCTATCCCTCATAACAGTTTTTGACTTAAAGTATATTTTATCTGATGTTAGTATAGATGTCCCATCTCTCTTTTGGTTACTACTTGCATGGTATATATTTCCATCCTTTCATTTCCAATCTACTGATGTCTTTAAATTTAAGGCAGGTCTCTTGTAAACAAACTTAGTTGGGTCATACTTTTTATCCATTCTGTCAATCTCTGCCTTTTGACTGGAGAATGTAATCCATTTATATTTAAAGTAACTACTGATAGTGCAGGACTTTCTTTTGTCTTTTTTCTAGTCTCTGTAAGCCTTATACCTTTTTGACCCTCTATTGTTCCATTAATCCCTACTTCCATATTTATTTGATTTTTTTTTGTATTGTACTATACAGAGTCCCTTCTCATTTCTTTCTAGATATATTTTTCATATATATATTCGTTGTGGTTACCAAAGAAAATAAAATTTAACATCCTAAATCTATAACAATCATATTTTACTTGATACCAAACTCTCTTTCATAGTGTACAAATACACTGTTCCTGTAACCCTCCACTGCCCCACCTTTTTTGTACTTGTTACAAATTATATGTTTGTACATTGTATGCCCAAAACCATAGATTTATCATTATTTTTTATGTGTTTGCTTTTCATCACCTGTAGGAAATAAGAAGTGGTGTTATATACCACAGTACTGGCACGGATATTAATAATTACCTATATGGTTACCTTTACCAGATGTCTTTATTTCTTTATGCCATTTTGATCACCATCTAATGCCCTTCCCTTTTAATCTGAAGAATTCCTTTTAGTGTTCTTTGTAAGGCAGGGGTCTAGTGGTAATGAACTCCCTCAGCTTTAGCTTATCTGAAAATGTCTTAATCTTTCTCTCATTTTTGAAAGTCTCATTGAATATAAAATTCTTGCTTTGCAATTGTTTTATCTCAACAATGTAAGTTTTCCAACACACTGCTTTCTTGCTTCCATGGATTCTGATAGGAAATTGGCTCTTAATTTAATTGGGACTCCCTTGTATATAGCAAGGAGAAATCCACAGATTTCTGAAAACTGAAATATCTTGCAGATTTTAGAACTCTCTCCTTGTCCTTTGCATCAAACAGCTTGATCAGTTTGTGCTGGAGCATATTTCTCAGTTTATCCTGTTTGGTGTTCCTGGGCTTCTTGGATGTGCCTATTCACATCTTTTCCTAAGTTTAGGAGTTTTCTGTCATTATTTTTTTGAATATTCTTTCTGCCATTTTCTCAATTTCTTCTCTTTCTGGGGACTCCCATAATGCATATATTGGTGGACTTGATTGGGGTCCCACAGTTCTCCTAGGCTATTTTCATTTCTTATAATTCCTTTTTCTTTCTGCTCCTCAGCCTGACTCATTTCAGTTGTCTTGTCTTCGAGTTCACTGATTCTTATATCAGCTCCAATCTGCTGTTGAGATCCTCCTGGGAGTTTTTCATTTAAGTTACTTTGGTCTTCAACTTCAGTTATTCTGTTAGGTTACTTTTTAAATTTTCTGTCTCTTTATTGAGATTTTCATTCATTGTGCCCTGATCCTTCCATTCTTTCTCTGTATTTTCCTTCACCACCTTGAGCATATTAAAGATCTTTTTTTTTTTTTAAAGTCTTTGTCCTCTTTGTTGATGATTTCTGGATTTTTATCCTCTTCCTTTGGATGGGCCATCATTTCCTGTTTCTTTGTCTTGTAATCTTTTGTTGCATCCTGTACCTTTTAATATTTTTAAATGTTAATTCTAGGATTTTTTCCCTCAGGTGTCTGGTTTTTTTTAGTTTACACCCAGCTAGTTATATGCTAGAGATTTTCTTGAGTGTCAGGAGTTAACAAAACCAAGCAAAGCAAAGCAAAAATAATATTTATCCATTGTACTAGTTAGCTAAAGGGGTGCTGATGCAAAATACCAGAAATTGGTTGGTTTTTATAAAGGATATTTATGTGGGATAGGAGCTTACAGATACCAGGCCATAAGCATAAGTTACATCCCTCACCAAAGTCTATTTTCATGTGTTGTTGCAAGATGGCTGCCAATGTCTGGGAGGGTTCAGGCTTCCTGGGTTCCTCTGGGCTCAGCTCCTCCATTTTCTCCACAAGGTCAGCTGTAGACTGTCAGGTGAACAGCTCTGTCTCTCTCCCTGGAACTCCAGCTTCAGCATCAAACTTCAACATCAAAACTCCAACATTAAAAGCCTCAACTCTGTCCTTTGCCATGCTTTTTATCTGTGAGACCCCATTCACCAACACCCTAATGACATGGCCCAATCATAACTCAGGCATGCCCAGGTACAAATCAGATTATAAACATAATCCAATATCTATTTTTGGAATTCATAACCATATCAAACTGCTACATCCATCTTTGCAAATTTGCTTTGAATTGACTGGAATGCTCTGTCAGAGTTCAACCCTCCTATAAGGAAGGTCAGCGAGGTGAGTTCAAAGTGCAGGGTCCTCCCTCTCTCTCTGGGCCTGTGTCTTGTCCTAGGCTTGTGCTTGCCAGTGGCCTTAGGAGCTCCCCTCCACTTCCCAGGTTACAGAAATCCTCTTTCCCAGGTGTTCCACTACAGGATTTAAAGCAGGTAAGTCTTCCTCTCAAACTGCCTCCCTCAGTTGTTTCCTACTGATATCCTTGTCTCAAGCTGCTTTTGCCTGAAGGGCATATTTGGAAAGGGGAGAGGCATGTGGAAGAGGAGTTTCCCAAAGTCAGTTTTTTCCAGCTGGAATATCAGGGTCCCACACAGGGACTGCCAGTCAGTTCCAAACTGCCCTGGGTAAGGGATTATGGAGAGACCAGGGAGGGCATCAGAAGCATCTTCCATGGCTCCTCAAAGCTGTGCTTTCTTGACTTGAAGCCTGTTCAGCAAATGCAGGCCTTCAAGTGTCCTTCACGGGAGGATGTGTACTGTCTTTAAGTCTCCCCCACAGCCTGTGTCTGGGAACAATGAAACAATGGCTGCCCTGAGAGCTGGACCCCCAGCAATCTGAAATTGTTAATCAAAAGCAGCAATCAGCAATCAAAATGCCCTCCCCATCCCCTTGCTTGGAACTAAGTTTTTATGTCCCTCTCTGGCACCAGCAAACCTTGTTAGGGGCCAGACCCCACTGCTGCCTGCCACAAGAGTGGGGCATGGGTGATGGTAACCACAATGCTGGGAAAGCAATTCCTTGGTATGGATCACAGTTTGCTAGTCTCTCCCTCCTACGATTCCCTGGATGCTATACCTTCATCTACTGGACTCCAGAGTTCCAAAATAGTTGTTTCAGACAGTTCCTGCCTGTATAATAGTTGTTCTGGTAGAGGGACTGATTTTTGAAGCTTTCTATTCTGCCATCTTCCCATAATTCCCCTAACATAGTGCTTTAGAGACCCATCATGTTGCATGTCTAGGAAGTTTGTTCTTTTTTAATGCCGAGCAGGATTCCACTGCACAGATGTACCACAGTTTGTACTGCCATTCACCAGATGCTTCACATTTGGGTCAATTCCTGTTTTTCACAAGCATAAGTAAAAGCTCTAGCCTTTTTTTCTTTCTTTTTTTAATTACTTTTTTCTCCCCGCCCCCAACCCTTGTTGTTTGCACTCCTTGTCTGCTCTCTGTGTCCATTCACTGTGTGTTCTATCTGTTTCTGCTTGTCCTTCTTCTTGTCTTTCTTTTTAGGAAGCACAGGGAACCAATCCCAGGCCCTCTGGTGTGGGAGAGAGGCACTCAATTGCTTGAGCCACTTCATCTCCCTGGTTTGTTGCATCTCTCACTGTCTCTCCTCTGCATCTCCCTTTTGTTGCATCATCTTGCTGCAACAGCTCCCTGCAGCATGGGCCACCAGCTCCCCACAGCGCGAGAAAGCTTGCCTTCACCAGGCCTGGGAAATGGAACCCAGGGCCTCCCATATGGTAGATGGGAGCCCAATCACTTGAGCCACAGTCACTTGCCTAGCCTTTTTTTCCTCTTTGAAACAACAATAAACTTAGCTTAAATAGTTGGCCACTCTTTTACTATATCTATTGTATCATCTCCTGAATTTATTTGCCTTCTTATTTGATTACTCCCTTCAACAGTGTCATCTATGTGGGTCTTTTCTCATAAAACTCTGAAGCCTTTTTAGGCCTGAGAATATTTTTATTAAATCCTCACATTTGAATTAACAAAGTACTTTAATAGAAAAGTATAAATTCAAAGTTACTGTCCTAAAATATTTATCTATATAAATATTTGACTTGAGACAAACCCTTTCAATCTGAGGTTTGTTTTCTTCTTTCAACCTTGGGGTTTATCTCCATTATGTCTTCAGATATTTCCTTTCTCCATTTTTATATCACTCTCTTTCTGCTCTACTTGGTTTTTTTATTTTTTTTAATATTTATTTTTTATTTCTTTCTCTCCCCTTCCCCCTCCCCCCTGAGTTGTCTGCTCTCTGTGTCCACTCGTTGTGTGTTCTTCTGTGACTGCTTCTATCCTTATCAGCAGCACTGGGAATCTGTGTTTCTTTTTTTGTTTTGTCACCTTGTGTCAGTTCTCTGTGTGGCAGCGCCATTCTGGGCAGGCTGCACTTTCTTTCACGCTGGGCGGCTCTCCCTACGGGGTGCACTCCTTATGCGGGGTGCTCCCCTTCGTGGGGGACACCCCTGCGTGGCACGGCACTCCTTGCGCACATCAGCACTGTGCATGGGCCAGCGCCACACAGATCAAGGAGGCCCGGGGTTTGAACTGTGGATCTCCCATGTGGTAGGCAGACACACTAACTACTGGGCCAAGTCCTCTTCCCTCTGCTCTACTTTTATCCTTCATATTAGACTATTTTAAAATGAGCTGCCTTTTTATTTTATTTTATTTACCTTTTCCTGCTGCCTCTGGAGAGTTGCACAATCTGCTCCAATCGCTAATTCATCTTCAGCCACATCTATTTATCCCATGTTATTAATAAATAGCATCAATAAACATTCATCTTAATCATTCTTTTTGTATGCCTAACTTTTCTATTAGTTTCATGATTTTTTTCTGCTTTATATAGTTAACGTTATCCCTCATCTTCTTAAATATACTCATCATGCTTTTTAAAAATTTTGGTTCACGTGTTTTAATAATTTTGTTTCAGATGGTATGTATTATTCAATTTTGTCTATTCATACCAGTTGTACTCCTTGGGTGCGTAGCTATTTTGGCCTGTGAATTGATTCCCTGGCATTTCCTCTACTGTATTTGATAATCCTGTATTCAGGGAGATTCAGGTGAGAGGTGATGGTGGTAAGCCCAGGACAAAGGCCTCAGGCACCAGAGAACCTCTGTTATCACTCTTATTTTCTGACACCTTACCAAGTCATTCCTCCAGTCGTATTTCTACCCTTTGGGAAAAGCAGCTGAGATGTAGCAGTGCTGAGAGGAAGCAGTAACCCTGCAGCCCGGGAACATGTAGAAGGACAGGAGATAGGGGAGGGTTGGTGGTGGGAGGATGGGGCTGACAGTCTGCTTTGTTTTTATTAATTCCTCACCTCAAAAGCACTTTGGTGCTGTTCTCACCTTAGCTGGAGGACTTCCCACCATGGCTTCAGGAGCACAGAGGCAGGCAATGATTGCCCCAAGGCAATATGTATAGAAGGTAGAGCAGATCTGAAAAAGTTGCATCCATCTGACTTCTCAGAGTCTCCTTCAGCCATCCACCTCCTACCCACTCGAAGATTTTATTTTTAGATTTATTTTATTTACCCCCCCCCCCCATTGTCTACTTTCTGTGTCCATTTATTACGTATTCTTCTGTGTCTGCCTGTATTCTTATTAGGCAGTCCTGGGAACCAATCCCGGGACCTTCCGGAATAGGAGAGAGGTGATCATTCTCTTGCTCCACCTCGGCAACCTGATCTGCTGCGTCTCTTATTGTCTCTCCTCTGTGTCTCTTTTTGTTGTGTCATCTTGCAGCACCAGTTTTCCACGTGGGCAGGCACTCCTGCAGGGAGCAGCACTCTTGCACAGGGCAGCCCTCTTGTGTGGGGCAGTACTCTGCACAGGCCAGCACTCTGTGTGGGCCAGCTCGCCTTCACCAGGAAGTCCTGGGCATCAAACCCTGGACCTCCCATATGTAGATGGGAGCCCAATTGTTTTAGCCACATCCACTTCCCACTCACAGATTAAGGCAGATTTCAGGTTCCCCAGGATTTTTGCTCTTCTTGGTTTAGGTCCTAAAACCCATGTTTCAGTTTTTTAGGCTGCTTGAGCAAACACCATGCAATGGGTGGCCTAAACAATGGGAATTTATTCACTGACAGTTTTGAGGTTATGAAAAGTCCAAATCAAAGCATCAAGGCAATGCTTTCTCCCCAAAGACTATGGCATTCTGGGGCTGGCTGGTGGCCTCTCCTGGTCTCTTCCTTCTTTTCTGGCATCCGTTGATGTTTAGCTTCTGGCTGCTCCCTCTGTGGATTTCTCTCTCTCTCTCTCTGAATTTCATTCTCTTACAAAGGACTCCAGTAATAGGATTAAGACCCATTGACATGGGACATGCCTTAACTAAGGTAACCTCATCAAAAAGTCCTTCTTATAATGGTTTGACTGTTTGGAATTCTTTTATGAATCCCATTCCTGAGGGTGTGAGACCATTTTGACTGGATTATGTCACTGAGGCACCTGTCCCCTTTCCAGGTCTAATATAAACCCAGAGGCACAGAAAGAAGCAGACAGACACAGAGAAAAAGGAAGTTCTGCCGTATTTGATCTGGCCATGTGAGAGAGGAATAGAAGATCACCTAAGCTCAATGCCTCCAAGAGGCTATGCCCACAGAGCATCTAAAGAGGAGATGAGCCCTGCTATATGTCTGATAGCTTGCAACTGACCTTGGGAAGAAAGCAGAGCAGCCAAACTGATATAGAAGACTAGAGAAGAGACAAGCCCTGTGCCTGATAGCTGACAGCTGAGCTCCGGGAGCTGGGCTTGGAGAGACGGTAGATTCTGGAAGAGATCTTGGCATAGATCATCAGTGGGCATCTTCACCACGTGGCAGCTGACTTTGGTAAGAAAGCATCTCTGATGGTGCTTTGGTTTGGACTTTTCACAGCCTTGGAACTGTAAGTGTTTAGCCAAAATAAATACCTTTTTGGTATTTTGCATCAGCAGGTCTTTGGAAAACTAAAACAAATGGGGGAAGCAGATGTGGCTCAAGCAATTGGGCTCTTGTCTACAATATGGGAGGTCCAGGGTTCAATTCCCAGGGCCTCCAGGTAAGGGCAAGCTGGCCCACGTGGAGTGCTGCCCCGTGCAGAAGTGCTGGCCCACACAGAGAGCTGGCGCAGCAATATGACACAACAAAAAGAGACAGAGGAGACAATAAGAGACACAGCAGCCCAGGGAGCTGAGGTGATGCAAGAGAATGAGCACCTCTCCCCCATTCCAGAAGGTCCCAGCATCAGTCCCAGTGCTGCCTAAAGAGAAGATGAGCAGATACAGAAGAAAGCACAGGGAATGGACACAGAGAACAGATGGGAGGTGGGAATGGGGATAGATAGATAGATAGATAGATAGATAAATAAATAAATAAATAAATAAATAAATAAATAAATCTTTTTTAAAAATTAGTAAAACAAATGGGTTCATGCCCATAGAAATGAATTCAGTTTAAGAACATGCTTTTCTGGGGCAGATCACAACACAGTTCCTCCTGCTGCTTTAGTTTCTGTAGGACAGACTTTGTGGGAGAGAGCCAGCAGCCGGTGGGTCCACCATCTTGACAGAAAGAGAAGCTGCACTGGATATTCTGTGATGCCTGCAGGGAAACCCACATGAAGAAAATAACCCACTCCACTCATATCCCTGTGTCCACTGGTCTTAGGCCTTCAGAGGAAAGGAATTCACTCTGCACAAGTGTGGGATGAGAGCTTGGTGCTCCTGTTGGGCAATCCAGGGCCGTGTCTCAGGGATGGAGAAAGGGGGTGGGAGAGGGGAGCAAGGAAACTGTGCTACGGGCTGCCGCCTTGCGATTTTCCAAATTGTACCTAAATTCTACTAGAACTTGAGAAATACTTTTTGTGAACAAATTTCTTACGGAAACCATCAAAGAGACTGAGCTTTGTCCCAAAGATGAGACAGGATAAGGCACAGAGGGCTTTAATGTGCTGGAGATATTCAGGTCTCTCTTCACTCCTCACTGGAAGCTACTTGAGAATGACTCCATATCCGAATTCCTGTCTACCCCACACGCCAGGCACACAGCTAGTCAATAACTTTGTCTAATTAATGTATCTTAACGATAGATTGTGGGTGATAGGTTTTGAAAGATTTTGGAGCATTTGAAAACAGTTCCTTGGCCAATTAAAATGTATAAGGTGAACCAAATAAGTCTTTGGATTTTCAACAGAATAAAAATTACTGTCTGGGAAGTACAAAATTTAAACCTATGACAACAACATTTTTTGTTATTTTTGTGGTAACATATATACAACATAAAATTTATAACAAGAAATTAGCACCACAAAGGGCCATTTGGAAGGTCTGGCCAAGGATAAACTCAATACAGCCATAGAGTTACTTCCCCTAAACTGTGCCCATCCTATAGAGAGACAGTCATTGGCCCCTTCCCCCTTCAAAGGCTGCTTGGGCAGATCCCTAAGGCAGACCCACACCCACCAGACTCTTCCCAGGTAGCGGCAATTAAGGCTTCAGCAAAGGATCTAATATGCTGCAACCATGGTAGAGACTCTTACTGCATCCCAGGATGGTTCGTGGAAGAGAACCCCATTCAGTTCCCAGCTCTGCGATCAGGACCCAACAAAGCTCAGCACCCGAATCATAACCAGGATGGTGGACTTTTCTCTACAGCCCTCTGGGAAATTCCATCGTCTTAACTGGCATCCAATTCTGTCCGGGGCTTAACTCTCACATGTTATCACGGATTATTTTTATAATTATCACCACATGTTCACTGCATGCCAGGCACTGGATTCGCTAAGTTGCTTTGCATGGGTTCTTTCCTACAATCCCCACAACAAATTTGTGAAGTAGGTTTTCTCTCCTTTTTCCAGGTGAGGAAGCTGGATTCTGCTGGGCTGATGATTTGCCCACAGTCACACAGTAAGTAGCCCAGCTGGGATTCAAACCAAGGTCCAGCTACCCAAAGCCCTGACTCCTATTCTCCACTCCATGTGTGGGGACGCCACAGGAAGCCCAGAGCACAGCTAGGCCACCTACTGGCTGTGACACTTTGGCTAGTTAACCTCTCTGTGCCTTGTTTTCCTTGTTTGCTCGACATTGGGACTATTAATATCATCTGCCTCACAGGGTTGTTGTGAAGATTTAGTGGGTTAAAATGGACCCAAAGCTCCTAAGTGTGCGGGACACACAATGAGCACTCTGAGTTGGTCATTACTCCCACAGCATGACACTGAGAGTAAAAATAGGGTATATTGGTTACAAGTGCAGGGTCCTGGAGCCAGAGGGTCTGGGTTCAACTCCTGACTCTACAGCTTACTAATTTAGTCTGCTGGAGCAAGTCAAATGGCAGCTCCCCTATGCCTCCGTGCCCTTCTTCTGTAGATTGGGGGTAACAGTAGTTTCGGCCTCGTTGGTTATTTAACAGTGCACGTAAAGCAGTTAGAAGGGAGCCTCGCACACAGTAAGATCTACTGGAGTCTCACACCACTGCACCGGTCCCCACCTCTAAGGGTGAGACTTTCTATTTCCTGCCCAATGGCCTTGGCAGGCCACCTCACCAGGCCCCCAGAGAAGGGGAGCGGGAGGATGGGGAGCCCGGCACTGCTCAGGTCCAGCCCGGGACCTCCAAGCTCCGGTCCAAGCAGCAGGCATCCCGGCACCGGCGCCGCGCAGGGTGGCTCAGGACAGCCAACCGGGACCCGTCCTAGGCCGCTTCTTCCGAGCAAAGGCCGGACTGCCGGCTCACAGTTGAACGCCCTGGTTAGAGCGCAAACAGGAAAAGAACGGCCGTGAACCTGAGTGGACAGAAAGGCCCGCGGCCGCGGGGGAGGGCGCTGGGAGGCGGCGGGGCGGGGCTGCGGCGGGGGCCCGCCGGGGGGCGCTGCGCCCCGCGCGCCCCGAGGCCGCCCCGGCTGGAGACGCCCGCCGCGCCGCGGGCGCTGGGTCACCGCTCCCTGTTCCCGGCCCCGACCGCGGAGCGCGGGATGCAGTGCCCGGGCGCCGAGCACCTGGTAAGGGCCCGCAGCCTCGGCTCTGCCAGGAAGGGACCCCGGGGAAGGGCCGGCTCCGTCGCGCGCACCTGCCCGGCCTGGACGCGCACCTACCCCGCCCGCGCGCTTCCGCCTCCCCTACCCTTTGGGGAATAAGGCCTCCGTCCCCGGCGCCGCCGCGCCCAGGGCGACACCGGGCGGGGAGGACCCCAGACCCCACCAGGTGCGCGCGCGGAGGCGTAGGAGGCGCTCGCGGCGTGGCACAGACTTGGGCCGGCCTCCAGGTGCGCCACAGGTGAGGGCTTGGCGACTGGGGGTTTTCATTGCCGCGCCGCACAGAGCAGGTGTTTCAAAGGCTCCAAGGAGTTAGAGGCGACCACGTCGAAATAATAAGGATACAGAAAATAGAAAGATTGGCTACTTTGAGCAGTCTTGAAGTAAGTTTGAGTTCAGTCTCCAGGCTGGAGGCTGCATGGTTATTGATCCTTTCCTCAACCCCCTCCCTTCTTTCTCTGGAAGGTTTCTACAGAGAGGACCCCCAGGCAAAGAGAATGGCGACCCCAGATTTATAGGAAATGCACAGATCCGACATGGTTATTCCTGTTCTTTCTCTTTTGGACTGGTTTGGTAAGTGTAGGTGCTTAGCTGGGAAAATGCCAGTGTGTGTGGGTGTGTGTGTGGGTGTCGGCCCCAGTAACCGTGTCCCGAATCCAAATCAGATTTCTAGTGTCTTCCCCGGGAATAATGTCAGTGGTACCAGGTTAAAGTTTGTGCTGCAATGAAACTGCTGTCATTAATCTGTAATAAACATCAGTTAGTCCTCGGGAATTCTTTTGAGGTATTGCACCCTTCTAGACTCTCCAATTGAAGAGCCTGCCTCATTCTGCAGACCACGTTTTAATGGAAGACTGTGTTAGGAACTCGGGAGTCACGGTTTGCAAAGGGATTGTTATTTAATAAAGCTTCTATTATTTTATTGATACGCTAGGTGAAAATTCTTGTAACTTCAGCGTCCCCTCCCCCAAAATAAATAGTGCTCAAGTTTTTGCTGTGCCTCTAACAAAGGAAAAGCTAGAGCAAGCCTAGAAACAAGTTACTATAGCTTTAGCTGAGCATAACACACACACATTTGGTATGTTGTGTTTCGTAGCTAATGGGTAAACGAACCCTTGATATAAACCCTCTAGTGAAAGAGGTAATGATTTTTTCCCATTCTAGTTTCCAGGTATGTATGGCAGCTGGTAGACCCTATGGGGCTGTGCTATTTTAATTCTGGAAGAGTCTCCTGGAAGCTGAAAGCTGGGTGCTTTTCTGCTTATTTCAGAGTTGTAGGAAACAGCAGGAAAAGTCATGCTAAGCTTTTTCAGAGACCATATTCATGAAATCAGGCATACCATTAGAGACATGTTATTTGCTGCATGGTAGATGATTAACTTATATAGTCCAATAATAGTTAACAGATAGTAATTACCTTTGTTGAAAAAGAATTAAATTTAAATAGATTTAAGAGATACGGTGTTTGTTTCTCTTTCCAAGTAAAAAAGGCATTTGCTCATTTGTTGACTTTACAGACTGGTTTCACGTAGACAGACTTCGTTGGAGGCACAGGGCAAGGTTGCACCTTTACAGGCATAACCAAGTGTTCTGTGTTACTTCGATTGTGGGCTCTTGGAGTTCTTATTTAGCTGCCGAGAGGAACGGTGCACCCACACCTCCTGCTTAACTTCCCTGTAGATGGTTTGTGTTTTTATCTGGTTCTGCTATTTTGTAAATGCAGGGAGCAGCTGTCCTGCCTGGCACTTAACAGCTTTGACCTTGGGATATTAATGTTATTAACGATCTTCCCTGGCCTCTCCAAAGCTCACACCTAGTCCCTCGCTACCAAGCTCGCGGCCCCGTGGCTTCCTGGGAACAGGATCTGTAGATGGCCCAGAACAGCCTAAAGAATTATGAACCAGCTGCGAGGTGGGACAGAGCTGGAAGCTGCTTTAAAATTACATTTCATACGCAAAATGATTCTATGGGTCCAGTATGCCCGTATTCTCTTTCCTCTTTAAAATTTGAATGAGAGACTGACCTTTGGCTACTGGCTTTGGTATCTTCTGCAACATTTTATAACCACAGGCATTTAAAACAGATCAAGGAGTGTTTTTTCTGCCTCTGTTCTTGTGTTTCTGAGTCTTGTGAGGAGGTATGTGCAGAATCTGAACTGCCAGGCTGGAGGTGCTGCCCCGCGTTAGGGCTGTACAAAGGAGGCTTGGGGCATGGGGCTGAAATCACAAACAGGGTGGTCTCTTGCAAATAGGAAGAACATCAGCCTTTGTTTATATGTGAATGTCTCAATAAATGTTGAAGAAGAGAGTGTCTCGAAGTCTTTGCCACTTCAGTCCACAGCCAGTCTTGGATCTTACCACATTCCAGGCAGCCACTGGAAAGGGCACGCCGAGGCTGGGCCAGCTTACCATGCCAGCCCCGTGGACACAGAGTCACACCCACGTCCACAGCATTTAAATGAAGGACGAGTGACCCTGCCCAGTAGCACAGGTGAACCTCTCCTGGAATCGGACCTGTTAGATACAGAGGAGCTGGGCGAGTGAGGAGGGGCTTCCATTGGGAGAGGAGGAGGGGCAGAGGGCTCTGTCCCCACGGAGGGCTGCAGTGTGTGAGTTTTTCTCTGCTTCTTGGTTGACTTCCTTGAGGACTCAGATTTTGTTCATCTTTGTGGACCCAGTAATATAATGCCTGACACACACTGGGCACTTGAAACATGTCGGTTATTTTGATTTCTAAATTAGTAATGAATGCAAAATATCTGAAACATGTGTTTGACTTTGGGAAAATATACCTGTGGAATATATAATATTGATACTACATGTATAAAATGTGTGCTCTATCTTCTCTCCTGGAATGATCCTCCAGTCAATGCCAATTATTAAATGATATTCTATGTATTGTCTATGGGGAAACCTACAGCACTACAGATTATAGGAGGATACCTATCCAGCCTGGTAGAGGGCCTATCAGTGCATATTAATGGAGTAATTGTGCTGAAATTTCTGATATTCCATATTCATTATGAAATTGAATAATGCTGACTGTCGATTGCAAGATATTGTCTAGCAGAGTTCCTAAGATTCTTAATTTTGTATGTTTTCCACATCTACTTTTTGTTAGCTTTTATTTGAAATAATTTCAATTATTCAGGACATTTGCAAAATTAGTACAAAACCCATACAGATACCAGATCCACCAACTTTTAACATTTTGCCACATTTGCTCTATCATTCTGTCTAACCATCCATCAGTCCATCCATCTATTTATCTGTCCATCTCTCTATCCATTTCTAAACATTTGAGAGTAGGTGATATATATGTGTGTGTGTGTATGTTCAAGCAGGGTCTTGTGTGTATATATACAAGATGCTCCTTTGAACACATAATAATTCCATATATGTTTCCTAAAAACAAAGAAATTCACTTATGTAACCACCGTAAGTACAGTTATCAAGTTCAAGAAATTTAACGTTGAGTAAAGCTTACTTTACTTTCCCATATCTACCAATAATGCCCTTTCTGGCATTTTCTCCTCCCTTGCTAGATCCAGTCCAGGAAGTTCAGAGATGCATTTAATTGCCATTGTCTCTTTGTGTTCTCTTTTTTTAAACTGCAGAAACATATATACAAAATAAACGTTCCCGTTTCAGCCCCTCCCAAAGTACCGTTCAGTGGTATCGGTCACCTTCACAGCATTGTACTGCCCTCACCAGCATCCATGCCCAGAACCTTCCATCACCCCAAACAGAAACCCTGCACCCATTGTTCATCAGCTCCCCAATCCGCCTCTGTCCTCTCCCTGCTAACCTGTTCTCTACTTCCTTTCTCTATGAGTTTATAGATTCTACTTACTTCATGCAAGGAGAATCATACAATATCTGCCCCTTTGTGTCTGACTTATTTCACTCAGTGTGGTGTCTTCAAGGCTAGCCGTCCAGTGGCACATATCAGAACTTCGTTCTGTTTAATTTTCTGTATTTTAAGCTGGAATTCCAAAACACTGTTTTCAGACATGTTAAAGACAGTATTTTGATGCATATCAATTATGTTGCTTCTGCCCCTAAGGGTCAGAGTCCCCTAAAAATAAGAAAAAAAGAAAAAAGAAACTAGTGAAAAGGATCAGCATAGGCCTAATGCACCTTAATAAATGAAGAACTTCAAAAACATAAAATTGAGTTGTCCTTGTAATTAGACCAAGAAGAAAAACCGACAGGCTCTTAGAGAAGAGAGTAAGAAGCACCGAGAGGTGAGAAAATGGAGAGGAATCTGTTCCAGTGCTTTAGAATGTTCCCCCTGCCTAACCTATAGAAAAGAAGACTAAATATTAAAATAACTGGAACCTAACTGATTGGGGCTTTGACTTGGTTGTTGAAGGTCAGAGATGCAATCACGCTGGGGAGATTTGTTTTTTACCTGGTTCCCTATCACATCAGGATCTTCATGGCTGTTGGGGACTGTTTTAAGCCTTTGGCCATGCTCTCAGGTGCCTCCTGGGTTTTGCTAGATGTTCATCATGGGCTACTCGGTGGTGGCTGGGGCCACGGGAAGACTCCTTTTCGGCTACGACAGCTTTGGCAACGTGTGTGGCAAGAAGAATTCCCCAGTGGAAGGGGCACCTCTTTCAGGGCAGGACATGACCGTAAAAAAGTAAGTACCCAAGTAAGTTCCCAAACTATATGTATTTGGGGGCTGTATTTCAAAACTCTGTATAAATTAGTCATTTAGAACCTGAAAACTGTTGTCCCATTCAATACTCTGTCAGCCCATCTCATAAAAAGGGAGGCCACGTGTGTAGTAGGAAAGGCATAGGTTTTTGTTTTTTGTGTGTTTTTTTTAAGATTTATTTATTTCTCTCCCCTTCGCCCCCCCCCCCCACCCCAGTTGTCTACTTTCTGTGTCCATTCGCTGTGTGTTCTTCTGCGTCCCTTGTATTCTTGGCGGCGGCACCAGGAATCTGTGTCTGTTTTTGTAGCGTCATCTTGCTGCATCAGCTCTCTGTGTGTGTGGGCCCACTGCTGGGCAGGCTGCGCTTTTCTCATGTAGGGTTGCTCTCCTTACGGTGTGCTCCTTGTGCATGGGGCTCCCCTACACTGGGGACAGCACTGTGTGGAACAGCACTCCTTGCGCACACTAGCACTGCGTGTGGGCCAGCTTCACCACACGGGTCAGGAGGCCCTGGGTTTGAACCTTGGACCTCCCATGTGGTAGGCGGACACCCTGTCCATTAAGCCAAATCCACTTCTCAAGGCATAGGTTTTTGAATCAGCCTTTTCTAAGTTCAAATTCCAGCGCTACTACTTATCAATTCTGTGGCCTTGGGCAGGGGACTTAACCTCTCTCAGCAGAGTTTTCAGATTTTTAAAAATAGTTTATTATACCCACCCCCACAAGTTGTCTTAAAGGATCCACCGAGACAGTGCAGGAGCGAAGCCTTAATAAAATTTTTATCTGTTACCATAATTGTCCATAATGTATCAGAATCATATAGCAGTGGTAGATTTGCGCTCTCCCGCTGTCCCAGCGTGTTCTCTATGTGGAGATACCTAAATTTCAACTTGAAATGCTGGGATCTGTGTCCCACATTCCCTCCCCAGCCCTGGCACTGCGGAAGGCATTCTCTCTCCCTCCGTCTCCAGGCCCAAGAAAGTGAGACTCAACCCAGAAACAGGAAAGGAAAAGAAGATATCCCCTGGAGGCCAGGGAAATCCTAGCCGTCATCTCTAAGATGGAGACTGCCTTCTAATAATTTTTGAAACTTGATGATCCAGAGCAACTTCTAGGAGAGAAATCTTAAGGGTCTAAAGCTGTCCTGAGTGTAAGTTGGAAGTCACCCAATACAAATTTCAGACCAAGCCTCTTATCCTTCTGAATGTCGCCCCTCCCAGGGGGTGGCATATGCTCTGGGCATCGCTCGCTTGGGAGGCATTCCTGCCTGCGCTGGCGGGAGCCCAGGACAGAGAAGATGGGAGGAAAGGGCTGCCCGGCTGCACCAGTGCTCAGACTTCACGCTCTGCTCATCGTGCAACGCTGAGAAAGCCATCCCTCTTTGAAGTGAAAAGTTACCTTTATCCTACACCCAGGAAACTTGCTCCCCCATTTTCTATTGTACCCCCTTCCTATCTCCCATCCCCACTGGAGGGAAAAGAAGCTTGTGGAGCCCCTTCTCCAAGGTTCCTCCCGTTTCAGGGCTCTGTAGCCCAGCAGTTACCCATTAAATGGCAGTAACTCCTTTTGCTCTAAAGGTCTCATTAGTTTCCTGCTTCTCAAACTGTGAAAAAGAGAGAGAGTATGTGTGTGTGCAAGGGCCAGCCCTGAGTTCACCAGTGGCCTCGCACTGCCTTTCCACCTCCTCCCCTGGGTTCAGCGTTCTCTGAAATGCTGGAGGGAAACGGACTTTGGCCCAGTGGTTAGGGCGTCTGTCTACCATATGGGAGGTCCGCGGTTCAAACCCCGGGCCTCCTTGACCCATGTGGAGCTGGCCATGCGCAGCGCTGATGCGCGCAGGGAGTGCTGTGCCACGCAGGGGTGTCCCCCGCTTGGCCCCCACGCGCAAGGAGTGCGCCCGTGAGGAGAGCCGCCCAGCGTGAAAAAGAAAGAGCAGCCTGCCCAGGAATGGCGCCACCCACGCTTCCCATGCCGCTGAAGACAACAGAAGCGGACAAAGAAACAAGACGCAGCAAATAGACACCAAGAACAGACAACCAGGGGAGGGGGGGAAATTAAATAAATAAATAAATCTTTTAAAAAAAAAAAAAATGAAATGCTGGAACTCTCTTGGTGCACTCACGCTTTCTGTGGCTACCACTGGGCACTTCAGGCATTGACTTGATCTAGCAATCATGGGCAATTGAATCAGTCCTTTTCTTCCTCAGTGACCTCCCTAGTGTTATTCCCCAGAAAATGCTGATTCTGGAAGAGAAGTTTTATTACTTTTTGAGTATGTTTCCCAGCACCATGGAGCACCTCAGTAGCCATAATAAATTTTAAATGATGCTTAGGCCCTGGATTACAAAAACTGGTGTTAGTTATCCCCATAACTCAGTAGTTTTTAAAGACCCACCATCAAGCCCAAGGAGGGGATATTCTCTGAGACATTCTTCTGTTTCCTCTACTTCCTAGACACGTGTTCTTTATGGATTCCTGCAATCAGGACGTCAAAGATGTTCGGCTCAGTTCCATTGTCCTGTGTGTATCCAGCTGTCCCGAACAGCAGCTTGACACCCTGGAAGAGGTGCAGCTCTTTGCAGACACTAGCGGTAGGCACCGAGGGCCCCATGCCGCCTCCTCCTTGGGAGGGGTAAGACGGGGGGACCTAGATGCCATAACCTTCCCTGACATTGCTTCCTCTGGAAATCCAGAAATAGAACTTCATTTGTGGGCTTCTCTTTAGTGTGGAAAAAGTGTAAACATTTTCCCTGCAGCTTGTTCAGTATCATTTTTGGATTTATCTGAAATCCTTGATGCTCCCTGCCGGTGCTCCCTGCCCACTGCTGGGGAATGGTTTTCCAGAGAACATCCGACAGACAGGGAGACTTGGGCTGTTACTGATTTACATTTGGAGCCCAAAGGCGAGATCAGACAAGGTCAGAGTGCTGTATGTGCAGGGGCACATCCAGACCCCAGAGCACCTATGCTCCTGGCTTCAGGCTGCATTACCACCAACTGTGTTCTTTCAATAAAATGTCAGGGCCAATGGACACTCATTGACTGGCTGAGATAGGCTCAAGTTTTACCAAAACATTTGTGTAACTGAAGTACTGTACTCTGACTCTGCCTTTCAAATTTATATTATCGGGCTTAAACAAACAAAAGAAAGTCAAAGTGACCCACTGCAAGTTTTATATGCCTGTGAAAAGCTGTGCTGGGTTTGTTTTTTTTAAGAATTATTTGCAAGGCTGGGTTTAAAATATCAAGCCTCTATAACAAATCTTGTTCAAATAACTCTTGAATCATTTTAGTATCAATCCCTTAACTTTTAGTTTTGAATTTGGGGTTTTGGTGAGAAAGAAAGAGCCTAACTGGACCTCAGATTGTATGCCTAGTCTTTTGGGGTACAGGTCCCCCCAGTGGCTGGTTTTCAACTTGGGAGTAGTTTGTTCGGTCTCCTAAGTTTGGTAAAATGACTGTAGTTTCCTTACCACACTGCTAGGAGGATGGACATGACATAGGAAGATGGTCTAGTCTGTGTGTCTTCTATCTACAGGTTCCTTCTTGTGTGTTTATAGTTTGAACTCCTTCAACTACACCCAGGATCCAAATGCAGACTCACTGTGCCCCAGGCTCCCAGTTCCTCCAAGGTAAAAGCTTCCACACTTCCTTCTTATTGATCTACAAAATTACCCAGTTCTTGATAAGGGCTGTCACTCTCCTTAGGATTGGGGGAGACTCAAAGGGGAGCTCATTTAGAGCCCCTCCACAAGGAGCTCACAATTTACAGGCAGCCAGTGAAAAGCAAAGAGAAATTCTGTGTAATATGTGTCATGGACAATGTGTTAGTAACCAAATTAAACAAGGAGAAAATTCAACTAACCATGAGACATGTAGACTTTGAATTACAGCTCTAGAGCTAGCAAAAAGTAACATAGGAATTATTGCCAAACGAGTGATTTTATAAAGTACTCGGTGTATATTTTTTCTACTCCAAGCCGTCTATTACAAAGTAGAAATTATTTACTTGAGCTTTTTTATTGCAGCCAGACAAGGTTGGTTTTTATAGCCCTAGATTTCTCCATAAGAAATAAATCTAGTTGGACAAGGCCTAGTTGTCACCACCCCTTGCCTCTCAATGAAAATAGAAAGCATATCTCCTCATCAAGTGCACCACGCGGTGAACTCCTTTTGAGATCTATTTTTTTTTTAAACCAGGTTGGGCATTGAACCTGGGACCTCTTGCGTGGGAAGCTGGCACACAACCACTGAGCCACATGGGTGCCTCTGAGTTGGTTTTTCATTTGTTTGCTTGTTGTTTTGTGGTGGGTTTTTTGTTTGTTTGTTTTTAGGAGACACCAGGGACCAAACCCAGGACCTCCCATGTGGGAAGCAGGCTCTCCACGGCCTGAGCCACATCTGCTCCCCTTGGGGTCTTGTTAATCCGTATCAGCTGGTATAGTTCCTGGTACGTAGTAGGCACCTGCTATAAATCTAAATATTTATAAAACAAAACGATAGCAATAAAACAGTGATTGCATTCCGTGAAGTTAACAGCTCTTGTTCTGCCTTTGGGAAAGATAAAGTGAAAAATCCAATTATCATTCCCTGCCACCTTTAGGATACTGAGATGCATAAAATGAGTGCTTAGATTTCATTTTGCATTTGTCCTTCTTTTGAAATGTTAGTATGTTGGCAACGGATGAGACTTGTGTACAAAATCCCTGAGGAATAAGGATTTAAATAAAGCAAGACATTGTGCCAGTCATCTAGTACATGGTCTATCAAACTCTAGACCGAATATATTACGTCGCAACTCCAGTACACATATTCCTTCATACGTACTTAGAGATTTAAAACAAAAGTATAAAAGTCTCACAAAAGAAAACCACCCCCTACTACATAGGATTCATGCTAATGGCTCCTATTTCACTTTTTTGAAGGTAATTTATTTCATAACCTTATAACGGGTTGCAACTGCGGCCTGAAATATGCTGATCTAGCAAGTGCTTAAAACACACATACACACACAAAAAAAAACTTGAGTAGGTTTTAACTGAATAGGAAACAATACGATTAGTCATTTTTGTGGCATTCTTTACTAAAATAAATATTTCTTAAAAGTGGAGAGAATTATGTACAGAGGAGAGCACCCATTCCATTTTTCCATAATATCCTATTTTTTTAAATTCAGAGATCTTAAATATGTCTCAATGACACATGACTGAGCCCAGGGGAGAAATAAAAGTAGATTGTTTTCATAGTCATTGAAGGAAAGTTAACACTTGGAGAGGAGTTCTTAAAAGAACATTATTTGTAACTGTACCTGTAGAAGGAATTAAAGAACTTGGAATTCTTAAAGGTGGTAATCTGGCCAGACTGAGAGAAATTCTCCCCTCACTGTAAATGAGGTGGGGACTTAATTCCTCGGGAAGCTTATATCTTGATGCTGCCGCTGCTGACGGCGAACACTTCTTGAGCTTTTGTTACATGCCTCACAAAACCTTTATGTTGTAGGTATTAAGTTCATCCCTATTTTCCAGGTGAGAAAATGAAGCAGAGAGAGGTAAGGTCATGCAGCCAGCAAGTGGACGAACTGGCTTTGAGACCTAGTGTCCCCGCCCATGTCCATCACCTGAGCTAAAAAGACAGGCTGGACTTTCTTCTTCCCTCAGAGCAGCCCCCTTCACCTCCTCCAGGCTGGTCCTGTACCATGTCTTAGGGTCACCATCTTCTCCGCCTCTCAAGCCAGTCCTAGTCCTTTTCTTCTCATACTAACGTCTCCATATACTAATTTTTCAAGTGAAGATAAAACGGTTGATTGTGCTTTCTTGGACTAAGTGAGGTAGTAGAAATAGGCTTGAGGGCTCCATTTCCTTTTTCTACACAAGCAAGTGTTTGTTTAGGCTCAGAATTATCGTATTTATCATGGAAGAGTGGTGCCAAGAGCAAAAACCTTGAAAACATGAGAAGAGTGGCTACAGGGCCAAAGAACATTTTTTTAATGCTTCTTTTTAACTCAACCAATTGTTTCATCTTCCTCTGTCGATCACATGAAGGATAGCATGTCCTTTGAGAGCAAAGGCTGAGTATCAAGAAGGTTTGTGTAACTCGATGTGAGCTTTTAGAAGAGTAGTGAAAAAGGACTGCAGAAGATAACAAGCAAACCTATCTTTTTCCCTTTGCTTTGAGTCCCCCGTGTAATTAAAATGAAAAAGGCTGGGGTTTCCCTCCAGTAAATTCTAGTTCTAGCCTCCCACATAGGTGCCAGTGAGTTTCCCTACGGTGTTTGCTAGGATGAATTCCATATGCAGGCTCTTCTTCCTACACAAGCTCTCCACACTACTTCCTGCAAGTTTGAGTGGCTTTGCTGGTGGGGAGAAGAAAAGCGAAAGTGGGGAAGAAGCTTCAGGCTATGGCCTAAAGACACATCCTCTGCCCCAGCTAATGAAATACACGTAGACAGCTGATCAACCAGCCAACAGGAGTTACCCAGAGCTTTACATTCTTCTCTGTATGGACCTTAGGGCTATGACTGGTAATTTTTTTTTTTTTTTTTTTTTTTTTTTACCAGCACAGGAGTATTATATGCTGAAAAACACCATAGTTAACCGTGTTAGCAAGATCAAGGTCTTAAGGAGAATGGTATTTGGGGGAAAACAAATATAACTGCATTAAATTTGTAGCTGATTTTATTTTTCAAAACACTAAAAGAAAAAAGTCCTGAACACATTTGCTTTCAAAACTAGTCACGTTTATTGGTGTTAATCTGTTTATAGATAAGTCATAGAAAAGTCATAGAAAAGAAAAAGAAATTTAGAGGTTTAAGCATTGGAAAACAGGAAGTCAAATTTCTATACTTTGTAGATGATGCTGAAAATCAGAAAATTAACTGAGAAGCTCAATAATCAGAGAGCTCAGTTATGTGGCAGGAGACAAAATTAATGTGCTGAAATCTCTCCAAATATTTTTTTTAAAAGACTCCCTTTACTACAGCAAGAAAATACACTTACAAAAGCACAAAATGCCAGAAAATAAGTTTAATAAGAAATGTGTATAAAACATAGGGAAAAAACTTTAATATGTTCTTGAAGGATGAAGAAAACTTGAACCAATGGAAAGGCATTATGTGTTCTTGATAGTAAGAGTCAACATAACAAAAATGACAGTTCCCCTAACTTGATCTATAAGTTTATCATGATTGCAATAAAAATAACAATAGGATTTTTCAGTAACTGGACAAGCTGATTCAAAAGTTCATGAGTAAAATATATAGACCAATAAAATAGAATAGAGAGCCCAGAAATGGACTCTCATAAATATGGTTAATTGATTTTTTTTTAAGATTTATTTTATTTATTTATCTCTCCCCACTGCCTCATTCTTTGCACTTAGGGTGTCTGTCCCTCTTCTTTGTTTCTTTGTTTCTTTAGGAAGAACCGGGAATTAAACCCTGGACCTCCGATGTGGGAGGGAGGCGCCTAATTGCTTAAGCCACCTCCGTTCCCTGCTTTGTTGTGTTTCTCTTTATGTTTTTCCTCATGTCTCTTGTGTCATCTTGTCAAGCCAGCTCGCTGTCCTGCTTATCTTCTTTAGGAGGCACCAGGAACCTCTGCTCCCTGCTTTGTTGTGTCTCTCATTATAGTTTTCTTCTTGTGTTTCTTGTTGCATCATCTTATTGTGTCAGCTTGCTGTACATGCCCGTTGCACCAGCTAGCTGTCTTCTCTAGGAGACACCAGGAACTGAACCACAGACCTCCCATGTGGTAGGCGGGAGCCCAATTGCTTGAGCCACACCCACTTCTCAGGTCAATTGATTTTTGACAAGCATGCCAATACCATTAAGTGGGGAAAGGACAGCCTTCTCAACAATAAAGCTGAGAAAATTGGCCATCCAAATGCAAAGAATGAGGTTAGACCCTTATTTTATACCATATATAAAAATTAACTCACATGGATCAAAAGACCTAAACTCAAGAACTGAAACTATAAAACTCTTAGAAGAAGCATAAGGGAAAATCTACATGACCTTGGATTTGACTGTGGTTTCTTAAATATGTCACCAAAAGCATAGGCAACAAAAGAAAAAAAATAGATCAATGGGACTTCATCAAAATTAAAAACTTTTGTATATCAAAGGACATATTTAGAATATATAAAGAACTCCTCCAACTCAACATTAACAACCTACTTTAAAAAGGAGCTAAGGACTTGAATTGACATTTCTCCATAGATGGTATACAAATGACCAAGAAGCACTTGGAAGTATGTTTAACATTAGTCAATAGGATGATGCAAATCAAAGCCACAATCAGATACCATTTCACATCCACTAGGATGACTATTGTCAAAAAAAAAAAGGGAAGGGAAGCGGACTTGGCCCAGTGGTTAGGGCGTCCGTCTACTACATGGGAGGTCCGCGTTTTAAACCCCGGGCCTCCTTGACCCGTGTGGAGCTGGCCCATGCGCAGCACTGATGTGTGCAAGGAGTGCCGTGCCATGCAGGGGTGTCCCCTGCGTAAGGGAGCCCCATGCGCAAGGAGTGCGCCCCATAAGGAGAGCCGCCCAGCGTGAAAGAAAGTGCAGCCTGCCTAAGAATGGCGCCGCCCACATGGAAACAGCAAGATGGCACAACAAAAAGAAACAGAGTTTCCCTTCAACAAAAAGAAACAGAGATTCCTGTGCCACCAGACAACCACAGAAGCAGACCAAGAAGAAGATGCAGCAAATAGACACAGAGAACAGACAACAGGGGTGAGAGTGGGGGGAGGGGAGATAAATAAATTTTTTTAAAAAAGGAAAATAAAAATGTTGGCAAGAATGTGGAGAAAATGGAACTCTCATGCATTGCTGGAAGGAATTTAAAATGGTACAGCCATTTTAGCAGTTCCTCAGAATATTGAGCATATTATTACCATGTATATGACCCAGCAATTCAGTTTCTAGTTATAGACCCAAAATAATTGAAAATAAAGACTCAAACCAATACTTGTACACCAGTGTTCTTAGCAGTCAAAAGGTGGGAACAACCCAAGTGTCCCTCACCAGGTGAATGAATACATGGACATATATGTTTGTCAAATGTCATTAATTGTACATTTAAGAAGTATGCATTTCATTGTATGTGAATTTATAAAAGAGAATTCTTACATTCTGATGGGAACAGGGCTGCAAGATGTGATCAGTGGAAAAAAACAAGCTATAGGACAGTATACATAGTGTACCTTTGCATAAAAAGGAGGAAAATATTATACGAGAGTTTTATATATTATATACATATATAAATATATATGTGTATATATATGCTTGTTGCAACCATTACATCAAACAAATATGATTTTTAGGATATGGTCAGAAAGCATTATCTTTATCTCTCTCTCACTTTAAACTTATTCAGTGGTATTAGTTTTTTCTCTGCCCCTGAATGAAAGCACAGGCAATTCTTAAGGCTTCCCTGATTACATTTAGATATTAAGTTCTTCAGTCACCCTAAGGTGTAAAATATTCTTTCAATTCAGTAATTAAAATGTTCAGTCCAATATGATAAAATTCAAACTTGATTGAAGGTTGAAACTTCTCCCCTCCCCCAGCTTGGGCCAGGAGCTGGTGGGAAAGCTTTGGACAAAGAAGGTTTATTCTCCCTCTTCCCTCCTTACTAGCTTTCCTCCCAGCTTGCTAAAACAGGTTTCCATCTTTGCAGGGGTGGAGCAGGGGAGAGAAATGAGAAGGAAGGAGCAAGCAGGAATATTTTTCTTAATGATACTAGCACCATTATTCCCTGGACTTGCCAGCTCTTTTTCTGATGGGTTGCAGGGATGTTCCATCACTGGGGCTCTCTCACCTACTGTGTCCTGCACCTGGTCAAATGCATCTCTGCTCTGGTGGTCATTTGTGAAGTCTTCCTTGGTCCCGCGGCATTAAGCAGCCATTTCCAGCTTCCTTCTGCTAAGATCCCCACACACTTCCATGCAGCTGTCTTGAACACAATAAAAAAAAAAAAAAATCTCTCCAACAGTGCTCTTCTGAATTTGTCAAAACTTGTACAGAGTGAACTTCCTATGCAATTTTTAAAAATCAACCAGGGAGTTGTCGGGCAATCACAGGATGAAATGCAAACTGTGACAATAAATCTAACTGTATTACAAATGCAGTTATGTATGACATAACCTCACTAAAGAGAAGGGAACAAAAAGGAGGTTGACCTAAGTAACTTTGGAAAACAGCTTTGTGATTGGATACATTAAGCTAAAGACAAAAAGAATCATGTATAAACACTCTACTTTGGTTGGTAAATTTTTTCTCACAGAGGTACAGGCTATCAATTTCGAAACTATTTGACATAATAGGCTAGTTTATACTAGGGTTGATCCAGTAACTAAATACATTGTAGGTAATGGAAGCAGTTTCCTCACTATTAGAGTAAGACATTCCAAATAAACAAGGGAAACAGCTGGTATGAACCTGTGTGTTGGATTAGAATCAGAGACATTGGGGTGAACTCATGTTTATTTTAATACATATAAATAGGTACAGAACTAATTATAGATAAGTGTGTACGCATTGTTTAGTATACATACATAAATTTCCTACATCTGTCCTCTGAAAGGGCCTAGAATATGTGACACCCCAGTAGCAGTGAGCACATCCAATGCCCAGATGTTGGTTTCTACATACCATTCTTCAAATAAAAGGAACCAGGTCTCCTTAAAGAAATGACTGAGGAAGCAAACATACCAAATTAGTTTGGCATCTTATAGAGGCAGAAAATAAGGAAAAGAAAAGGAAAAATTGAAAGGATGGGGCATGTCAAAAGGACAGGAGTCTACCTGAAAGACCTCCCAATGACCAAAGCTGGAACATTTTGAGCAATAGAATAAATAACAATTGTGTCTTTACTTCCTGGGTCTTCAGTATCAAAGTGCCACAAACTGGGCAGCTTAAATGAACAGAAATTTATCAATTCAGGCTAGAAGTCTGAATTAAGGTGTTGACGTGGCCATGCTTCCTCTGAAGTCTGTAGGGCTCACCCTAATCCAGTTAATTCTCATCTGCGCTAACATCTTCTTCAAAGTTCCTATTTCCAAATAGGATCCCATTCACTGCACTAGGGGTCAGGACATGAAAGTATCTTTCTACGGAACACAATTTAATCTATAACACACACTATTAGATCATAACCCAAAGAATAGACTATATATCCATGAGTCCATACTGATACAAATAAATTATTGAATTAATAAATAAATTGGGGAGAAAGGTTAAATCTTCCTTACAGAAGCATCCCAAATGGCATATGTAGATACTCCACTCTCCAGGAGGTGGAGTTTAATTTCCCTTTCCTTGAGAATGGGCTAGACTTAGTGGCTCACTACCAAAGAATAGAGCAGGGAAAGAGAAAAAACAGTAACTACAGTGTAGAAACCTGGCAGACACCACCTTAACCAAGTGATCAAGGTTAACTTCACCCAAACAAGTCGTGTTGATGTCATGTACATCCTGATACAGTCTGATGAGAAAGCACTTCTACACTGCGGTGTTCTTTAGTCTAATCATGAGAAATTACGAGGGTCATTCTACAGCATAGCTGCCCATGAACCTTCTAAAGTGTCAAGACCATGAAAAACAAGGAAAGACTGAGAAACTGTCATAGACAGGAGGAGACTTTGGAGACATGATGACTAAATGCAATGTGGTTTGCATGACTGGATCCTAGAACAGAAGAAGGAGATAAATGGAAAAACCAGTAAAATCTAAATAAAGACTGTAGTTTAATTAATAGTGTTGTGTGAATGTTAATTTCTTGGTTTTCACAAATGTCCTGTGGTTTTGTTAGATGTTAGTATTTGGTGAAGCTAAGTGAAATATATACAGAAATTCTCTGTACCATCTTTGCAACTTTTCTGTAAGTCAGAAATTAGTCCAATACTTTTATATTCTCGGTGTAAGTGATGGGTTTGAGAGTAATCTAACCAGTTCTCTCCTACCTCTTTTTTGGCAATAATGGGAACTGGTATCACATTTTGGAGTATAATTTTTATCTTTGAACCTCAGTTGTAAACTTCCACTTAAATTTCCCATTTCATTCACATATGCTAAAATAAATGTCTCTAAAATGATATGCGAAGAGCTAAAAGTGTTGGTTGCTTGTGAGGAATATATGTAAGTGGTTCAGAAACCAATGAGGGCAATTTCTCACTATTTATTCTTCTGTACTTTTCAGGTGGTCGGTTTACCCTCTCACATTTTTTATTTTAACTGAAGTGAAATTAATTTTTATTTTTAAAATACCTGCTCAGTTGTATTACTCTTCCTCCGAATTCAATGGTTCAAGAACTATTTCTGTGATGTAACTTCCTGAGAAAAATTCTCTCATACATTCTATGTTGCGCTTCCCTGGAAGTTCCAGAAACTGTTTTGTTGCTGCATGGCAATGTAATGTTTGCATTTGAGTTCTTCCTTGTTTCATTTTCACACATTTCATGAAATGCTTGGAGACTGCCAAGGTTTTTAAGCAATTTGTCGGATGGTTTGCACTTCTTGAACTGGGGTTACTTCCACTGTTTGGGGCCCACAGAAGGAAAGAAGAGCAGGACACCATGATAGTATCTGTGGCTTCATCAAGATTCATTAGCGTGAACCCTCCTGAAAATTTTTAACTTTTCAGGAAGGGACCCAAAATGGTCAGGGTTCTCACCTCCCTAAGGCAGGTATCAACCATAGATCCATTCGTGCATTTATCACTTTTATTAAGCACTTAGTCTATTCATAGCCTCTCAAGCCTTGTATACCTTCTTGAGAGGATAAAATAAAGGCAGTGGTTTCATTAGCACACTTCTGGTTGACCCAGTCTGTGTCCCTAGCAGCTTTTCAAGGAAATGTGATTCTTGTGTTGGAGTTGGTAGCTACTGTCTGGAAAGGAACAAGGTACAGTTGTCTAAAATGTCACACCTGAAGTTTACATTTTTGGTTTTTTTTTGGTCCCCGTGATCAGATCCCTATCCGGAGCACTTTGCAACAAGATGCTAAACCCTTTTTTATTACTATAGCTCTTTTGATGTCTTGGTTGTTAAGAATGTTAAGTAAACACCCTTGCTGTCTGTTTTGTCTTTTATTTTCAGTAAGTCTTTTCCCTTGTTTAACCGATGTGTCCCTCAAACACCGGAATGCTATTCCCTGTTTGCATCTGTTTTGATAAATGATACTGACACCCTGCATCGAATTCTAAGTGGAATAATGTCAGGAAAAGACACAATTCTTGGCCTGTGTATCCTTGCATTAGGTAATTTTCAGTTAATTTTCTTTAAGTAACTACTTGTGGAATGCCAGCTTTTCTAGCACTTGTATCCATTGTACATCAAAAATTAACTTCTTGGTTTAAATGTAAATTTTCAATTTATATGTATTTTCTTTATAAATATGTTCAATGCTTCAGGTTCAAGTGGGGGAGGGGGAGGGAAGACAGTAAGAGTGGGGAAAGGCCAGCTGGCTCTGCCAGAAGACTTCACCGGGTGAGGGTGGACGTGGTATGCTGGCCATGATCCAGTGCCCGGTCCTGAGCCTCTGCATCAGGGGAAGATGTGTAAAGCAGATCACCAATTTGTGAATTGACAATGAAAAGTACAACTGTCAAGGGGATCAGAAGTACGTGTCTTCTGGCCAGTAGCACTCTCCCCGCAGGCGAGCCAGAGTGGGAGGCTGCTTGGTGAACAAGGGAAGGAGGTGCGTGCCTCCCACGTTAAAAAGCATCAGACTGCACTAGCCTGCTGGCTCCAGCTCCTCCAAGGACCATGCATGCCTCAGGTTGTAGGCAGGTCGGGGCCTTTAGCTGAGACAGGCCTCCCTGGGCACTTCTGCTTGCAGCAACCAACTTGTGATCCTTGACATTCCATTTTCTGCATTTCAGGTTGATGAGCCCCATTAAGATTCAGCTTTCTCTTTTTTTTTTTTTCTTACTTTTTTATTAAATTGTCTTTTATATAAGGTACAGAGATCCCCCAAAAATGTTACATTAAAAAATATAAGGGGTTCCCATATACTCCCCAGCCCCCAAACCCCCCCCCCCCACTCCTCCCACATCAACAACCTCCCTCATCAGTGTGGCACATTCATCGTATTTGGTGAATACATTTTGGAGCACTGCTGCTCCGTATGGATTATAATCTACATTGTAGTTTATACTCTCCCCCAGTCCATTCAGTGAATTAAGGCAGGATACATAATGTCCAGCATCTGTCCCTGCAATATCGCTTAGGACAACTCCAAGTCCTGAAAATGCCCCCACATCTCATCTCTACTTCCCTCTCCTGCCCTCAGCAACTACCGTGGCCACTTTCTCCAAATCAATTCAGCTTTCTCTTTAAACAAGTTAATGCTCTGCACTTTCGGCAGTAGTACTGGCTTGCTGTCAACCCCCTTCCCCGTGACTGCCTCTGACTTCTTGGTTGGAAGAAGCTCTTTGGTCAGTCATTAACATATTTTTGCCAGTTGACAAATAAAGCTTTCCATAATTTCGTGACCTAAGGTTACTAATTCCTGAATGCATGGGATTACTTAACTATTCACCATTATATAAATGACTTCAAATGACCCAGATAGGATGCTTTGACGTCTAGATACTGGCCTGGTGGCCATACCTACTGAAATAGCAAGGATAGTCCTGCTATAATATATGATGACCTAATGGCCCCACAAGCACCATGTATTTATTGGTTCATAATGATATTAACACCTATCATTTATTGAGCAATTATCATGTGTCAGGCATTGTGCTTATTTTTAATGCATGGAAATCTCATTTGTAGGAGATGAAACTGAGGCTTAGAGAAGTTAAATGCCTAAGATCATATATCTGGTAGGTGGTGGGGCTGATATCTGATCTGATTCCAAAAGCTATATTCATAACCACTACACTAAAATATCTATATGTAATCCTGGTTTCCCATCTAAAAAAAAGTGAAATAGTATTTATAGATGCACTAAAATATTTAGTATAAATTCATAAGCCTAAAAGCCTAAATATTGGAAAGTAATATACAGTATTTTTGTGAGGGGGGGTGGGAGCTATATGGGGACCTCTTTTTTTTTTTAATGTAACATTTAAACATTTTTTTTTAATTTAAAATTTTTTTTAATTTAAAAGGAAAGAATAAAAGAAAAAATACACAGTATTTTACATGAACAGCTTATTTATATAATTAGAACTTTGACTTGTTTTCATTTTTAAAGCCGTATTCATATTCCGTAAGGATATCTGAGAACATTTAAAGTTAGAACGTCACATAAGCCCAGAATGAAGTCAAAGGAGTTAAGTTTGGTAAAATTTGTAAATGGTTCATTTGGAGTTGTACGAAAGAAAGAAGAAAAAGAAGAATTTGGTATTTGGGAATAACCCCTGTGCTGGGTTTTATTGAGTTTTTTTCATTATTTCAAGAAAAGAGCTAACATTGTCTGAGACTGCCTGACTGTAGCAGGCTGATCGGGTGTCCGCTTCAGCCAGTGCCCTGGGGGTGTCTGCTTAGTCCATTTGGTGTTTGGGAGATGCCCCAGGAGACTTAGATTGCATCAACTCCTCGGCCCTCAGCCTGGGTTTAGTCTCCCTCGTCCCCATCCTCACTGCCCCTTCGCCCGCTGTTGCTGTGGGCTTTATCTGCTTTGCTTCCTTTTTCAGCCCTGTCTTTGGCCATGATGTTCACCTTCCGGTTCATCACCACCCTTCTGGTTCACATTTTCATTGCACTGGTTATTTTGGGATTGTTGTGTAAGTATTTGCACTTGATTGATTTCTTTCTGATTAAATGAAAAGACTTTCCATAAGAATTTGAAAGCTGGGATTTTTGAGCTGAACAAGATCTTAGAGGGTATTTAGTCCAACCTCACTATTTTACGTATCAATAAACTTGGGCCCAGAGAGGACAGAGGGAGTTAGTTTCTTTGTGGTAACTGGTACTTGTGCTTCATTACCCTTGAATAACCAGTCAGCGCTGCGCTCGGTGGCTCCGAGGCCTGACACTAGAGGACAGACAGATGTTTGGGGGCAGGTGCTTTCCCCCTCGACAGTGAGGGCAGACAGCTGTGGCCTTCCTGTAGGTACTGGGCACGCGGCAGTGATGCAGTGGCCAGTGCCTGCATGCGGGGTATTTGCAAGGTCCAGGTATCCTTGGGAGGAACCTCTACAGTCCACCCTCTTTCGTGACTAGAGAAGGCCGATGTCCCAGCTCCTGCAGGAAGCTGGCGCCTAGTGGAGCTTGTCTGAAACTTTTATTTTTTTAAAAAGGTTTTTTTATTTTATTTTTTTCTCTCCCTTTACCCCCTCCCCCCAGTTGTCTGTTCTCTGTGTCCATTTGCTGCATGTTCTTGTCCACTTTTGTTGTTGTCAGCGGCGCGGGGATCTCTGTCTCATTTTGTTGAGTCATCGTGTTGATGTCAGCTCTCCGTGTTTGCAGCGCCATTCCTAGACAGGCTGCACTTTCTTTCACCCTGGGCGGCTCTCCTTATGGGGTGCACTCCTTGCGCATGGGGCTCCCCTACACGGGGGAAACCCCTGGGTGGCAAAGCACCCCTTGTGTGCATCAGCACTGCGCATGGGCCAGCACCACACGGGTCAAGGAGGCCTGGGGTTTGAACTGCGGACCTCCCATGTGGTAGACAGACGCCCTATCCACTGGGCCAACTGTGGACCTCCCATGTGGTAGACAGACGCCCTATCCACTGGGCCAAGTGCACTGCCCTTGTCTGAAACTTTTAGATTTTGGGCTCTGTTGCTGTTCCTCTCAGCAGCCGGGGGCACAGTTCCCTCCCGACGCACCGACCGGAAGCCCTAGTGTTCTGGGATCTCCTCCTCCGTCTCCCAAACCACAGCATCCGCTGCAGGCCTGGCCCCTGACCCTGCCCAAGTCCTCCAGGGACGGGGTCGCTGCTTGTACAGCCCTGGGGATCGGGGACCCGCTGCCCGAGCAGGCCCTGGGTGCAGCCGGGGCTGGGATTCCCAGCAGAGGCGTCGCACGTGCGGGTGAGGAGACAGGGACGTGCCCGGAGAGGTGTGGGCCGAGCACCCACGGACGGTCTTTTGTTTTCCAGTCGTCTGCGGGGTTCTGTGGTGGCTGTATCACGACTACACCAATGACCTCAGCACAGAACTGGACACAGAAAGGGAAAACATGAAGTGTTTGCTGGGGTTTGCTGTTGTAGCCACGGTGATCACGGTAAGAAACGCCCTCCCAGCGGGCGGTCAAGAGCCCAAACTCTGGCATCCAAATAATTGAATTCTAGCCCAGAGAGCAAGGTAGAGGGCGGTGTTCTTTCACCTCAAGATGGGCATCCACGACTCTGGGCCTTCCTTGGATTTGAGATACGTGCATAGGAAGGCAAAACCTTTTTTAAAAAAAATAAGAAAAATGTCATTTCTTTCCAGAGGTGGTTTATTTTTGCTGTTATACTCTTTTCACCCCCAAGTGGCTTCACGGTGCATACAGAGAGGGGCTCAGCGGGGCTCACGGTTTATGACAGGTCCCATTTCCTGTTTGTGAAGAGAGGCACCTCTTCCAGCCAGTGCATGCTCCAGGTCCCCTGGACAAAGGACCCTTTGTTTCCAGATCTTTCAGCCCCTGGGTTATTTGGTTTTCAGAGAACCTGCTGCCTCCTCAGCAAACTCCCTGGCTGAAAGGAGGTGAGTTTAGGGACTTAGAAACTTGAAGCAGCAGATACAGGTTGTTGGGGGGAACTGGCTGGCACCTGAAAATGGGTTGGTCACTCCCCAGGTGCTGTTAGAGGTACTAAGTCACGAGACCCTTGAGAGCCTGGGGAACTGATTTTCCAGCCCTCGGTTCTCCTCGCTGGCGCGTCGCTCACTGACCGCGTTATGGCGGAGCCACAGCCAGGGGTTTCCACGAGCCCAGTAAGTCTTTCAGCAAATGCAGATCTGGTCACCAACTTGCTTCTGTCTTCTAAGGAAATTCATCAGCTCCCATATCTTTACATTTTTCTCCTTTCCCCCGAGGTTTCACATTTGCGCTCTTCACATAAACTGCACTGGGGAACAAGCCCACAATGAAGTAAAGTGCCTGATATGGTTCCTCCATCCTGCCTCAGTCAGGGCCCAGGCCCTCAGCTGGGCTGTGAAGGAGGCTGGAGCAGAAGGGGCCCTGCCTGCGCTGGAAGGGGAGGAGGGGGCGGGAGGGGGAAGAGGGAGGACGGGTGGGGAGAAGGGGTGGGGGGAGGAGGGGTGGGGAAGGACTCCTCCCTGAATCTCCACAGTACTTTCCTTTGTTTTCAACACTGAACCATTAATTGGCGCCCAGATTCCAGGGTCAGGGGTGAATTCTCCCCTTCATCAGGTTGAGATTAGAGAAGGGGGAGGCTGTGAGGAGAGACAGGCTGTCTTCACCTGAGCCGCTGAGGACAGCACACACTGGCCGGTGGAGAGGGTGGTGTCCCCCACAGCTTGCAGCTGCCAGTTACTAAACTCCTACCAAATGCGGGTTACGGGATAAGGTAGCTCAACTCTCACCCTTCTGAGAGACCCTGGATTCCTGGTCATCGTCTGAATTTACTGAGCCCCTCTTGGGCCCAGGGCCTAGCACTCAGCAATGGCCCTAGCAAGACATTGAACATAAGCTAGCACATGCCAGCTCCTAAGACAAATGACAAAGCAGGCAGTGGGAGCTGGCGCACAGGGAGACAGCTTGGGCTCCGAGGGCTCGGGCCTGTGTTCAAATCCAGGCTCAACCCCCACCATGCGGCCTTGGAGCAGCGAGGTCCACTCTCCTCCTCCGTCCACCCACAGAAGCTCGGCCTTCCCACGGGAGAGCCAGTCCTCATGCTCCCTGCAGGCCCCCTTCTCTCCACTGGAGAACTGAGTCTGATGAAGCAGGGCTGGCTCCGGAGAAAAAGGACGGGCTGTAACCAGGGCTGGCCTCTGCTGTCCCGCTTCTGACTCCCACTAGCCCAGTCCCTGCTCCCCACAGACCCTTGCCCAAGGTGTGGGAAGGAGGAGGGGAAGGGACAGGAAGAGAGGGGCACGTTATGACCCAGTCAGGCACCACGCCCTTGCCCCAGCAAAGCCCTCTTCCCTGCTCCCCCTTTCTTACTCCCTCATTCCCAGAGAAGAGAAGGAGAAGGAAAGACAACAATAGTAGGCAAAAAGTAGGAAGAAGAAGGGTCTTGCTTACCTCAGAGCCCCGTCTCAGTCTTCTCCCCGCTCCCCCCTCCCCTCGGGAGCCCCACAGTGACTCTGGGAGTCTCATGGGGGGGCCTGAAGCCTGAGGAGACCCTGGCCCACCACAAGGACCACCCGAGAGGGGGGGTGTTCCTGACTCCTGGTTCCCAGCAGCTGCCTTACAATACGCTTGAGAACACTGTTCTGGGAAGGTGGTGGCCGCCAGTGGATATTATTTAGGGAGTTTCAGTGTCCTTGCCAGCAGCCATGAAGAAAATGGGGTGCATGGTATAAAATGCTTACCTTACGCCATCCGCCCACCAGGTTAGGCTGAAATGCAGCTCCTTGACGCTTAGAGCCAGAAAATTAAGTCCGGGCTTGGCTCCTAGGTGGTAGGGAAACCCTGGTGCTCACCCCAGCCTGACCTCCCACCCCTAGGCCAGTCAACAGGTAACACTGATCTTCATTGAGCCCAAGGAAAGTCATGAATTAGAGTTAACTCATTGTTTCCCATGACATCCTGGTGCTGTACTTTGAGTGTAGGACGAGCATTATAGACATAGACATAATACAAGTTGTAAAACACACACCCATTTAAATGCACACATACTTTAGCATTCCACATGGGAGCTAAAGCCAGGTTTATTTACCTAAAGATGATACCATTTTGCTCCCTAAAATTTTAAATGAAAAACAAGCAGACCAAGAAGTCTGTCTTTTTGATTAGGCTAGGCATTGGGAACACGGAATGGAAACTCCTACTCGGTCTTTAACACATAAGGGTCTCCCCTGAGCCTCTCCCCATCCCTCCTGGCACTCCCCAGCTCCTGGAGCAGCTTCTGCACTGTCTTTCCCACTGCCCTGACTCTGTCTTTCCTCCACCTGCCCGAGTTCCTTGAGGACAGGAGAGGCCAAGCACAGCTACAAGAGGAAGGGCCCCTTAGGCCAAGAAAACTTGGGGGGATCTACATGAGCAGGAGAGGGACCTGCAGGAAGCTCCCCTCTGGAAGCTGAGGTGAGAGCCGAGAGGGACCCCATTGGGAAGGCCCTGGCCTGCCAGAGCCAGTTTGAGCTTTATCCTGTGGCCGCTGGGGAGACGTGGGTGGATTTTAAGCAGGACGGGACATCCGTGACTCTACCCTTTACAAAGATCCCTCTAGCAATGGGATGAAGGAGAGATTCGGGTGGGGGATCAGGGGATCAAAGCAGAAGACCAGAGAGGAAATGATTCAGGTCTAGGTGGGAGAGGATGAAGCTTGAGCTGTGCTGTCAGCACTGGGGCTAGAGAGCGAGGATGAGTTGAGAAATATTTAAGAAACTGGATCAAAGCTGACTGGGAATGTGCTATGTGTCAGGCATCATGCTACATCCTTCACAATAATGGATGGCCCTGCCTTCAAAGAGCTTAAACTGAAGGAGAAATTTGGGCAAGTAAACATTTACAGTGCAATATGTTGAGTGCTGCAAAAAGATAAGTACAGGATAAAAAGGATGCATACAAGAGAGACACCCAACTTCTTTTTGGAGCATTCTAAAATTTTTTTTAGTTAGAGTTACTGGAGATAAGGGAAAGAGTAGATATTAGTATGAAGATAAAGAATTTGGCTCAAGACAAGTTGAGTTTGAAGCATCTGTAGAACATCCACACAACCCTTACCAATAACTGATGTGCTACTTGTCCAGCACCTCAAGAAGGGGAGGTCAGGAGATTTTGATTTGAAGGTTAGCATCACCTAGAAGGTTGGTAAAACCACAAAAGGGTAGAAGATGCCCCAGAAGATTCTGAGCAGCAACAGCTAAAGAAGGAAGAGGAGAACCAGAAGAAAGCCAGGAGGAGAGTTGGAGCAAAAGAGGAGCGGATGAGAGATTCAAATGCCAGGCTGAGGTCAAGCAAGACCTGAATTGTCTCCTTGGGATTTTGCATTCAGGAGATCAAATGAGGAGACCTGAGGGAGAGCACTTCTCAGGAGAGGGTTGGGGACTGGAGGTTTGCAGACAGCGGAAGAGTGAGTTGGGGTGTGAAAATGCAGGTGGTGAGTGTAGGCTCCTCGAAGAAGCTTGGCTGTGAAGGGAATGAGAGACAGCAGTGGCTAAAGGGGCATGTGGGATTGACGTGGGGTCTGTTCCTTTAATGGACGAGAACTGTAGCTACTTACATGCAGTGAAGAAAAAGCCAAATAGAGGAGAAGGTTCAAAAGGTTGTTGTGAGGCATAAGGACCGTCTTTCCCTCAAACCGATATCCCTCTGAGCTTTCGTATATCCCTTTGCCGTTTTGCAGTGCCTCAGTGTTCTCTGAGTATCTCAGATGCCGCCGCGGGGGTGGGAGGGGGCGGGTAGAAGAAAGTGCCCTGACCTAGAGGTTATTTCCATGTTCTCTTGCTCTCTGGCCTGACAAGCTCTTTAAGGGCTTCTTAAGGGACTGCGGTGTTGGCAGGATCTAGCATGGGGACTGGCTCGTGGTAGGTGAGAAGGTGCACGGTCAGTGTCTGAATGAGGCCCACAGAGAATTTATCTCCTCAAGGATAACAAAGTAACAAGAGCTGTTTGCTGGGTGTCAGTGAGACATTAGGGTTGGTTATTAAACAAAAAGTTCTGCCCCGTTCTCCATTATTTTGAAATAATGTTTTTTCACCCTCTTTTCTCACCAGGCAGTTCTGCTTATCGTGATTTTTATCCATAGAAAGAGAATAAAATTGACGGCTGAGCTGCTCCAAATTACGAATAAAGTCATCAGCAACTCTCCTTTCCTGCTGATCCAGCCACTGTGGACATTTGCCATCCTCATCTTTTTCTGGGTCGCCTGGGTGGCTGTGCTGCTGAGCCTGGGAACTGCAGGTAAGAACAGAGGTGTGCGTTCCTGTCATCTCAGTGTCATACGCAGAGAAGACCTCACTGCTTGGAACCACTGGCCTGTTTCTTTAGGGACCCAACCTCTTGTGCCAACAGTGGGGTCTGATGACAGTGGTGATGATGTTAGGGGCCTCTGTTACAGGGGAAAGCAGGAAATTCTTTTCTCTCTCTTGCATTGCCTTTAAAGAAACCGAGTGTGTATTTCATGGGAGAATAAATTCAGTAAGGTCTGAAGGAGGTTTACGAAAAACTACCATGCAAACAAAGGCATATAGAAAGAAGTTTATCAAAATTCAGAATTTGAATTTTTATCCAGGGTAATTTGTCAACTCCTGTCAAATCAGTAGGTGACAAAGAACCCAGGAAATACCCTGTTAAAAATGATGTGGTACCCAGTGCAAAGAATACACACAGAAGTTCACTTGCTTTGATCCTAAAAATGCTGTATCCTCTCTCCTCCTGTCATATCCAAACAGTGGTTCTCCACCACAGGTATTCCTCAGAGTCGCCTCGGGTGCTTTCTAAAAGCACAGGTGCCTGGGCCCATCCTCAGAGATCCTGACTGCGTTGGTTGGGGAGGGCTCAGGAGTGGATATTTGTTCAAAACCCCGTGACCAATTTGAAAGGGCAGCCACATTCTAGAGCAGCACCACTCAAGGTGCTGTTCCAAGGCTGGATAAACACTTTGTGGCAGAATGCCTGCCACTCTCTGGCCGCTGTCCTCGAGAAAGCCTTGCCATGGGGGGCGGGGGTCAGCTGAATGAAACCATGTGCTTCGTGTCGCCGTTGAGCCACACTCTGGGGCAAGTGCCTTATTTCATTGCAGACTGGTAACAGTGTGGGGACTGGTAGTTGGTCTGTGGACCATACTTTGGGCATTGCTGTGCTTGATCATCTCTAACGCCACCATTTAATTTGGTTAAAACCAAAATTCGTACGCTGTTGTGGAGACAAAAGAATATGTTGCTTTCTAAGTTTCTGCTGCAGATGTCAAATCAACAAACGTAATTGCTTAATGTTCTCATCACGTTTATTTTGTCCCCTATTGGCTCCAACCGTGTGTAAGAACCTTAGTATGTAGTAGAATCTTAGTGACTTGGTTCCCTTCTCTCTCCTCTTGAGTTAACTGGCCTTGGAGATTCAAGGCGGTCAGCTGCTTCCCCGGGCCACAGCCCTTGAAAACCCGGATCTCCTCCTCCATAGACACCTTGTGGGCAGCCTCGTGTGGGGGGGGATCTGGAAGCTTCTTGAGGGCCTGCAGGGGGCTTCCAGTATTTATCCAGGAAAGAACCTTAGTTGACCAAGTACAGGGCTAATCAGTCAGGATTAGGTGTGCCTGGGAGTGACAGAAATCTCAAAACAACTACAGCTTAGGCAAGGTATGAGGTAATGTCTCTCTCACGTGATGAAGTCCACGAGGAGGAGCAACCATGCCAGATAGTCCTCCAGAGGCCAAGGGCCCAGGGACCTGCCTCCGTGTTCCAGGCCTCACTACCACCTGCTGCCACCTTGTAACTGAAACAGCCCCTCAAGCTCCAGCCACCGTGCCTCGCTGCAGCCAATAGGAGGGCGGCAGAGAGGAGGACAGCGTGACCCTCCAGAAGTCCTGGGCAGCACTCGCACTGTACCGCATTGGCCAAGTCCAGGAAGCACGGGAGCACCTATCTGCAAGGGAGGCCAGGAAGCGTAGTTTTATTTTGGGCAGCCATGTACCCAGCAAAAAAGGGACGGTTCTGTTACCAAGACAAGGAGGGAATAACGGGTCCTGGAGGCCCTGGAACCCCCCGGCTGACAGGGCCTCAGTCCTGGTCAGAAAGGAAGGCTGTGGCCTAGAAGCCTGAAGGGACCCAAGCGTTTCTGAAAATGTCCCGGATGCTAAGCTCTAAGCTAGAGGCTTCCTTATTTTCTGTCTGTAATCATCACAATCTCTTTGTGATGTATGCATTATTATTTTCAAGATAACTGGCAACAAAACTGGGACTCTGAGTAGGTGATTTGCCAGAGGTCATACAGCCGAGGAGTGCAGTGGTTCTGATTCCAGCGCTCCAGAGGAGAGCCTGTGCTCTCCCCACTACCGCACACCTTCCTCGTGTGACCTCAGGTTTGTCTGTTCACACCCTCACTCCTCCGAGGCGAGGCAGTGTTGGCACCACAGCAGCTGACTGGCAGGTGCAGCTGTGCCCATAACGTGGCGTTTGGGGCCTCTGGGCAAGAGGGCAGGGCTGGAGGGTCCCAGCCAGAGCAGGCCAGGAGAGAGGGGTGGCAGGAGGCGGCAGGGGTGGCAGGAGGCGGCAGGGGATGGCTCTGTGGGTGATGGAGCTGCAGTGCTCGACCCCTTGCCCCTAAAGAAGCCCCAGAGAAATGATGAGGTCTCCAGCAGTGCTGCTCAGAACAGTGCAGCCTCCTCCAGTCAGGCAGCAACTCTCTTTAGAACACAGCCAACCCATCCCCTTGCTCCCCGTTGGCTGTGAGTTGGATAAAGGGACTTGATTTTGGGGTTACAACCCAGAATGTTTTGGCACGAGGTACATGTGCCTTTTTTCTTTCATTAATTCACAGATATTCCATGAGCACTGTGGGAACTGTGCAAGGCACTACGAGAAGACAAAGGTCATCTCTCTCCCCACAGCACTTACTGTCCAGCAGGACAGATGAGCATTTAAATGTGTGATCGCCGTAAAGGTCGACCAGTGATATGATAGGAGAAGCTTGGGGAGCTAAGAGAGCTCCAGACTTTGTGAGTCTGTGAAGTCTTCTCCGAGGATAGACTGGAAATTGCCAGAAGTCCAGAAAATATAGAAAGAGGCCAAGGGGATTCAGTGGGGGTCAAGACAGAACACAAGGAGAGGACCCGGTCAGCAGCAGCAAGGGATGAGCCCAGTCCTGAGAGCTGGGGGTAAAGCAAGAGTAGAGCAAGGAGCAGGCTGGCTTCCTGGCGGGCTGCCAGCCTGGGTCTCCTGCAGTTCCCCATCTTAGGCCCGAGTTGGCCTGGAGCCCCCAGGGGCTTAAACAGCCTCAGCCACCAGGTTTGAGAGCAATAGAGGCAGGGAGCCAAGTAGATTATTCTTCAGCACTGGAGGCAGGACATCATTCTCTAGCTGACCCATAGGGTCATGATTTGAAAGTGAGAGTGTTCTCCATCAGCGGAAGGAGCAAAATGAGCAGAGATGAAATAGAGTCCGAAAAGTAGAAAGGCAGGAAAAAAATCCGTGCCCAGGACCTAATGGATAGAGCTATAAGCAAGTTGATCTTGGAACACAGGATCCCGGATGGGAGGAGCCACGCAGACCCACCCTTCCCCTCCCCACCAGTGGATAAAAATCAGATAGGCCAGGGAAGCGGATGTGGCTCGAGTGGTTGAGCTCCCACCTCCACATGGGAGGTCCCGGGTTCAGTTCCTGGTGCCTCCTGAAAAAGCAAAAAAAAACAAACAACAAGCCAAACAAATGACAAAACCAGCTCAGGGAAGCCGATGTGGCTCAGTGATTGAGCGCCGACTTCCCACATACGAGGTCCTGGTTTCAATCTTCAGCCCCCGGTACCTAAATAAATAAAATAAATCAGATAGGCCTGTCCTCTCAGGCCATGTGGCTCTGTTTCCATTCACCTGTGGGCTGACAGGTGCACAGAGCTCCCTTTGTTTCCACAGACCTTTCACCCAGGGCCAGGCTCTGAGGAGACCAGGTTGTAAATAAGTGACCAGCTCTGGTCTGGGCAGGTCAGCTGCAGGCATCACTTTCTTCCATGATGTTTTGATCTTCAGAAGAGCCCCAGCTACACTTGTGAGAGACGGGGCAGATTTCACATCCTATGAAAAGTCACAGGGTGATCTATGTGGTGATGAACGTCTGTGCAAGGCCTGGCTGTCTAATGTCCCCTCAGGGCGACAGTGAGGACTGTCTCTCGTCAGTCTAGTGGCTAATCGTGGGTGGGTGTTTCCTCAGTAGGTAACTATTTGTGAGTTTTTTTATTGTGTCAGATGACTGAATGAATTTTTAACATGTAAAAAAAATACAAAAAAAAAGATAAGGGAGAACTTAGGTTGGTTGTTTTTGCCCAGTTGAGCTTACTTGGCTAGTGATTGTTAGTCTCTTCCCTGACTGTCAGATTCTGGCTTGTTAGGGAGTCTTTCAGCAGGACACCTCAGGGTGCCCTAGCAACGGTTCATTTAGTCTGCTACCAGCAGGTTCACAAGTCCATGAGAAATCAGAGAAATCTGTAGTAACCGGTGGAATCCAGCAGGTGACGGCAGTGAGTTGGAAGGAGCCTTGTGGTCTGATGATCCCAGATTATAGCTGACCTGATCTGGAAGTGTCTGAGCCAGGGAAGAGACCCCGGGGGGCAGGTGGGGCTTTCCCATCGCAGTCGGTACCACGGAAAAAGGGGGAGCCACAGACAAGGTCATGCAAAGAGGGGGCAGCATGGTCAAGCAGAGGAGTCCCCGTGGGTGTCCCCTCAAGAGCTCCAGGCTGGCTCTGGCCCTGCGGTACGTCAATCCTCTGTGCTTCCCGTTTCTGTTTTTGCAATGAAAAAGTGATGCCCTCCCCAAGACTGCCTCACAAGCATGCCTGGAGGCTGAGATGGGACTAGAGCTTTGTTTTGCAAGTAAGGGACCATGTGTGCTTTTTATTAGGAATTAGTGTTGACTAAGGAATGTCAAAAAGCTGGAGCTTTTTGATTTATTGTCTGCTCTGCCTGGCATATTCAAGAATGCAGTTCAAAAGAAAATTGTTTTTTATAAGTTACTAGAGATCTAGAAGATAGTTTAATATTTCACAAAAGCTATTGCTAAACAGCTGAAGGCCATAGCTAAAGCAGCTTCAGGTTTGCTATTGGCCCAGACCTGTCCTGGGAATGGGGAGAAGGAAGGTTGCAAAGGGGAGACTGAAATAGCTCCTGCTTTTAGGAAGCTTCTGGTATCCTTGCACAGGTACAAAGGACAAAATTTCCGTTTCTTTCTCCTGCTCCCGTGTGCAAAGGCCAGAGAACTCCGAAACAAACATTACAAATTCAGCCAATTCAATAATTTTCAATAATTTTATATTTAAAGTTCACCAGTTCAGGATTCTGTTCCCCATCTCCCTGCTAAGACACTGGAGATCCACTGGGACTTGATGGAGATGACCGATATCAGCATCTTCTGGCAGTCCCTCAGATATAGTTGTTCCTATTTCATCTTCGGCCTCTATTCCCACACCTATCCTCTGAAATGTTTTCAGGTCCCCAGTCATCATTTGTTTCCTTGCCCTCAATCCAATCTCTCTCCCTCCCTCCCCCCTCCCTCTCTCTCTCTCTCCGCCTCCCTTTTATAAAGGTCTCTAGTAAGAGGATTAAGACCCATTCTGATTGAAGTGAACCACACCTTAACTGAAGTAGCCTTTTCAAAAGGCCGTGCTCACAGGAATGGATTAGATTTAAAAACATGCGGTTCTGGGATACACACAGCTGCACACCACCCATTCCTATAAACTTCCCAGGCCTACCTAGGCATTTCTTCTTCATTTTCCTTTGTATTTTCTTCAGTTATTCTTCCAACAAATATTCACTGAGTTGTTATTATCTGCCCAACCTTGAGATACAGAGTGAACAGGACAAAGTCTCTGCTCTCCACGTACTTACATTCTTGTTGATGTGGTGAGGAGCAGTAAATAAAAAAAAATATGCCAGGTGTAATAACTGCTATGAAGAACACCAAAGCAAGGTAATTGCTTGCGTGTTGTCATGCCATAAGAATATGGACACCTGGAGGGCAGGGACTGGGTCTTTTTCTTTCTTTGGCTGTCAGCTCAGTGTGGGGTCCCTGAATGGGTTGAGGAAATGTGTGCTGAGTCAACGAGGGAATTCACATCAGTGTCACAAGTATAAATGAGATGTACACCTGGAAAGAACTTAGTAAACCGTCGGCTCTGTGTCCACGGGATTTTCCTCTTTTCCTCTAATTTTCACACTGCCAGAGCAGAAGCAGAAGCCAGTAGGGGACGATGACCAGGACAATGGCCAGAACGGGTGGCTAAGGACGGGGGGACCAGTGGACCATTTACTGGAAGAGGCCTAGTACACAGATTGTGCTAGAAAGTAGAGCCTTTCACGTTGGGTCTCCTTCCTTTGAGATATTATCCCACCCAAGCAGACTGCCTGCCTTAGGAAACTGCCTTTTACAGTGATTTACCTTCATCTTTTGAAATGTTTTAAAATATATAAAAAATATCTAGATTTTGTGCTAGCTGCATGACAAATTTCCCCCAGGTTATTTAGGTGATCTCTAAGAAGAACCAGAAAAGTGTTTCTAATCTCTTTGATAGGATGTATCACTTGAGGAAAGTAAGCCATCCATTCATTCAACATATATTTATTGAACATTTACTATATGTCAAACCCTTTTATAGCTGCCAGAGATCCAGCTTTCCTTCCAGTCTGGAAGGTGGAAGAAGACAGGCATTCAACAAAACAAATGTTTTAAGTTACAGTATGTTAAAAGTTGAAAAGCAGTATGGAGAAAAACAAAGCAGAAAGGAGGAAGGAGAACTGCTGGAGTGAAGGGTACAGTTCTTGCAGTTTTTGTTGGTTTTTCTTTTAATTTCTCTCCCCTTTCCCACCCCCACCCCCAGTTGTCTGCTCTCTGTCCTTTCTCTGTGTGTTCTTCTGTGGCCACTTCTATCCTTATCAGCAGCACAAGGAATCTGTGTTTCTTTTTGTTGTGTCATCTTGTGTCAACTCTCCATGTGTGCGGTGCCATTCCTGGGCAGGCTGTACTTTCTTTCGTGCTGGGCGGCTCTCCTTATGGGGCGCACTCCTTGCACGTGGGGCTCCCCTACGTAGGGGACAACAAGGGTACAGTTTCGGAGTTGGTGATCAGGGAGGGTCTCACTGAGAAGATGATACTCGAGCAAAGATTTGGAGAAAGTTGGGGAAGAGTCATGAGGATATCTAAGGGAAGAAGAACAACAAGCCTAAGCGCTGGAGGCTCAGCACAGAAGCCTGTGCAACCAGAGCAGAGTGACAAGGGAGCACGTGACTCAGGAGGTCAGAGAGGTCATGGCGTCTGATCCTAAGAATTTCATAGGAACTTTGGCTTCTGACCTAGGGTGGGCAGTCATCACAGAGGTTTAAACAAATAGGAACCAGGACCTTATACATTTTTTTAATTTAATTTTTATTTTTTAATTTTTAATTTTTAAAGAAGCTTTGGATTAAATAAATGTTACATTAAAAATATAGTGGTTTCCCGTATGCCTCTTTCCTCCTCCTCCCATATATTCCTACATTAACAACATCCTTCATTTGTGTGGTATGTTTGTTACAAATGATGAACACATATTGAAACCTTGCTACTAACCATGGACTAGAGTTTACATTATAGTTTACACTCTGTCCTGCACAATTTTGTAGGTTATGGCAAAACATATAATGGCCTATATTCATCATTGTAATGTCATTCAGGACAATTCCAATATCCTGAAAATGCCACCATATTATACCTATTCTTCCCTGGTGGCCACTGCCTTTATTTTTTTTTTTATTTTTTTTTTTTTTTAAAGATTTTTTTTTTTTTTTTTTTTTATTTATTTAATTCCCCTCCCCTCCCCCGGTTGTCTGTTTTTTTTTTTTTCTGTGTCTTTTTGCTGCGTCTTGTTTCTTTGTCCGCTTCTGTTGTCGTCAGCGGCACGGGAAGTGTGGGCGGCGCCATTCCTCGGCAGGCTGCTCCCTCCTTCGCGCTGGGCGGCTCTCCTTATGGGTGCACTCCTTGCGCGTGGGGCTCCCCTACGCGGGGGACACCCCTGTGGGGCACGGCACTCCTTGCGCGCATCAGCACTGCGCATGGGCCAGCTCCACACGGGTCAAGGAGGCCCGGGGCTTGAACCGCGGGCCTCCCATGTGGTAGACGGACGCCCTAACCACTGGGCCAAAGTCCGTTTTCCGCCACTGCCTTTATATCAATTATAAAAGTTCTTCCATTGTGAGGATAATAAGAAGTCTATAAGAGAATAATAATAGGTCTACTTTAGTCCGTTGTTCATTCCTCAATCCTGAGGATTCTGGGATGGATGGTGATGCTCACTCTGCCTCTAGTTGAGAGGGGCTTAGATCCAAGGAGCAGGTGGATGGGACTGTCTTGCTTGCAGTTGCAGACACTCTCTGTTCCTTGGAATTGGCATTGTCCATCATCATCTCCTTGTTAGTTGTCCTGGGTGAGACCAATGAACTGGAGAGTAGGTGTTTCAAAACTGCTGAGATTCAGGGCTCAACTGGCACATGGTGATCCAGGGAGGAGTTGATGGTGGCCTAGAAGAGGGTTGTAGTGGTGGAGTGGTGTGACATGATGGATTCTGGATCTCCTCTGGAGATAGAACTAACAGGATATCCTGATGTATTAAATGTGGGGTGTGAAAGAGGAGGAGTCGGGGAAGACTCCAGGGTTTTTTGGTCTGAGCCACTAGAATCTAAGACTACCATAAACTGAGATGAGGAAAGACTTTTAAAGGAGCAGCTTTTGGGGGTGGAATCAGAAATTATTTTTAATTATAATGTGTTTTAGACAGTCAAATATAAATGTCAACTAGACTGCTAACTGTATGCGTCTTATGCCCCCCAGAGGTCTCACTTAGAGAGCTACACTTGCAAGCAAAAAGATGGTACTTAAAGCTATGAGATTAGAATGTGTGTAGATAAAGAAGAGCAGAAATCCAAGCACTGAGCTTTGGAGCATTTTGTTAAAAGGGTATGAAAATGAGGAAGGACAAATAAAAGAGACTGAAAAGGAGCAACCTGTGGGGTGGGAGGAAAAAGAGTATGATAGCCTGGAATTTAAGTAAAGAAAGTGTTTCTAGGAAATGTGAATCATCCATGTGCCAAATGCTGCTGATAAATAAGATAAGAACTGAGGATTGAGCATGAATTTAGCAGCATGGAGGGAAATCAAAAACCATTTCAGAGATCTGAGGTGGAAAAGGGGAGGGAGACCATGACTGGGGTAGGTTTAGGAGAAAATGGGAGGAAAAGAATTGGAAAAAGCAAATATAGATAATCTTGACAAATTTGATGATAAAGGGGAATAAAGAAATGGGGAGGAAATCAGAGAAGGTAAGAGAGTCAATAGTAAATTTTTTAAAAGATGGGAGATGGTGAGGAATATTTTGATGAAGCAGGAGAGTGAAGAAGAACTGCTGAAGAGATCCTCAAAGAGTGAAGAAAGGGATCTGGTGGAGGGGCTGGTCTTGGGATCTGTCTGGACAGTTTATCGTAATGGGTGAGGGGCTTTGTGGACATGCTGATAGTGGGCAGATGTGGGGGCAGGCCTAGCACCGGTGTCCTGACTGCTTCAGTGTACTAAGAGAAGCAGGAAGTACGGCCACTGGCTAAGAGTAAGGATGGGAAAGAAGCCCCTGGGGTTTGGATGAGAAATTAGAGCAACAGTTGTCCAAAGACAAGGAGATGAGAAGACTCACATAGCAACGTGTGCACTCCTGACGCATCACTCAGGTAGTATCTCCTTTCTGATTTTTTTCCACGTCGTTAATTTCACCCCCAATAGCCAGTGTCCAGCATAATGCCAACATGCAGTCTTTGTACAATAAATACTTGTTAAGTTCATTTCCGAACTGCAGTGATAGCTGCCCGGATCTCACTCACAGCCAAGCCTGTATTGCACTCAGTATAGCTAATGCCGTAGTACGCTCACTGCGCACCGGGCGCTGTTCTAAGCGTGTACCCATTTAATCCTCCTAACAGTCACATGTGTGGCATTTAAAGCCGTGAGACTGGGTGGGATCGCCAGGGAAGTGAGACGTAGGTATTAGGGCCCTCAGATTACAGGTGATAGACTTGTAACTTGCCCAAGGTTGTTCAGCCGTTAGGGGACAGCATGGAGATGTGAATCTCAGTGTGCGACTCTCAAGCCGGAGCCTGTGACCATTGCCACCCAGTTCATCTTTACAAGGAGAGGACTTGAGGCTCATATTGCTTTACACACGTCAAAGCTGAGAGTGGAACACGTGCTTCGCCTAGTTCACCACTCTTTCCATCACCGTCCCCTGAGATCCATCATATCCTGGGATCCATCTGTGGTCCAGTTCCCATTGACACACTTTAGCTTCACACCCCCTTTTACTCTGCAGTAACAAATCACGTGGTTTGCCAAGGAGCTCCTGCCTGCACTAACACAGTCGTCCAGGAGAGGGCAGTCGTGTGTGCTTTAGCAGCCCGCCCCACCCACAGCGCGAAGACTGTACCCGCGTAGGTTTCCCGGCTTTCCCCTGAGGCCTGGGCGCCAGATCCTTGGGAGAATGTTTGCTTAAAGCACTGGTTCTCAAGCAGCAATTTGTCGTCGTCATCGTCCTCCCCCCACCCCCAGTGGTATTTGGAAATGTCTGGAAACATTTTTTACTTTCATGATGGAAAGAGGGTGCTACTGACATCATGTGTGCAGACCAGGGATCCTGATAAACATACAGGAGGGTCCCCACAAAAAAAGAGAATGATCTGGTCCAAAACGTCAGCTGGTGCCGCGGTTGGGAAACCCTGCCCTTACAGGAAAGCCTGGTATAACTGAACCAGAGGAACAACTCGGGAGAGGCCTGAAAAGCTGTCCCAAAGCAAGCGTGATCAGTCAAGAATCACTTACTGGTTCTGCTTCCTCGGGGAATGCTGAAGATTTTCAGGCCTAAGCAGAGCTTTTTTCATTTTGTATTTTTTAAATTAATTTTACTTACAAGCACACTCTCCTCTTCACTGCCTCCCCCAAGCTCCTGGCAACCTCTGCTCTCTGTCTCTGCAAGTTTGCCATTTCTAGGCATCTCTTGTAAGTGGCAGCATGCAATATTTGCCCTATGTGCCTTGCTTATTTCACTGAGTGTAATGTTTTCCAGGTTCTTCCGTGTCCTAAGGGACCATAACTTGTCACTTTAACTGCTGCCTTCTTGGACTGTTGCCGCCGGTGTGCTGAGGTGGGGTGTGTGAACGTGCTCCGTTGGTGATACAGAACCCCTGAGTGGAGAGAAAGGTCCCCCTTGGCCTCCAGGACCTTCATCCTTGCCTTTTGTCTGTATCTGAAGAAATCATCTCTCCTGCTCTGTGGAGATGTCCTCTTTCCCCAAACCATCCATGATACCGTAACCCTGTTTTGCAGAGCTGTAATCTGTCCTAGGGCCTCGGGGACCTTGAATACCAGGTGCTTGTTTCCTGGGCACTTCATATAATCCAGGGAATGGTTTGCCAAGTCTCCTCTGACCTGATTTGCAGAAGCACATGTTCTGTTTGCAAGGTGTCCATTCCTTTGGAACTGGAGATGCTTTGTTAAAACACAAGTGTAATAAGCATCAGTGCCTTAGTGAACACGAGATTGCCTCCCAGCCAAAATGAACCTAGCATTCGATAAATTATGAACTTCTCTCTGTAAATCGACTTGCTTCACTGTTCCTCACAAAGTGCCTGTAGTTCAGCTGAACGTGGAGCATAAGGGATGAAGGTCGGCCTTGGTGTGTGGAATCAGTTTTCACGATGATCTCCTGCTTGCTTTCCACACAGGCCCTATTGTGAACGTAAAAAGACACATCAGTTATGAACCTCAAGTCAGTCGAGGAAACATGAAACTATCTTTAAATGTTGTCCAAGTTGTAGGTTTCTCCAATGACCAAAGTACCCATCCTCTTACTTCCAGGGGTTTATTTGAAAATTCATAGCAGGACATCCAGACATCACGGCAGCCGCGGGGCCTAGGGTTTGGGTTTGCCAGTGTCTGCTGAGCCCAGCCAAGGCTCCCTTGGGGGAGGGAAGGGGAAGCAGGGTATAGCGGCGTGAACGGCAGAATGTCATTGGGTTACCGTGCTCCTCTCCGATTAATAAACAGTGCTGTGCTTCTGAAATTCAGTGATAATACCTGCTGTCATGTACGGGCTGCTCTTCCTATGGGCCAGGCCCTAAGCCAGACACTTACCAGATCATCTCACTCCATCCCCATATCCCTACCAGGAAATGGGTGTTAGATAAGGACAGGGAAACTCCAAGCGGGTGGCCCAATAGCTTGTCCCAGTCCACCCAGAAAGAGGTCACGCCAAGATCTGAACCCAAGAGGCTGAACACTGAGGCCCAGTAGTCATTTTACATGTGCTAGCAAAATTTGCCTCTTAAAAAACAAAAGCAAAAAAAAAAATTTAATAATAAGAATAAATTTTTTAAAAACTTGCTCTTTAAACAAAACCCAAGAAGAATCTCTTGGAAAAAATGAAGATTTTTGTCTTTTTTATAAAGTCTGAGTTTTGGGTGAAGTAGTTTTCTGAAACATGGTCCTAAGAGCTTTGTGTGATTTCATCCACATGACAAGATTTGTTTGCATCACAGAGTGGTGTGGTAGAAAAATTATGAGGTTTAGAGTCCAACGTGTTTGAGTTTATATTCTCCTTCACCCCGTCATGAGCAATGAGGCTTTGCAAAAGGTACTTGACTCTTCCAAACCTCAGTTTTCACATCTACAAAGTGGGAAGAGTATTATGATATATGCCAAGTGCCTTACAAATTGCCTACCAATCAGTCAAAAAAATTTTTTTAATAAGATACTTAAGATTACATAAATGTTACATTAAAAATGTAGGGGATTCCCATATGATCCACTCCCTGCCCATCCCACACTTTCCCATATCAACATCCTCCTTCATTAGTGTGGTACATTTGTTTCAATTCATGATCACATTTGGGAGCATTTCCACTAAGTGTGGATTACAGTTTACATTGTAGTTTAAACTGTCTCACACACAATTTTATAAGTTATGACAAGATATATAATGGCCTGTATCTGTCATTGCAACATCATTCAGTACAATTCCCATGTCCCAAAAATGCCCCCATATTACACCTATTTTATCCAATCCCTCCCCTCAGAACCTCCAGTGGCCACTCCCTCCACATCAATGATAACAGTTCTTCCATTGCTAGAATCACAATAGTGGAATTACAGTAAGTCTACTCTAGTCCATTGTTCATTCCCCAATCCTGAGGATTCTGGGATAGGGATACCCCCTCCACCTCTAATTAAAAGGAGCAGTCAACAGTTATTGTTGTCAACATTATTTACAAGTTAAATGTGTGTTCTCAATTTTTAGTTTTTGTTGTGGAGATTTAAAATTACGACGGGTACTTCAAACCTTAGGTTGGTCTATATGTTTCATGTAATGCTGTAGGCTAAGTATGTTTTGTAAGTTCACAACTTTTACTATACATGTTCCAGTGTTTTGCTTAGGAAAACATTGGTGTAAAACATATTTGTGTTTCAATTTAGGAACTGCCCAGGTTATCGAAGGCGGCCAAGTGGAATATAAGCCTCTTTTGGGAATTCGGTATCTGTGGTGGTACCATTTAATTGGCCTCATCTGGACGAGCGAATTCATCCTTGCATGCCAGCAGATGACTGTAGCTGGGGCTGTGGTTACTTGTTATTTCAACAGGTAGGTCTGGCATTTTACTTCTATTGGTTTGTTTGTGCATTTCATGTTGTGTGTAATTGAAAAGATATTTGGAAGTTTTGACAGGATTCTTAAAAGGGGTTGCAAAAGTATAAGAGTGAGGTTAAGTCTGGATACACATTTGGTGGTGAGAAGAAATGTTATACTTTAAATCTGTTATGTTTCCAAGCTCTTTTGCTTTAAACTAGATAATTCAGAAAGAAACCAAAAAAGAAAGCAATCATATTGCTTAGAATTGAAAAATATCTGAAAGGAAGGGTCAACTTCTCCTGTAAATATCCTTTTTCATTGACTTCAAACTTGAAAGCATTCCTGGCCTGTTTTTTTCTTTTTTTCTTTTCATTTATTTATTTATTTTTATTCATTTTTTTTAAATATTACATTCAAACAATATGAGGTCCCCATTCACGCCCACCACCCCCACCCCACCACTCCCCCCACAGCAACACTCTCCCCCATCATCATGACACATCCATTGCATTTGGTGAGTACATCTCTGGGCATCACTGCACCTCATGGTCAATGGTCCACATCATAGCCCACACTCTCCCACGTTCCATCCAGTGGGCCATGGGAGGATCTACAATGTCCGGTAACTGTCCCTGCAGCACTACCCAGGACAACACCAAGTCCCGAATGCCCCCACATCTCATCTCTTCCTCCCATTCCCCGCACCCAGCAGCCACCATGGCCACTTTTTCTACACCAATGCCACATTTTCTCGATTACTAACCACAATAGTTCATGAATAGAATATCATTAAGTCCACTCTAATCCATCCTGTATTCCTCCTTCCTGTGGACCGTGGCTTGGTTGTGTCCATTCCACATCTGTGTCAAGTGGGGGCTTAGATTCCACATGGATGCTGGATGCAATTCTCCTGCTTTCAGTTGCAGGCAGTCTTGGCTCCCTGGTGTGGTGGTTGACCTTCTTCACCTCCATGTTAGCTGAGTGGGGTAAGTCCAATAAACCAGAGTGTAGGAGCTGAAGTCTGTTGAGGCTCAGGGCCTGGCTATCATATCCTGGCCTGTTTTGAACACGCTTTAGTAAATTCCGGGAACCTCATTTCGTCCCATGTAAAATGAGGAGAATGTTTGCTCGGAAAATAATTTTAATTCCTAAGGGAAATGTACATAGCTATAAAATGAAATTAAAATTGTGTCGTGAAGGACCCAGTGAGTTAATTACTTGCTTCTCTGTTCACCACAGTATTTATTTAAGCGTTTGTACCCCATTACCTCATCAGAATAAGTGAGGTCCCCACGCATTGCATCGCGGCCGTGGGCCTCTCTGGCGCTTGTGCTCCACAGGGCAGTGATAAGACGGCAGCGAAAGGAGTTGACCGGGACAATGATGGGGCTGGCTCAGAATAGGAAGTTTCCTCCTGAGAGCCGATCCTCCTTCAGGTCTCAGCCCAATGAGTAGATAACATGCGTGTTCACGGGGTTAAAGGGTCAAGCAGGATGGTTCATGCCGGAGGGCAGGTACCTGCGACGATGAAGAGCACTGCGGCTTTCTAATGCAGTGGTGCCGCCAGAGCCTCTGTCATCAGAGCCTGCGGGACCCACGAAGGGCAGCTTGCCTCGGCTCTGAGAGCCTCTGAGCAGCCGCAGGTGGGGGTGGAGGGCGGCTTCCTTCTAAGTAGGGGGGCAGAGAGTAGTCTAACCAAACTGCTAGCAGGTGGTTGTGTGTTATCTTAGAATAACTAAAACAGCATTTTCAATGAGGGCTTTTTGGAAACACCTTTGACTGGACTTCCAGTTAAATATCTGCATTTCTCTCTACCTCCTCTTACCCATGAGCCCCCCTCACCCACCCCATGCCTAAAAGAAAAACTATGAAAGAGTAAAAAGGGCACAAATACCCAGAACAGTGAGAAAGAGGAGGGCAGTGACAGTGGATGAGAAACACCAACCAAATGTTGAAAGTTAGGAGGGGGTGGATGAGTGGTGACTTCCTCAGCAGACTGGAGAAAGAAGACAACAGCCAGTGGGAAAAAATAAAAGGGGGGTTGGGGAAAAATATTCCAAATGTGAGATTCAGACCAGACTACAGGTAGTAAGTAGTAATTATTTGATGATGCTCTTTCATCATTTGTTACAAATGTTTCACCACAGCACAAGGTATTGGTGGTGGGTGATGTATGGGATGTCTGGTAAGTTCACAACTTTTACTATACACTTATTGTTTATGTATGTTTGTGTATGAATAATATACTTCAATAAATTGTTTTTTAAAATGGAAAAAAAAAATGTGTGGTATCAAGATGATGAGGTACAAATAAGGTGCAGGCTGACTTAAGCCACCAAAACCTAGGAAGGCTCTGGAATTGAAGTATAAAATATACTTCCAAAGACTAGTTGAAAGTCTCCTTTAGAAGCAGTTAGGAGGGAAACGGACTTTGGCCCAGTGGTTAGGGCGTCCGTCTACCATATGGGAGGTCCGCGGTTCAAACCCCGGGCCTCCTTGACTCGTGTGGAGCTGGCCATGTGCAGTGCTGATGCGCGCAAGGAGTGCCGTACCACGCAAGGGTGTCCCCCGCGTGGGGGAGCCCCACGCGCAAGGAGTGTGCCCTGTAAGGAGAGCCGCCCAGCGTGAAAAGAAAGAGCAGCCTGCCCAGGAATGGCGCCGCCCACACTTCCCTTGCCGCTGACGACAACAGAAGCGGACAAAGAAACAAGACGCAGCAAATAGACACCAAGAACAGACAACCAGGGGAGGGGGGGGGATTAAATAAATAAATAAATCTTTAAAAAAAAAAAAAAAAAGAAGCAGTTAGGAGGAAGCGGATGTGGCTCAACAAATAGAGCGTCCACCTACCATATAGGAGGTCCAAGGGTTCGATACCCAGGACCTCCTGGCTCGTGTGGTGAGCTGGCCCATGCACAGTGCTGCTGCATGCAGGGAGTGCCGGCCCCCGCATAAGGGTGCTCCCTGCACAAGGAGTGGCCCCTGCGCAAGGACATCCACCCCGCACGAAACCACAGCCAGCCCAGGAGTGGTATCACACACACAGAGAGCTGATGCAGCAAGATGAAGCAACAAAAAGAGACAGATCCCCAGTGCCACCTGATGAGAATACAAGCAGACACAGAAGAACACACAGCGAATGGACACAGAGAACAGACAACGGCGGGCAGAGAGAAATAAATAAATAAATCCTTAAAAAAAAAAAAAAAAGAGTCCTTTGTCATAGAATTATTTTTTTAAAAAAAAGCATTTAGGCCCCCAGATCCCCGCTCATCTCCCACCCCCTTCATGCCAACAAAAGACAGGGGTTTGCTCTCTGGAAAGGTAAACCAGAGAGAATCTGGACTTGGGGTATCTGGCACAGCTGAGGCTGAGCAAGTCTCTGTACTGAAAACAGTATTAAATGAAAGTCTAAATACTAAATACTGAGGATGCTGCCCCACACTCATCCCCCTCACAGCTCCCAGGATGTTGGCAACCAAGATATAGCCTCTTGGCAGGAGGTTGAAGGCTTTTTTCTCTGAAACTGGCCAATCCCAAAATAAAGACCTACAGATAAGGCCATGTGTAGGTCTGCCAATAAAATGGCTTGAGTCCCCGACTCTTACCCAGACTGTAAAGTTGACCAAGTTAACAAGCAATCCCATTCACATCGAGCTTCTAGTTCACTCTTCAGTGCCTGACTTCTCAATGTAAACTGTTAACCAGCAACTATTAAACATTTGAAGAAAACCTTGTGATGGTTAACATCCTGCGTCAGCTCGGCTAGGTTATGGTGTCCAGTTGTTTGGTTAAGCAATCACTGGCCTGATGGTTACTGTGGGGGTGTGTCATGGATTTAAATCACTAGTCAGTTGATTGCATCTATGGCTGAGAACATCTACAATCAACAAAAGACATTGCCTTTAGCAATGAGAGAAGTCTCATCCCTCACTGACGGCCTTAAAGGGAGGACTGAAGATTTCAGCAGTCAGAAAGAAGAATTTCTCTCTCGCCTTCAGCCCAGTCACTTTCTCCTGGGAATTCATGAAAACCTTCTTAACTGCAGCCTGCTCTTTGGAATTGGACTTGCCAGTCTCCACAGTCATGTGAGCCAATTCCTATAATAAATCTCTTCATGTTTGCATCTATATATACATCCTGTTGATTCTTTTTCTCTGTAGAACCCTAATATAAACCTCTAGTAAAAGAAAGAAATCAAAATGGACAAAACAAACAAGGATTTGGAGGAAAGAGCAGAGATAAAATGGCAGTGGAAGAAAGCTCCAAACAACAAAAACTGAAATATCCTCAGCGAGATCAAAGAAATATTGCATCCATAAATTAAGAATAAAAAAAGAAGATACATTGAAAGAGCAAGAAAGCCCTCATAGTAATTGAAAACATGATTGCAAAAGACAGAAGTTTCTAGTGGGGGAAGCGGACTTGGCCCAATGGATAGGGCATCCGCCTACCACATGGGAGGTCCGCAGTTCAAACTCCGGGCCTCCTTGACCCATGTGGAGCTGGCCCATATGCAGTGCTAATGCGCCCGAGGAGTGCTGTGCCACACAGGGGTGTCCCCTGCGTAGGGGAGCCCCATGCGCAAGGAGTGCACCCCGTAAGGAGAACCGCCCAGTGAGAAAGAAAATGCAGCCTGCCCAAGAATGGTGCCTCACACATGGAGAGCTGACACAACAAGATGACGCTACAAAAAGAAACACAGATTCCCGGTATGGCTGATAGGAGCACGCAGTGAATGGACACAGAGAGAAGACAATGGAGGGGTGGGGGAATAAATAAATAAATAATAAAACTTAAAAAAAAAAATTCTAGTGAATAGGGAAGGATTGAAATATAAGGTTGAAGAACTCTGCCAGAAGGCAGATCAAAAACACAGAGATAGAAAATAGGAGCGAAAAGATAAAAAGTTAGAAGATAAATCCAGGAGCCCCAGTGTCTGTCTGACTGTTTTGAGTTCTAGAAATAGAGAACAAAGGAAAAAGAAAGTAGGAAAGCATCAAAGACAAATTTCCAGGGCTGGAGGACATGAGTAAAGAGAAGGTCCCAGAAGCTTCTGGAAGGAGAAACGGGTCACACACAAGGATTAAGAATCAGAATGGGAGCCGACTTTTTCAATAGCAACTCTGAATCAGGAAGAGAATGGAGCAAAGCTGCCAAAATTCTGAGGAAAGGTTATTTCCAGCCTAGGATTCATTTTATACCTGTCCATACTATCACTCTAGGGTAAAGGAGAATAAAGTCATGTATGCAAAGTACCAAAGGATTTCCCTCCCATATATCCTTTCTCAGGAAGGATTTTCTCCACTGAAACTAATGAGTGAGCTGGGAGGAAGACCTGAGTTTTCAGGAAACAGAAATCCCAAGACAGACAAAGGAGAAGGGAGCTGCCAAGAGGGGAGCTCTGCAGCAGACATAGAAAGCCACCAGTTCATGAGGGAGCAGGAGAGTAGTGGGCTCCAGGACGGATGTCTGCAAGAAAAGAAAATGAAAATGAGAGAATCCCAGGTGTTCTAGAACATGTCAAGGGAAGATTTACACTTTGGGGAAGTATTTGGTGAAGCCCATGGAAAACCAAGCAAACAAACAACAAAAAAAGTGTGCTCGCTTCGGCAGCACATATACTAAAATTGAAACGATACAGAGAAGATTAGCATGGCACCTGCGCAAGGATGACACGCAGATTCGTGAAGCATTCCATATTTTTAACAGATTCCGGTACCACTGACAACAACAGAAGCGGACAAAGAAGACACAACAAATAGACACAGAGAACAGACAAGCGGGGAGGGGGGGGGATAAGTAAATAAATAAATCTTTTTAAAAAAACAAAGTGAAACAGTTATTAAATTCAGGAAAAAATCAAAAGTTGCAGAGGGAAGAATATATAATTCAAGTATGTTACTTGAGATCAGTTGTAAATGCTGTTTATATATGAGTAATATTAATTTAACTACAAATTGCAAAATAATATTGGGATGAAGAAAGAATAGGTAAATGGGTATGTTGGGAGAGGGGGGATTGTTAGGCTGTGAAAAATAACTAAATCTGCATCTCCATAGAGGTTTGCAAATAATATCTGCAACTAAAAGATCAAGAAGTAGTAGTAAGAACATGTAATTTAGAAATGTGGAGATAGGCACCAGAAGAAACAGTTAAAATATTGCCTCTAGCAAGAGAGAATTAGGAGTGGGAGAGAAAAAAATGCTGTTTTTCCTAGTAAGCCTCATAGTATGATTTGACTTTTGAAGATATTTCATACTACTTTGATAAAAATAAATTCAAAATAAAATGCATGATGAGATTTTTAGCACTATTTCACTTATTAAAGAGTTCTGCTTTCTTTTTGACCTTCTGCCTAATTTTGAAACTTCAAGGTTTTTCCTTATCTATTGAGAATTCTTTAATCCCATGCACACAGGGTGAGGATTAAATGCAGCCAGAGTGCATTCATCTTTGTCACTCATTTCAGCGCTAAGAGGGCTGAAGAGTTCATAAAAAGACCATCCTGTAAAACTTATCTTTCACAACCTTTTGCCTGAAGAGGGGTCAACCGAGTGTCATAAAGATGCTGTTAAGGCGAGATAGGAAGGATCTAGAACTGTTCGACTCGGAGAAGGGACGCTTGAGGCATGACTTCATCGTTGTTTTCAAATATACAAAAGATGGCTTCCAGCTGTTCTGGATCCACTGACAAACAAACGAGGAAATGAATTCATAGCAGAGCTCAAGGATTTTAGGTAAGAGACTGCGATGAATTTCCTAACCCAGACATGAGGTACTGAGGACAGCTAAAGAAATCCTGCTCTTTACAATAAACACAGTTCCCATTTTCCACAGGACTGGAAGGATGAACCTCACAGCTTCCCACAGCGCTCTTCACACCATCTCGCCATGATTTTGCTGAAAGAAATAGCAGGAAAGACTGGTCCCTACAGAGAACACACAGTTCACCTTAGCTCAGGACCGGCTTTATCTTGGAAGCCACCCATCTCATGCATTCCCGTTCTTTGTCTGGGAATCCAAGAGGAAATTAGTTTTCCCTAATGTACGAAGAGTTTTTAGTGAGCACTAGGCTAGAGCTAACTAGAGCTAACACTTGCTCTGAGGACGCTGAAGTTGCTTGCTTGGCTTTCTGCCCTGTGTTGTCCAAGGCAGCTCGTCGTTCCAGTACAAAGCAGTTCTTATGAACCCTGACCCAAAGGTGTCCCAGAACTTGGACAGATGGGATCAAATTCTTTGCCCAGAGACTTGAGTCGATGCAGTGTTCTGGGGACCTGGCTTAGGGGCACGGGGCATTCAAGGCAGCCACAAGTTTGAAAGAAGGGGCAAGCTGGACTTCCTGAGTCCCCATGTCCCCTGACTCTGCCCAGGCCTTCCTGAGTGCCACCACTCACGGAAGTCAGAAGGTGCTCAGTAGGCTATACTTTGTGGGGACCCCGTTCTCCCCAGCCTCCTGTTCAACTCATCACTGAGTTGCCCAAAATGCCTAATAGTGTATCATCATCCCTTAGGCCAATTCTCAAAATATGGATAGTCCAAAGAGAAGGTGTATTTTAAGCCTCAATGGGTATAATTAAATCTGTTCCCTGAAGGTAGGTTTTGTTGGTTGTGAAAAAGATAGAGAGGGAAGCACTAGCCACATATACAGCAGGGGAGGGATGACAGGATGATGTTTCCTTTGACTGTGAAAGGAGGTCTAGAAAGAGAAGGTGGAGCCCTCAAAGAAACTCCACTTATTTAACTTTTTTCTGTAACTTTGCTTTTAGTTGCTATGGCATATATTGACTGTTACCTGGCTCCTTGAACTAGCCGAAGTTTAAATGCCTCTCTTTTTAAGTTCCCTCTCTCATCATGTGATAACCCAGCTGTGTACCATCTGGAACCTCTGTATCTACTTCCAGCCAAACGCTGGAAAACCTGGAATCATAACCAGAACGTGGTACGGACTAGGGAACTCAAGACAGTGCAGACACTCTGCTGTCTGAAATGGTTAATTCCATCACGGTGGAACCTTCTCAGAAGGCTGATGCCTGACCCCAAATGTCAGTACCTGGAGGATCAGCCCCCAAGGCCCCCATTCACAGTGGCCTATGAATCATTTGTTTCCCTACCAGATGGAAAGCAGGTGTTGTCCTCTTCTCCCTGCATCCCCTCTTGAGTGCCACAATAAGTCCTAAGGCACATAAATCTCCTAAATGGAAAAGTAAATATTCTTCCCTTTAAAAAAAAAAAAAGCGAGGAAAAGGAAAAGATGTGTCAGATTTTCCTGGCTTACATGACTCTTCTCGTTTATCAGCCCAAAATGAATTCATATCAGCAATAGCTTCCCTGGTATTTCCTATTTTAAATCATGTTGGGTCAAAACACACATCACTCTTTTTGTGGGACAAGGAGGCTGCAGTTACTCTGCTCCCAGTATTGCTTTCATGTTTTTTTTCTTCCTGGATGATTTAAGTAACAGCAAAATTCAGCCGTTGCCAACTCTTGAAACATTTTTGGCTGCATTCCTTTTCCTCCCTCAAAACTTCGGCTTTTGTCAAAATCTTAATTCATAGTGACTTATTAGCAACCAGAGCAAGTTGTAGAATAATCCATTATAAGGAAACCAAGCTTCACTTAGAATCAGTGAAGTTTGCTTCTGGGAAAAGGGCCTCGTTTTCTCGAACTGGCATCAACGGGAATGCAGAAGGTCAGTGGAAGGGTTGCCTTCGCCCTCCCTCCTTTGTTTTATCTTTTAGGTTTGGGGTAGGGCGAAGGCTGTGCCCATTCTGTTCTTTTTCACTCTTCTCCCTGCCTGTGAAACTGACTTGCGCACATTCCTGGGAGCTGTGTCATGACAAGTCCCATAAATGATTCACATCCAAGTGACCTTTAAAGAGCAGAGTAGAAATCAGCTGGATTCCAGGAGGCTAGAGCCGTGCAGAAGCCAAAACACCCCGGGTTTTCCTGTCTCTTCACTTTAACCTGGAGCGCTTCCTTCTCTCTCTGGCGGCCGACCAGGATCGTGCTGCTTTGGTGACGATTTTAATCACCGGACGAATGCTGGCCATTTTTGCATATGCTCATGTGTAAATTTAAACCTTACAGAGTTTTATACAATTAAACTTCTGAAAATGAAAGTGAGATTATAGGCAATAGAAAGGATTGATAGGGTAGGTGTTATGAAGAGGGAAACGTGGTTATTCGAACTCCTCAGTTTTTTAATGTTTTTTTGCTGTTCTATATGAATTTGTAGCATTGGGTGCCACCAAAAGGAATTAAATTAGTCCAAGAAATAATTTCACCTTAGCTACCATGGAATATGTAAAACTTTGCCAAAGGCTTCTTGCATCGCTGCTTTAGAAATCGTTAGCCCTGTTGATGATTTGAACCAGCGAGGAGCTATTTTGTTGCTTTTTAAATACTGTTTTTAAAATATGGCCTTTTTTTCTCTTCCCAGAAATAAAAATGACCCTCCTGGCCACCCCATCCTTTCGTCTCTCTCCATTCTTTTCTGCTACCATCAAGGAACAGTCGTTAAAGGGTCATTTTTAATCACTTTGGTGAGGATTCCAAGAATCATTCTCGTGTACATTTACAACGCTCTGAAAGAGAAGGTAAGACTACACCCTCCTACAAAGTACCCTTGGTGCTGGGTTGCGGGAAAGTTAATTACTGGAAAATTACAGCTGGCCGGGGGACAGGAATGGGATCTGTGACAAGCTCACTCAGGAGGCCCCTGTGTTTCTCACCCCCGCCCCCACCCCCGCACAAACCTCTTTTCCAAGTTTCCGTTTTGTTTATGATTTTGTTTGTTGGACTTTTCTCCAACCTGGTGGGAGGTGGGGGGGAGAGGGACAGGTAGGAGTAGTTGGGAGTTACCTGGTGCTCCTCCTTATTTACATGCTGAACAAGTGGGATAAATTCTTAAGATGACATTTAATCAAGTTTTTGTGGACATTTACATTAATATTACGTTAAAAAATGCACTGTAAGATAGGAATAATATCATTGCAACGATATTCCCAGCCTATTGTGTTTTCCTTGAGGATGCCATGGGAAGTTACTGGTACCTGGAAGGGAGGGAGGGAGAAAAGGAGAGAGCGTGAACGAGTGTGTGAGTGCATGTGTGTGAAAGAGAGAGAAAGCGTGTGTGTGTCTGTGCGCACGCGCGCCCTTGAGAGGGAGAAATGGGCAAGCTGACCTAAATCTCAGCTCAAGAGACCGAATACTGTAGGGCTTTTGTGCCTGCGTCTTTTTTCTCTTCCCTGGTTTTTATTCCATGCACATTTGGTTATGAATGCCAGTGGAAACCAGAACACCAGGAAAACAGCTGTTCTCATGGTATTTCTGGCCTGCCAAACAAGGGAAGGTTGGATTTTTCCCAACTTTGCTGTTCTCACACAACGCTAAGCTTTCCCCCATCTCCACCCCAGCGTTGGTCAGACATTCACAAACCTAGCTGATTCCGATCTTTTTGATATAGTTATGTGTCTTCTGTAAATTGTGGAACTCTTATACATGGGTTCATAATTACACTTTAGAATTGTTTTTATTTGCTCTTTTAAACAGAAATCTGAATTCTTGATATTTTAAAATCCATAATCAAGATTTAAGATTAGTATGTCAATTAGAAATGATGGAATTTCACTATACGTTTATTTGGCTTCCTCATCTTGAAATGCATGCTAAGTAATTACCCCCTGATTTAGAATCTTTTCTTGTATTTCTGTTAGAATCTTGCCTAGCTACATTCTGGTAGCTGCTCTTCTCTATATCCAGGCCAGATCTGGAAATTTCTGGCTTCTGCATTTTGAAATTGATCCTCTAATCTCAGGAAACTTGGAGAAGGCTTTCTTGAAAGAGCAGCTTTTTATTTTAAATGTCTTTGTGTATTGTGTATAAGTAATAGGTAATCATAGAAAGAACTGGCTATCCCTTTTAGAGTTAAGCATCTCGACCTCTTTGGGGAAACAGCCTTCCACAAATCTAAAAAAGAAGTCAGTGGAAGGCTCAAGGTCTCGCCTGAGGTCTAAAAGCTTATTTATCCTTCCCCAAATCCCATTAGGACCAAGGGGCCAAACTCCCTTTTAGTGATGTCACTCTTGAGGAACTGTATCCTTTCTTAAGTCAAAAAACGTCTTCCTCAGCTGTCCTACAGCCAGTACTGTGTCTACAACTTAAACATTTCAGGCAGCCACTGCTTGATCTTTCATACTTTAAATAGGCCTATTCACCACCACAGCCAGGCTGAAAAGTAGCCAGATCAAGTTTCATCCAATTGAATTAACACTGGGACAAGAAAATGTCCATATAAGGCTGGGTTATTCCTGGGGTCTTCATAGAGGACTATTTCAGGATTGTTTTTAAGGATTTTTTTTTTTTTAAACTCTGGGCAGTAGACAAGACACTGGCAAATTCAAGTATTCCTCGTCCAGGAGTGTCGTTAAATTATTCACACATGAGATATGCACAAATTCAAATTGTATTTTAAAGGATTTATAGATCTCTTGACATATCCTTTGGAAGTCTCCCTATAGAATTTTTTTTTTTAAAGGTAGGCTTCATTCTTTTTATGTGTGTACATAATTAGTATCTATAATGTGTTACTTTGAATTATTGTCTCTGGGATGTGAATTTTTCATGCATCTAAACTTTGATTTGAAAAAGAAAAGTTTATCATTTAGGATACTTAGGAGGAAATGAAGGGGCAGAGAGTTGCTGTTTACTAGAACCAAAAGACCCAGCTTTCCTTCACCAGTGAATATAGACTGACCAGTTTTCCATTGAGCAATTAATTTGTATTGATTTATAATAATTGTGGTTATTATCTTGATTAATATTTTATAAAATTAAATAGAATAATTTTATTAATATAAATAACATATTTATTATCATAATTAGGTGCAAAATAGAAGCACCTCTCCCTTACCGTGTGAGAATTGCCACAGCGCATTTGCCCAGATGAGTAAGTCTCCAAGTGGGAACAGAGTGTGTCCCCTCAGAGACTGCCTGCTTGCCTTCTCTGCCTGTATTGCTTTTGACTCTGTCCCTTTGGTTCTGATCCAAGCAGCGTAATACATGGTCGAGGTGCCTGTTCAGATGCTGCTTCTGGTGCCTTGACAAATGCCTGTGCCATCTCAACCAGGTATGTCTCCCCACAGGGACCCCAGGGCCGTACAGAGGGACACAAGCAGGGGCTGCGTCCCGTAGGTCAGGGACTGGCAAATTTTTATGTAAAGGGCTGGAAAGTGTGACCATTTGGGGCTCTAGGGGTCTCTGTCACAACGATTCAGCCCTGCCATTGTAGAGGGAAGGCAGCCATGGACAAAAATGGAGATGATGGGGCGGGGGGCGGGGGCACTGTGTTTCAATAAAACCTTATTTGTGGACACTGAAATAGGAATTTCATGTAATTGTCATGTGTCAAGAAATAGTGTTCCACTTCTGATTTTTGCAACCATTTATAAATGTCAAAATCATTCTTGAGGAAATTTTAGATTGTATGTATGTTACTAGAAGGAAAATTTTAAAAATAAACATGGAACACAAACAGGGAACCCTAATGTAAACCATGGATGATAGTTAATAGTACAATTATAAAAATATTCTTTCTTTAATGGTAACAAAAAATACTACACAAGTGGAAGCTGTAAATAATGAGGAGGGGGTGTGTATGGGAACTCTATTTTCTGCAGGATTTTTTCCTGTAAACCTACAACTTCTCTAATTAAAAAATATATATATATATATATCATCCTTGGATCATGGTCAGACAAAAGCAGGTGGCCCACTCTGACCATCGTTCACAGACCCTGCCTTGGGAACTTAGGTTATTAAAATCATTTTTCAAATTCTGTATTTCTCTTTTCAGAAATAAAAGTGGGAGGGAGGCTTTGGAAACCCTGGCAATAATGCATATAGATCAACTGAGAGCTAATTATCGATGTCTTTCCTGAGAACTATAATTTTCTTGAATCAGGAAAAGAATTTCCTCCCTAATTTTTATATATTTCACCAGGCTTTCTCTTTCAAGCTATAAATATTCCTTATAAAAATAAAAAGGTACATATTGTAATTGAATTTCAGATTCTTTTTGTTGCATGAACCTCTCACATTGATGGAAATTTAAATACATATTTTTTCTATAGTTAATTTAGGAAATTTTAATAGCTTTTTGTTAAAGTTTACACAAAGCAGTATTTTTATGTCAGCAGGCTGTTTTATAATTAAAATGTCCACAGAAATATCACTTAGAAAAGTACTTATTATTGCCTGTCTTCCTAAGAAATTTACCATTAGAAGTAAAGGGACTGATTAGACCAATTGTGTTTAATGTCTTACAAGTGGTATTCAGAATACCTTTCATTATTCAGAGGAAAGCATAGCCTTCTTGGAGTAAAGATCTATTTTTAAGACTCCTCTTAAAAGCATGAAGAATCTTTGAGGACATTTTAGAGTACATTTAGTTTTCATGTGTATTGCTACAAGCCAGCATATATAAACCACAGTAAAATACCATATCATTTTTCAGAAAGGTGGGGCAGATGGCAAATCAACCCAGACCCAACCAGCATTCCCTGCTGCGGTCATGCCATGCCTCTCTTCCTCAAAATGTGTGCACTTATCCAGACTCCAACTTATTCCACAAAGGTTTTAAAATACATTACAGTGTATTAACTATGACAAAATATATATCCATGGAAAATCAAGATGAAGAACTCTACAGATAGACTCAAAAGCAAGGGGAGAGGAGCAAATGTGGCTCAAGAGGTTGAGCTCCTGCCTCCTACATGGGAGGTCTTGGGTTTGGTTCCCAGTGCCTCCTGAAACAACAACAACAACAACAAAAATGAACAACAAGCAAAACAAAAAAACCAACTTATGGAAGCCTATGTGGTTCAGTGGTTGAGTGCCAGCTTCCCACATACAAGGGCCCAGGTTCAATCTCTGGCCCCCAGTACCTCAAAAAAAAAAAAGGGGGGGGGGGAGAACTTTGCCACACAGATTTGTTGGCCATGTGGTCCTACAGGGCCCTAAAAGTAGAGTTATTATCTCCTATCTATCTCATATAATTCAGGTTCTTTCCTGACCCCTCTTCCACCTGTGTTGTTGTTTTTTTAAAGACTTATTTATTTATCCCTCTCCACCCCATTGTTTGTGCTTGCTGTCTGCTCTCTGTGTCCATTCACTGTGTGCTCTCTGTGTCTACTCACCTCTTGAGGAGGCACCAGGAACCAAACCTAGGACCTCCTGTGTGGGAGAGAGGTACTCGGTTGCTTGAGCCACTCAGCTTCCTGCTTTGTTTTATCTCTCCTTGTCTTTCCTCTTTGTGTCTCCTTGTTGCGTCATCTTGTTGCATCTGCTTGCCGTGCGCCAGCTCATTATCTTGCTCATCTTTTCCAGGAGGCCCCGGGAACCGAACCCAGGACCTCCCGTGTGGTAGGTGGGGGCTCAATTGCTTGAGCCACATCTGTTTCCCTCATCTGTGGTTTTCAAACTCTTCCCTAGAAGCTGAGGGGCTCCAGGGTCTGCTACAGTTTCAGGATGGGCCCTGGCTCCATCCCACCCTCCCCCTACCCCCACCCCATCTTTGAACCAAAGCAGCTCCACCTTGAAAACCCCTGTCTCATACCATTTCCACTTCTGTTTTCTCTGCCCTGTTGTCCTGAGGGACATGTTTTCTGAAATTGTGCTTCCTTTCCCTTAGTTTGAAATGTTTCTACAATCATAAGTAGTGTTGATATTACCCTCACTCTCATTACCATTAGGGAAGTGATGAATCCTCACAACAAATACACAGTGGGGGCAATTATCTCTGAATCACGAAAAGACGGGTTTATCTTTTTATTCTTTTTCATTTGCTGATCTGCTGCGGGACTCTCCACCAGCCCCCTGTTCTACGCCTGTTGCAGACCTTCAGGTCACGTTTGTGGCACAGGAGTCTCGATTAGTTTCCCCTTCCTGTTCCTTTTCCATGCCCTGCCTCCTTTTCTCTGAAACTGAAGGCATTTTCTTACTTTTTCTTTGTTTGTTTTGGTTTGTGTAAAGGTTCCTTGGCAGGAGAACATGCATATGACCTTAAAATAAAGACCAACATTCTAGGGCAATGCACAGGGAAAAAAACAGTACTCAGGCATCATTGCTAAGAAATATTCCATCCAGATGCCGTTAGCTCCAGTGCAGTGACCTGGTGATACAGATGGGAATGGGACCTTGGATTCTAACGTGATGCGTGTGCCCCAGACCTTGACCTACACCTATGTCGTGGCATCTTTGCTTTGGTGTGACTCCTGTGGGACCAGGCAGTGCCAGCCGAGGTAGCAGTGGTAGCCCTAAAGGTTTAGCGAGGGAGAGAATGGAAAAGAAAGAATTAATGTGACTTTTGATGGAATGGGTCACCTCTGGTCTAAATCGAATATGGGAAAGCAGGGTAAAATTAAGAATTTAGAAACTAACAGGGTATTGTAAAATGGTGATCAGCACTGTTGTCAGCCTCATTTGGCAGTGGGCAAAGGAAAGTGAACTTAAAGGGAGAAGAGAAATTTAGATTAGACTTTTGAGAAATGTCCGGCCTTGAATGAATTAGGGAGGTGCACGGTGAATCACGCCTTAATAGATCCAGAAAAGGCCTGTCAGGATGATGTGGCCTCTCCCCTCGGAGCGGGCAGAGCTCCTGGGGACACAGCTGTCTGTTCTTCCTGGAGATTTTCAGGCCGGGAGACCCTGCAGCCTCCCGGCTCCCTGTTGAAAATTCCTCTGTGGGACTCTGGGCCAGCCAGCCAGGAAGAATGGTGCATCTTCTTTTATTTCTGAAGCTGTTCACAAACAGTGCCTCATGGAAACATCTCCCCAGTGCACGTCCCTTGTCCATTTTGGACCTGAGCATCTGGCCCAACTCTGATGTTTTAGTGCTCCCCTAAATTTAAAAGCCACCAGTGGGCCACAGACTTGTCCTGATGGTTCCAAACTGAACTGAACATTCCAGCGATTCCTTTTTCCAGTTCTTTTGGATCATGGCAGAAATCCATGGAATTTCATTTTTGCCTGCAGCTAAGGGCTATTGACTAATCCGTAAGAACACATAGTGAGCTTTTAAAGCTTACTAAAATGGATTACCTGTGAAGCAAAACTGGTGTTTTACTTAATTTCCCAAGACTCAACTCCATTCTTCCTTTAAAGAGTCTGAGTGCCAGATCTCTGGTGATACTGCAAAGCTTATCAATGCACACGTGCAGAGAACTGGGGGGTTTTGCCAGTTGAGGAATGAATATTTTGCTATGAGAGTATCTTCGGGGCTGCCTTGCATCAGCTGGGTTGTCCAGGTGCAGTTGTTCTTGTCTTCACTGATATTTTACTTCCGTTGATGACTAGGTTCTTGTTTAATTCATTAAATTTTTAGCAATTTGAGCGTTGCATTCCTCTTCAATCCTTTGTTCTTTGGCAGAAAGTGGGAATAGGTGTAGGGGGTGAACTGGGGTTGAGGTCAAAAAAGCTTTCTCTTCGGTCTCTTGGCAGGGAGGTCCCAGGTAAAGCACCTCACTGGTCAGAGATAGCAGCCGTTCAAGTCTCGCCTCTGCCACTGCTTCTGTGTGTACTTGGCTGAGTTACTTCACCTTACTGAGCTCCGCTACGACAAGGGAATTGGGCTGAATGACCCCGAAGTCCTTGTGCGGCTTCCCAACCAGCCTGCAGGAGCCCACTGCTCTGCAGCCGCCCTGAGATGCTGTGCGTGGAACACGGGGGATAATGGGAGAGACACGAACCATTTCTTTTTCTATCATTTCCCAAACATGTCATGGTCTTATTTTCTTTTGTTACTTGTTATCCATGGTGGGGACTTAACTCTGGAGCCTCAGAGATCAGCGATGTTTTCTGTCATCCTGATGTGGGGTCTCCAGAATCTCGTAGAGTGGCCAGAGAGCGTGATTCGACAAAGAGGAGCCCCCTGTCTCTCTGCAGCTACAGCGATTCTCCCAAGGGTGTGGCTACGTCGTGATACAAATGGAAGAAACAAAAGAGCTGGGGGTGCTTTCTCTGAGCTTCTGGTAAAATAGCAGTCACGCCGGTCATCCTGGACAGTGGGCAAGTCCACTCTAAGGGCCAACAGCTTTCACGTCCCGTGGCTGCTGTGGGCCATCAGGCAGGAGCCCTGGGAGCCTGACGAATCTCTGCGGCATCTCCCGGCAGTGACCAGAGGAAGGGACGAGATGAATCGGACCTGTCCTCACTCTGTCCACCAAGTTTGTAGTGTACTTTCCTTTGGCATCTTTCTCTAATAGATATGAGATACGGAGCAAGTGCATAGGTTATTGTCTCTTGGCATTTGTTCAGAAGTGCCATTGGCTTCCTGACTAGTAAATATAATGATCAGAAAGGCCCCAGATAATCTCAAGTCCATTGCAGAGAAAACCTTGTTGCTATTTGGAAAATATGCACCTCTCTCCCCACCCCACCGGCCGCCCCCCCGCCCCGGCCTGACCTCTGCACCCCGCATTGCCTTGCCAGTAGTTTTTCCCCCAGTGAATATAATGTTGGTCTCTGTCTTCTAAGCCTTTGAGGCTGACTTGACGTGGTAATATCTCAACGCCTTCTCTCTCTCCCCTTTCCTTGCCCCTCGCTCTGTTTCAATGACTCTTTCTTGCCATCCATCAGTAGCAGCAGCACTCTGTGCCTCTGCCCTGCCGGGCTGTGGTTCATCCCAAGCCAACTGGCAGCTGTTCAGAGACTCCTCTTCTCCTCTCCCACAGCAGCGTGTTCATCTCAAGAGAAAGAAAAGGTAATATGGTGAGATTTCTTTAACTAGATTATGATGATGCTTACAAAAAAGAGGACACTGTTGTGTGAGTAGATGGCATTGCCTCACAGAGGATCCAGCAGCCTTTCTTTCTGTGTCGGCGGTGGTTCTGAATCCTGCCACCCCCACCAGGCGGCCCTAGAGCTATTCCGGGACAGCCAGCTGATGGGGAGAGCTCTGGAGAGATGCTGCCATATGTGCATGCTGTAGAGAGATATGCACGTTTGTGTCATTATGATAGTTTACATTAAGGCTCATTGATCGACAGTGGTAATCCCCAAAGCCCAGCTGTTTCATGGCAAATGCTACTACCCTGGCTTTAGATAGAAAGGAATTGGGACATCTATTTGTCAGAGGCCCCAGTCTGTCTGGGAGAAAAACAAACTATGTCCTTCTGTTTCTCGGGACAAGGCTCAGAAGTGGCTGAGCTTAGGGCTGTGGCTTTAGTGGCTTCCTGGAGAGCAGCCTCTCTGGAGCCCAGCTCCACCTGCTCGGGGTGTGCTGCAGGGGGAAGGGCTCGGCAGGGCGAGGCCCGAAACCCTCTTCTCCCCGGGAGCCTTATCCCCCCGCTTTGTCTTCATGGGAAGGCCCAGTGACCAGCTGCCATCTTAGGGTGGCCTCTGAAGTCCTCCCTGAGCTGACATTCTTCCACCTTCTAGTAAAGCCAATTAATATTTAATGAATGATTGTATCAACAGGGAAGGGAGGGAGAGTTATGTAAGGAACACCCAGCCAATCAGGAAGCCTTCCTGGGAGGCAGCCGAATGTTCAGCATTAATTAGTTTTACTTCCTCCAAAGTGTGCCACTCAGAAGCCCAGAATACCAAATGTTAATTGAACCCTTACTCTATGCCAGGCGCTGTGTTATATACTCTGTGCGTACTAACTATCTTTAACCTCACAAATCATTCTTTTTTTTAAAAAAACAGCTGGTGACACTTAGATTCAGAGAGGTTAAGTAGTTACCTGCCATGGGGTAGACAGAAGGAAAGTAACAGAGCTGGTGTGGAGGCTTTGGATGCCCAATAAATCATTTTCCTCTTACTTATCCAAGTTCTAAACCAATTGAGAGACACAAGAGTCAAGCAGATGAAGGTTAAAAATATCACCTTGAGTCCCCAGTCAGCTGACTGGAGAATGCTCCGTAGGAACAGCTGAGGGCAAGCAGGCTGGCTAATATTCCACTCCTAATCAGGAGGGGCCCACCCACCCTCTCCCAACCCAGTCCCCAGTGCAGGCCTCCCCCCACGGCCTCCCCTGTGAACCCGCAGCTGAGGAGCCAAGAAGGTGTGTTCTCTGTGACTGGTGGATCTAAAATGAGAGCGAGGAAGGGGCTGAGCCCCTGTGCCCTGCCTTTTCCTCCAAACTCACCCAGCCCCTTAGGTCGACATCCTGTTCCTGAGCGGATGGGAGGTATCACCTAAACGGGGTCTCCTGCCCTAGAGGTACAAAGCCAGAGGAATCACGTTAGCCTCATCCTGGGATCCAACTCGGTCCCCTTGGGCCCTCCTGCACGCTAGGGTCTCAGAACCCCAGAGCTTCACAGCCCACAAAGCACCCTCTCCTCATCTGATAACAGAATCTGCCTCAACCAGGGTTACACGCTAGATGGGTCAGGCATCAAGGCCCTGGGCCCTGGGCTCTTTCAGGCCAGTTTCCTCTCCATCCCGGGTCTTCTCTTCCCTGCCCCTGTCCTCCTGAGCTCCACAGAGCAGGTGTTTCACTTTACGCCATATGACTTGGTGAGCTGCCCAGCCTTTCCCTTTGAGCAGAACGCTACATAGCTCTCCCCACCCCTGGGGCAGTGTGCAAGATGGGCCATGCCTGGAGGAGTCAGAAGGGTGAGGAACATTTGGGTCCTGGGAAGGTTGGGGTCTCACCTCTTGATGGTGCCAAGCCCCAAGCTTCCTCCTCCAAACCTCCTCTGTTCTCACACCTCAGCCTTCCCTTCTTCCACAAGACTTTTGTCCACATCTTATGAGCACTTCCCCGGCCTCACTTGGATCTATGTCCGTATGTCAATGTTTCCAGCAATGCGATAGAGTGTAGTGAATCTCATCTTTGAGGTAGACAGGTCTGAGTTTGGTTCCTAGCTCTTCCACTTACTGAGCGACCTAGGGTGGGTTATGTTGCCTCTCTGAGCCTGAGTGTTTCCATACATAAAGCAGAATTCTTAATACCTCCTTCCTAGGGGGTCGAGAGGGTTAAGCTTTGGGGTTCTGAGAACCTAGCCTGCAGAAGGAGGGCCCGAGGGGACTGGGTTGGATCCCAGGATGAAGCTAACGTGATTCCTCTGGCTTTGTACTTCCAGGGCAGGAGACCCCGTTTAGGTGATACCTCCCGTCCGCTCAGGAACAGGATGTCGACCTAAGGGACTGGGCGAGTTTGGAGGAAAAGGCACCATGCTATAAATGTCTTAGCATGGTGTCTGGATCTTAGTACATGCTCCATAAATGTCACTTTCTTTTTTGGGGGGAAGGGTTTAGTTACTTGAGTTGATATAGCCATTCATCAAATATTTGAAATCTGCCATGTGCCAGACAAACTGAGTGTTACAATTCCTGTATCCCAGATTGTTGTAAATAATTAAAGAGCTAGTTTGCGAAACTCTTGTTTCTGTGCCTGGCATGTTGAGGTCCTTACTGAATAAATGGAAGTTATCATTTATTATCAACCCACTAAGTGTATGGGCTCCCAGTTACAGCCCATGGCACTTAGAATAATGCTGCATTCACAGGCTTAATCATTGAACCTGTGTTCCATAAGGCTCCATTACAGAATATTGGGATCCATAGGGTATATTTCCTCAAAATACACCTTCTTCTTTCCTTCCCGCCACCAGCCAGAATCACTATACTAATAATTTGTAGGGGGGAGTTGAATTGCTAAGAACTGCCCTTCTGAAGGTTCCTGCAGCTCCAGGAAAATGCCCGTGTCCTCCAACACAGAGGCAATGGGGAAGGAAAGTCCTATACTTGAATCCAAACCCATGACCAGGAGACTGTAAGTATCCGAGACGTGAAGTTTAAGGAAGCATGTCCCACACAGCACGTTGTTCCAGAGGGTGGGTCTCTGACCCTGTCTTTTCTGCAGCTAGCCCTCTGTTACTTCCATTTTTCAGCAGTCAAGGGCAGTTGTGTCACTGCTTCGCACGGTTGCCTGGGAGTATTTCCAACAACACTGGAAAAGTTCATCCGATTCAAGGAACCAGCCTTTGCTTGAACTCTAGGGCTCTTTTTCAAGTCTGAGCCCCATGTGGAACATGAAGTAACCCCTTGATGTTCTCTCTCCATCCTGTCGTGACATGTTCTAGGTACACTGGAGATTTGCTGAGGAAAGTTGCCTGTGTTTTTAACTTTGATCTTTGAAAACCACCTTTGGAGTCAGCAAAATCCTATTTCCTTATAAACAAGGAAGCAGGTGGCAGGTGCAAACACTGTGCTCTGGAACAGTGTTCCGACATGGGGATTTGGCACCTTCCTCTTACGTCCTCCGCCGTCCACTGTGGGTTGGCGGGCCAACATCTGTGATCACAGCCAGAGGTGGGGGCGGAAAGTAAAGGAGGCGGCTCTGAGTAGAAGTTGGAACTTTCACAATCCAAGTTATCAAAATTATGCCAAGCGCTTAGGAGATAGAAAAATTGTTGCTGAGTTTCTACATTTCTCAAATTCCTTTAGTGTGGGAAATGAAATTAAACCATTAAGTAGCCCAGACGTCAAATTGAATCTTCCTCATGAAGGAGATAAGGTTTCTTCATATCATGTCTCTTTGTCTGGTTCTGCTTCTCAAATAGTTATTGCCAGAGCCTTCCAACCACCCTCCTCGGAAGCCCACCCACTCCTCTCCCCACTTGCAGCCCTTCTAAGCAAGGTATTGACTGTGAATACACTTCTCAGCTCTGTCATTCTCCACTTGTCCTTGTCCTAGATGTTCAGGCTTGTTGGGAGAAGGAAGTGATTGTTGGCCAAGAACTAGAGAATGCTTCCATTAAGAGAAAAATAAGAAAGGAGGTGTGAGTCATGGTGGTTGAGAGAAAAATGGCTGTGTTGATGCAATCGTGAATTCATGTTCTGCTTCAAGCTAGAAGCTGATGGCTCTGTGGCCTTCCAGCACCTGAGTCTCATCTTTGACTGGTTTCCACATGGGTGTGAAGCTCAGCCACAAACTCTGATGTGTGGAAATGCTGTATCATGTCTGTCAGTCTCATTTCTGACTTTGAGCTTCCATTGCACTGGGCTGGCAGAAAGTGAATCTGTTATTCCAGGGGTATCTGCCCATGTCATTACGCATGGTTTCCGGTGGCAATGGTCCTCAAGCATGAGTACACACAGGTTATTCCTGAGACATCCATCTTCCTAGCTTCATGCAGGAATCTTTTACAAGGCCACCTATGGTCCTTTCTGCCTGAATATGATGATGGTGGGCAACCAACTGTCCCAGTTTGCCTGGGACTATCCAAGTTTCATCAATGAAAGTCCCACCTCCCTGAAATGCCCTCACTCGTGGGCAAACCAGGTCTCTAGTCATGGTCACTTCTCTTTAGAGTCTTGCCATTTCCCCATGCTCTGCCAAACAAAGCAGATGTGGCTGCCCTAGTGAGACCTCACAGCCTTCCTTCCCCCCATCTGGGGGTGGAGAGAGACCTGCTGCTTCCCTGCTGCTCCAAGGCATTTGGTTTATACTGGGAATCTCCTTCCTTCACCTTCTCCACTGGTAGGTAAGGGCTTAAAGAGCTTAAAATTTTTTTAAGGCAAAAGGCAGTAAGAGTTGTAGACTGGGTGTCCTTTTCTCCCTATCTTCACCCTGTCCTCTCTGCTCACCTGAGGCAATGAGCACTGAGTCCTGATTAAATGGGGTAGGAGGAGAGGAGGGAAAGGAGTAAATGCATGCAGGGAAAAGAAACAAAAGATCGCAAAGTCAGCCCTCACGTGTATATTAGGAATAGCTGGACAGTCTTTCCATTTAAATCTAATCCCTACAGGCATTTGAGAAACATGTTCTCTGAAACGTAAGAGAGAAAGCGATTAAGAGAATTTCGGTTCAATGGTTATCTTATCCAGGTGGGGCTAAAAAGTTTCTAAAGGTCTTGACAAGTGGATCTGGATTTTTACTTTCTTTAAGTGGTTTCATCTTGCCCCCTCCTTTTGCTTTCTCAAAATTCTTCAGTTGGCATTGGGTGGGGCAGAAAGAAACATTTGCTAGGCTTGCATTTCGCATTCCTTCAACGGGTGAGACAGCTGAGGCTGAATGTCTTCATCACGATGCCTCATAGTCCTCACATCTCGGCAGGGGCAGGCAGAGAAGGTGCTCTGGGCCTCTTGGCCATTTGCCGTGCTCATGTCACGCCTCCATCAAAGTGGCTACAAAAAAACTTGACTAAGTCCCAAGAACATGAGGCTGGCTGACATGGCTCAGTGCCCAGGACCCAGCACCCAGCCTGGTGCTCAGCTAAAGCAGACCCTCTATCCATGTTTGATGAGTGACAATTTATTGTGAGGGTGTATGCCCTCAGCACTAGCTCTGGGTTCCTGCTGTTTTCCCACAGCTTTCAGTGTCTGCTAAGAGACAAAGGAAATACAAGTTCAGTGCCTGTTGTTGGGGCTGCTCTAACACTTGGGATTGCCTGCAAGGCAAACTGCTTTCTGAGGTGCCAGTGGACACCGGAGACTAAAATGGAAGGGCATATCATCTTTTGAAGCTTCAGGAAAAAAAGAGCAAGTGTCTTTAGGAAAATGCATTTTTCTTCTAAGAAACTTTTTTTTCTCTGCAAGCTGGACCAAGCTGTGGTACAGAGTAATAATTATTCCCAGCAACCAGTGACCTTTCGATTTACTGCCAGGCTGTCTGTCAGTGGGCCTTTCTCATGCAGCTGAAAAGGTCTGCTTTTGCTTTGCCAACCCCACTCCTACCAACAGTGTGTTCCTGGAGGGACAGATGGTTGAGTTTAAATTATTTTCCCCAAACATGCAATATATGAAAACATGTAAATATTTCCATTTCTGCTGTCCATCTCCCTCTTTGCATTTTCTTGGTCCTGACCTTCAAATCAGAGATGTCTCCACATTCTCTTAATTAGATACCCTACCTACGAAGGTTTCTAAATAACATGGCCATTTATTGCATTTTTAGCGTGTGCCGGGCACAGTGGTAAGCCTTTTATGTTCACGGTAAAGTTTAATCCTCTCAGGGAGTCTGTGTTAGGCAAATATTATCCCCATTGTGCACATGTAGAAACTGAGACCTAGAGGATGAAGAACTTACCTAGGATGAGAGCACTTTCCTAGTGGTCCTGTCTGGGGACACCAAATGCTGGCGCCTTGTTGGATTCATTGGCTGCCAATACAATAGCTGCCTGGAGATCCACTGTGAGGAGAGGAGACCTCTGGTCTTCACTAACCAGGGCAAACTCATATTTAATCTTCTTTCTAAAAAGCCCTAAGTTTAAAAAAGAAAAAAGAAAAAAAAAAAAAAGGCAAGTATTCCCTATCCTCTGCATTTCCCATTTCATGGATCCACACTTTTAATGCTGCCTTACAAAAGACCAGATCTCCCTCTGGCTTGCTCATTTCCTCCCCTGATGATGCACAGTTCAAAAGACGTTGATGTATGTGAGCACTCTGTAAATGGGAAGGAGTTGATTGGACGGGAGACACCATTCTTCACATTAAGAACCATCCCGTTGGCTCTTCTTGTGGTTTTTCTCATTGCAGGGGGCAGCGCTTTGCTAGCAGGTCAATGAAGGGTCAAGTTCAGCAAGATGTGTTTGCCTGTTTTGGCTTTTTCTGAGTTGCGGGGGAAGGTTTATCTTACACAAAGAGCTCTGGCCAGGAAAACCTGATTGATGGCCCATCTTTGTCCCTTTTGCCTGGCCATTTGGTTGGGCTTTCTGTTTCCTTATCAGTAAAATGCAAGTGTTTTCCTGGGTGATGTCGGGGGTGCCTTTTAATCTTAACACTCAAATGAAGGAACAAACTAGCCCATTGAATTTGGGCTTTATATGAGAAATGTACTTATCATTCATTAGATGCTCTTGGTTTGCCAAGAGCATCTTACTTTACCCACTCAACACATGTGAGCCCCCTGGAGAGGTGGGGATCCAGAAGGACATTTCAGCAGAGGGAAGAACCTCTGCAGCAGAGGGACAGTGAGAGAGGCCCTGCGGAACGGTGTGGGACTCAGTGACACGGAGCTGGGGTGGAAGCCGCGCCGCTGTGCACGTCCTGCTCAGATGCATGCAAGGTCATCATCGAAGAGGCTGTGCGTGTTCAAAACTGTGACCGTTAGAGCAACACTGAAGCTCACAGCCATCAGCACATGTGGAGAAAGGGAGAGGGCCTGTCTTAGGCACTGATGCTGCCTAAACATGAAGCACAGGATTTTTATCAGTTATAACAAATTGTCCACAAGAATGCAAGGTGGTGGTGGTGGGGTGGTGTATGAGAATCCTACATGTTATGCAAGATTGTTTTGTAAATGCATAACTTCTCTAATAAAAAAAACAAAAAGATGGAGAGATTCAGCTACATTGGGCCTCAGGTTGAAAATATTTGTATGGGTTAAAGAGAGAGAAAAATATTTTTCCTACATTTCTGATGGGACTACAAACTTACAGAACACTTTGGCTGGTATAGCATATTTATGAAAGTTAAAAAAAATCCAGAGATAACATTTTTAATATTTTTTTACAAAAATGATGATGAATGCTCAAGACTCTATGCCCAAGGACATTTATTAAAGTACTTGTTGTAATAAAAAAGCTGGAGATAAGTAAAATATCCAATAAGAAAAAAACAAAAACACATTGTTAACAGAAAATTACAAAATATTGCTGAAAGAAATCAAGACCTAAATATATGGAAGAACATTCTGTGTTCATGGATTGGAAGACTAAATATGGTTAAGATGTCAATTCTACCCGTTTACAGATTCAACACAATCCCAATCAAAATTATAGTAGCCTTCTTTGCAGAAATGGAAAAGTCAATCATCAAATTTATACGGAAGGGTAAGGGGCCCCAAATAGCCAAAAACATCTTGAAAAGGAAGAATGAACTCAGAGAACTCACACTTCCCAATTTTAAAACATTTTAAAGTAATCAAAACCGTTTGGTACTGGCATAAGGACACATAGACCAATGGAATCGAATTGAGGGTTCAGAAATAAACCCTTACTTCTGTGGCCAATTGATTTCTGACAAGGGTACCAAGCTCACTCAAGGAGAAAGAGTAGTGTCTTCAGCAAATGATGCTTACTGCACACCATATACAAAATTTAACTCAAATGGATAAAGACATAAATAGAATAACCAAAACCATAAAATTCCTAGAAGAAACCCTAAAAAACATTATCAGGACCTATGTTAGGCACCTGTTTCTTAGACTTTACACCAAAAACACAAGCAACAAAAAAATAAATAATTGGACTTCATCAAAACTAAGCTTTTGTGAATCAGAAGACATCATCATGAATCATAAAAAGACAACCTACAGAATAGGGGAAATATTTGGAAACCACCTATCTGATAGGGGCTTAATATCCAAATACATAAGTAAGTCTTACAGCTAAACAAAAAAGACAACCCAATTTTAAAAATGGGCAAAAATATGTACATTATTTCTCCAAAGAAGATACATAAATGCCAATTGCCAAAAAACACAAGATGCTCAACATTATTAGCCATTAGGGAAATGCAAATCAAAACTACAATGAGATGCCATTTCACACCCACTAGGATGGCTACTCTTTTAAAAAATGGAAAATAGCAAGTGTTGGAGAGGATATGAAGAAATAGGAAAACTCATTCATTGTTGGTGGGAATGTAAAGTGTTGCAGCCACTGTAGAAGACAGTTTGGCAGTTCCTCACAAAGCTACGTATAGGACTACTATATGACTTGGCGATCTCACTACTAGGTATATACCCTAAGAATTGATACTTGCACACCAGTGTTCATAGGGGCATTATTCACAGTTACCAAAAGATGGAAGCAACTCAAGTGTCCATCAGCCAATGAATGGATAAACAAAATGTGGTATACACAAAACGGAATATTATTTGCCATAAAAAGGATAAAGTTCCGATACATGAAACAACATGGATGAAACTCAAATACATCATGTTGGGTGAAATAAGCCAGACACACAAGAACAAATATTGTATTGTTCTCATTGATTTGAAATAATTAGAATTAGGAACCTCATAGAGTCAGAATCTAGAATATAGGTTACCAGGGGACAGGATAGGCATAGGAAATGGAAAAATAAAGGCTTAAAATGTACAGGGTTCCTATGCTGCAAATTACTCCCCGCATATATAAAATATTTGTTGGATTCCATGATTAAAGTGAACTTTTAAAAGGAAAAAAAATGGTGTTCCTATTTGGAATAATGGTAATATTTTGGTAATGTATGATGGTAGTGGCAGCACAACATTGGGAGTGTAATTAATACCACTGAACTGTGAAAAAAAATTTTAATTCATGGAACTGCACTATACAACAGTGAACCCCAAGTTTAACCATGGACTATAGTTAATAGTGTAATTATAATAATATTTCATCAATTGTTACAAAAGTACCACACTACTGCAGATTGTTAATAATAGGGAAAACTGTGTGTATGGGGAGTGTAGTAATATGGGAACTCTCTACTTTCTGCATGATTTTTCTGTAAACCCACAACTTTTCTAAAAAAAAATAACACTATCTTTTTAAAAAAAATGCATAATGTTAACAACAACAAAGAGGAAATGGATGTGGTTTGAGCAATTGAGTTTCCACCTACCACATGGGAAATCCCCAGGTTCAATTCCCCATGCCTCCTGGAAAAGACAAAACGAGAGCGCGAGCTGGCACAACGGGGTGGCATAGCCAGTTAACATGACAAGATGATGCAACAAGGTGATGCAACAAGAGACACAAAGAAGAAACACAGTGAGAAAGACAACAAAGTGGGGAGCAGAGGTGGCTCAAGCGATTGAGCACCTCTCTCCCACATGAGAGGTCCCAGGTTCGGTTCCCAGTGCCTCCTAAAGAGAAAATGAGCAGACACAGAGCGCACCCAGCAAATGGACACAGACAGAAGACAGTGCAAAAAATGGGGGGCGGGGATAAATAAAATAAAAATCTTTAAAAAAAAGAGAATACTCAAACCTCTTAATGTTTCTCATAATGATCTGAGAAAGTTGTTTTAGTCTTTTGATTGAAGTTTCATTTGTCTGAACTCAGATATTCCTTCAGTTTTCATGTACTTTCATTTTCTGTTGTTGACATCAAATTAACATTAGTACTTTTGTTAAAAATACCACATAGAGTATGGTTCTGTTTTTATAACTCGTGTTTGTCTGTTCATCTATCCTCCCTTCTGTTGGTGAATATCCACAGAGAAATGTTGGGGTAAAGTCCGCGTGATGATTTATGAGGGGTGGGAATTGAGGGACGGTCTTGCTTTCTTCTTTGTCCCTTCCCATGTTGCTTGATTTTTTTATCATGAGCATGTATCAGTTTATGGAAACAATAAAGCCATTATGCTAAAACATAAATTAAAAAGCAGCAAACGAGCCAGAGCCAGCGCTACCGCAGCAGCACCTTCCACCCCACCTCCCATCCAGCCGGCTCCCCGGGGGCCAGGCGTTCCCTGCTTACCATCCAGTGGACTTTTGCAACCGGGTAACCCAGCTCGCAATGGATCTGAATAGCGAATCCAAAGTCCCGGCAGGCCCGGGCCGTTTGTGCACTGCTTCCCTCCCATGTGTTTGTGATAAAAACAGCTCGAGATAGAACCGGTTTGGGGTGGTTTCTGTGAGTTTTACTGTAGGTGCAGGGAAGGAACCTGGACCTGCAGGGTGCTATCCAGGCTCAGATTTGTCTGTATTTCTTTCAGTTCTGAGAAAAGTATGAATACCAGTGTTATTTATTCATCATCTGGTTTCTCGAGTTTGTTTTAGTAGTTCTTGCTTTATTGCAAGTTAATAAATATCAGAACTTTGTTAGGAAGGTATTCCAGAAATAAAGCTGACTATTCATAGCCTGGTTTTTTGGCAAATACCTTCCCTCCGCTACAGAGGGAAACTCTGTTTAACTTTTTGAAGAGTCAACAGAACCTCGGGTTCACGGTTCCACCCGCCACCAAACGGAGAAACCGCTTCAGTTTTGGGGGAGGATCAACGGCCGCCCTGAGTTGATGAAGGACAGAGGGCTGAACTGTGCTGACTTCGGCTTTGATTTCAGGAGCAAAAATGCTTTTTTTCTTTGTAAAAGCTGCGATTAACATTCTTGGATGACGCTCCAAGTAAATTAAAGAGGTAATCCAGTTTTTCTGTTACCTTAGTGTACACTTAAGACTCTCACTTCTCTTCAGTAATTAGAACTTTCTGTAAAATGGGAATAATTTTACCTGCAGTGATTATTTCGCAGGGTTGCGGTGAGAAACGCCTGAGGCCAAATGAGGTAGCACGAGGGCCCACTTTGAAACACTCACAAAAGTAAAGAGTCTCAAGTATCCCTCCCGCTGAACTTCAGAGCTGGTGGACCTCTTCTAGAGGCAAAGAAACGGGACACCTGAGGAGTGACATTACCTGGTGGCAGCCACTCAGCACGTCTTTGCAGGCAGCAGGATTGGAACCCAGCTTCTTTTCCCCTAGACCATCCTGCCACATCCTTGGCTCTTTTCAGTGATATAACTCATGAGAGAACTGCTTTATGATTTTGAAGATTTTGGAAGGGGAAAGCATAAATTACAGTTCAAAGTAAATGCTTTGCTGCAGATGGGCCTGCGTGAGTCAGAAGTGGCCTCCGTGTACGAGTGATGCAACACCAGGGGCGTGCCCCTAACGGGGCAGCACTGCTTCACCTCCCCATGCTCTGGTCTCCTCAACTACCTCCTGGGTTGGGGTGGTTCAGGGGATTAGACGAGGTAATGCCCTTTAGGGGCAGAGAGCACAGGGCCTGGCATCGAGTAGGTGCCCAGTGAATGCTTGCTCTTGTTATTTCTTTCTTTTTACTGCCCAGCTAACATAATCTGCACACAGATGTTGCACCCCTACCTACAGACAGAAGAAAAAAAAAAGCCACAGGCAAATTAGGAAGCTACTGTCAGGTCTTTGCCTAGCCATTTGGGACGCGTCACACCACATCTCTTGAGGTGGGACTGCAGGGAAGACAGAGTACTGTGGAAGTGTTAAATTCCTGACACTCAGTCTCTCCCCAGAGACGAGCTCCCTTTCTTTGGGCTCCGCCTTCTTGTGACTGCTCTTGCACCAGTCTGCTCCACCGATGGATGGTCACGCAGCTTTTATGTATATAACTCACGCAGAGCCCCACAGGAATTATGGAGGTGCTTGGGGGGCTCCCCAGAGGCTAGAGTGGGAATGAGCCTCGGGGGGTGCAGCCCTGTGGCTCAGCCGGGTTGGCGACGAAGCCTTAGGGCAGCCGGGGCAGCTTCCAGCAGCACAGGCTTGAGATTCACGCGTCCCAAAACGCCCTGCGGTTCCCCTTGCTCCGGAGTGGCAATTCAGCCCCCCACGATCTGCCTCTGTGACTCCTCCAGGCTCATTTCCCAGCACACTTATCTCCTCGGTCCCACCAGCCTCTGCACAGGCGCGTCCCCATCCACAGGTCTCACTTCAGGGGTTCCCGCTGCTGCCTCATTCCCTGCCAGAGACAGCCGACAGGGGGGACCACTCAAAAGCCTCTTCTGTGCTCCCTCCTCTTCCTCGTCCCCCTGCTCCCCACATTCCTGTCTTGTGGTTCTCTTGGATATTCACTTGGGTTCACACTTGAGCTACAGACTACAAGTTCTCACAGTCATGCAAGACCTTCCTTGTTTATGTCCCGTCTTCCCTCCATGCTCCCCTGCAGCCCACTGCAGTCCCTGAAGGGCAGTCCAGGAGAGTCTGAAAACTAATCGACCCTTAACTAGAGGGAGTCTTTAATCCCAGGCACAGGGATGAGAATTGGGAACTAGTGTTGATGTGCCCCCAATGTCAAATTGGGAGCTCTTCCTTGTATCTATTGTGTGTTTTTGTAGGTTCAATCTCAAAACACAGAAATAGCCACTTGATTTTGTGACTCTAAAGAAACATGCACACTACAGTTTGCCTGATAATGAATTAAAGGTAGATGCCACTGCCTCTTTCTTGCTTGCTTAAAGATTAGCCTTCCCGATCTCCTCTTAACTTTCACCATTAACCAAACAGTTCCTGATCCTTACAATATCTAGGCCTTTCTACCTTTTGTGAAGGTCTGTAGATTGTCCTAACATGTACACGCCAAGATCTGTCTGTCCAGGCAAATACAAATGCTCAGAACAAGGACTTCATATTAAAGATTTGGTACGGTCCACCGACCAGCTTCCATTCAGAATAGCATAAATTAGCTAATGCTGAAACTGCGGAAGTTTTCACTCCATATCCGGTCTTGAGTGATGCTTCCCTCCTCCAACTATTCATTCAGACGTTAATTCTAGGTCTCTCCGTCCTACTCAAGGTGGAATCTCGTGGTAAAGTGCTAGTGGTGTAGGAACTGCAGGAAGGCCTATATGATTTCCCTTTCAGAGTGGTTTTAACGCCTTCTTTCAGTGGATGATACATAAAAGATAAATGGTTAAGGGGCTCAAAAATCTACAGTCAATGCATGTATGGAAGAGTACCATTTTAACTTCTAATCATTTTAGCCAAGGAACAAAATCTATTTTTACTGCTTAGAAGAGATGATGTTAAATTGACCAGGCAGTGGTCTGTAGGAAAAGGAAGTTCTCAAAAACTGTATTTCCCCATATGACTCGAGACTAAGAAGCTCAGTTTAGACGGGAGGTGTGGGAGGGTAATGGGCTAGAGCTACAGCCTGAATGAAACAGAGGAGAGGTGAAGAAAGAGGCTGCGTGGCACCTGGCATTGCTGCCACAGTGGGGACTGGAACGTTGTCTGAAAAACAAGTACTGCCCTGTCCTGGATCCCTGTGAGAACAAGGAGGGAAGCCTGGGGATAAAGAAACCAGGGGCCCTTTCCACACCTCCTCAGGTACTTGAAGAGCTGCCTTTGTGTTTCCCAGTTGTAAATGAAACCTTTGGTGAGGTCCAGGTGATAATAACCAGCTTTATTACATACTTCTTACCTGCCAGGTCCTTTGCTCAGTACTTTGTAGGGAATATGCTCTTTAATCTTCCCAACATCTCATAGCAGTAGGTGCTATAACTCACTTTATAGATGATGAAATTGGGGTCTTAGAGGTGCAATCATTTGCCCAAGACGGACAGCCAGTCAGTGGTGGACCTGGGATTTAAACCCAGACATTCTGGCTACAGAGCCTGTGCTTACCTTAACCACCCTGCTTTTAAATTGCATTTTGTCCTAATGAAAATTGGTAGGGTAATGTACAGAGGGTTAGAATTAAAAAAAAAAAAAAGGTTCTCTGCCTCACTGATTCACCATGGCACCTGGGGAAAATACCCTTGATCTTGGCTTCCAGTCCATAAAAGAACAATTATGCCCTTCTCACCCACCTACTCTACAGATGTTTTGAGGATTAATGAATTGATCATCAGGGCTCTGAGACACTTGGATGGTGGAAGACGCTTAGTTAAAGAAGGTGAGCAGATGTGTTCCCACATCCCTACACTAAGACTCAAATCCCCAAGCTGGAGCAACTTTCCACTAAGAGCTGGTTTGGGATTTTAAAAGCAAATTTCACATGGAGTCTATGTAATTCAGAAATCAGAAGTTTATGAAGAGTTAATGCTTAAATTTTGTAGAGTTTCTCTTTGGGGTGATGGAAAAGTTTTGGTTATGGATGGTGGTGATGGTAGCACAATATTGTGAATATAATTAACAGCAGTGAATTATATATTTTAATGCAATTAAAGGGGGACAATTTTGGTGCTGTATATGTTACTAAAATAAACATAAATGAAAAAAAAAACCAACCACCATAGGACTGTACAACACAAACAGGGACCCCTAATATAAACTATGGACTATAGTTAATAGTTCAATGATAATAATATTATTTAATCACTTGTAACAAATGTACCACACTGGTGCAGGTTGTTACTAATAGGGAGCTATATGGGAACTCTTATTTTCTGTGTGATCTTTCTGTAAACCTACGATTTCTCTAACTAAAAAACAAAAGAAAAATGAAAGTTTGGCGTGGAACACCGGGGGGCAGTTCTGCAAGGACTTCATTGACCATCTGTGTGAGAATGTCCCCCCAAGGCCAGCATCGGGGCTTGTGGCAGGAGGCAGCTACCCAGGCTTCTGTCCTTCAGAACCAAACCTTCCTTTCTAGGGGGACATGAAGAGGGAGTTTGGTCAACTGGGTCAGTTAATTCCACACTCTAATCTCATTCTAGCTCACTCTTTTCCTGCTTCTCTGCTACTTACTCAAATTAAAACCTTGGTGGAGGCAGGGGGGTGGGGGAGGTAGGGGGCTGGATGACAGCAACAGATGCCCAGCTGGTTTCATCGCAGTGCATCTGAATGGGCATATGAAAAAATGTATTTGTACATCATGGGATAAATAAGCAATGGCTCACGTTCCCTCCTCCCCAATGTCAAGTTTTCATCCTTTATCCATACCAAAAGACTTGTATTTTTGAGCAAAAAGAATGATGACCTAAGTAGGTAGCAAGAGCTTCCAGTGTATTTTCTTAGTAAAGTCATAAATTCTTTGTTGGAAACTTCAGTGCAATTGGTATTTTAAAGATTTCAAGGGACATATAGATGGTTTTGAAATGATCATATAGTCATGAGGGAAAGGAATTTTGGAACAACAAACTCCAGAAACCATCTCATGTGAACATAATTGCGCACCCATACACACACAAAGGTTTGTCCTTGGATTTAGTAATCCCGTTTCTGGAAATGCATCCATAAGATATTATCCAAAATCAGGAACTTAAGATATTCAGTCCACAGTTTATTTTACATATATATGTTTACTTTTAAGGAAGCTTTAGATTACATAAATGCTATATCAAAAATATAGGGGATTCCCATGTACCCTACCTCCTCCCCCTCCCACTCTTTGCCACATTAATAACATCTTTCATTAGTGTAGTACATTTGTTACAACTGATGAACACATATTGAAGCCTTGCTACTAACTATGGACACTAGTTTACATTATAGTTTGTCCTACACAAAATTTTATAGGTTTTGACAAAATGTATAATATGTCCTTTATTGCATTGTCATGCAGTACAATTCCAATGTCCCAAAAATGCCCCTATATTATACCTATTCTTCCCTTTTTTCCCTTCAGAACCTCTGGGGGTCACTGCCTTTATGTCAATGATATAAGTTCTTCCATTGCTAGAATAATAAGTCTACTTTAGTCCATAGTTGCATTTCCCATTATGTTTGTTCATTCTTCAATCTTAAGGATTTGGGGATGGTGATACCCACTGTTTCTAATTTTAAGAGGGCTTAGATCCCATGAGGCAGATGTATGGAACTGTTTTGTTTGCAGTTGTAAATAGTCCTTGTTTTATGGGATGGGTGTTGTCCATCATCCTTTTGTTAATTGTCCTGGGCAAATTCAATGAACTGGAGAGTAGGTATTACAATTCTGTTGAGATTCAGGGCTCAACCGCATATGAACAGACTGAAGTTAAGTCTCTGGGACATATATTTAACAAGTACAGTGCTAATTCTAAGTTCAAATAAAAGGAATAGAAGAGTCATGTGTAGGGAAGTTATAAATGAGTCTAACTCTTGTTACATTGGGGGAGCATAAATTCCGAGGTAAGGCCCACTGACAGGGTGCCGAATTCCTGAGATTGTCTGTCCTGCCCATAGATGTCTCTAGAGCTCTCATGAGCCTCTCTGAGGAATTGTTTACCGTGGCAGTCAACAAGAGCCTGCTGAGACGTGCATAAACGTAGTGTCTGGAATGACCTCCTGACTCACTCTGAAATCGCTTAGCCATTTGTAAATACTCATTTGTATTTAATATGTCCCCCTTTTGGTCAAGATCTTTTTCCAAATGCATTGCTAGTTGGTGCTTGGCAATAATCCCTCTAAGATGTGTCACCGCTCTTATCTAACATTGTGTTAGAAGTACTTGCTCCAGCATTTAGGCAAGAAAAAGATAAAAGACATGCATAGTTTTTTTATAATAGCAAAATATTTTAAACAAATCTAAATATGCCACAGATAAACACACACAATTGATAGAATATACTTACAAAAATTTAAAATTATAAAAGCCATGTAACATGAAAATGCTTATTATATGCTGTAGAAGGGAAAAAGCCAAATACATAAGGATTCTGATAGCACCATTTACATTTTAAGGTTTTTGTTTCTAGAATTTCTGTTTAGGGTGTTTTCTACTGTGCCTCTTCATTTTTCATGTCATGCTGTTCATGCCTTATGTCACTCTTGGTTTCATTATTTCCTTAGCATCTTTTTTGTTGTTGTTGTTGTTGCGTCATCTTGTTGTGTCAGCTCTCCGTGTGTGCAGCGCCATCCCTGGGCAGGCCGCACTTTCTTTCGCGCTGGGTGGCTCTCCTTACGGGGTGCACTCCTTGCGTGTGGAGTCCCCTACACGGAGGACACCCCTGTGTGGCAGGGCACTCCTTGGCACATCAGCACTGCACGTGGGCCAGCTGCACACAGGTCAAGGAGGCCCGGGGTTTGAACCGGGGACCTCCCATGTGGTAGACGGACGCCCTAACCACTAGGCCAAGTCCGCTTCCCGTCCTTAGCATCTTAAACATACTTCCTTGAATACTTTATTTCAGATTGCTCCCCTAGGGTATACACTCTCCTGTTAGTGGTATGGTTTCTTTCCTTTGGTTCTTTGTAAAATTTGTCTGAGGGCTGCTTCATCTTCAGCCACGATTGTTCTCTGTGGGAGTACGCCAGTTCCTGGCCTGGGGTGATACGGTTTGCTTTGCCTTTGCCCTGAACCTAGTTGTTTCAGTGATTCTGGCCAGTTTCAATGTCATTTTCTCAGTGGGCATTAGGAGTGTGGTTTCCCGTAGCATCAGGTTAAATGAATTCCTTCCTTTCTCAGAGTACATCTTTATCTATCCATGGCCCCAAGCAAATGGTGCCTCTCCTTACCAATTTCTGGGGATTGTTGGTTGAGTTTGAAAATGAGTTTGAATCCTGAATTTGTACAGGGTGCTGGGTTCCAGTTCTCTGCCTGCAAGTGCCTGAGCATTGTATCTTATCTTTAAGGGGTTAAATCCTCGGTCCCCAACCCCTAAACTAATTCCAAGCCTTATGAGCCTTTTGGTTCAGCGCTAGCTAATCACTAGGGCCTACTTTGTTTCTGGCACTTGAAACTTCCTTTTCTGCCCTCAAACTCTGCTGTGCCTAACAATAATCAGAGACAGAAAGACACTATGGAAATGAAATTATTTGTTGTAGGTAGGGGTGGTGAATTTATAGTATTTTTCTCTATTTTGCAAATATTCTATTTTCATTAAAATAATTATACAAATCATCTTTTTAACTTGTTTCAGAACGCATACACTACAACTGCTATTAATGGGACAGATTTTTGCACATCAGCAAAAGATGCACACAAAATCTTATCCAAGAATTCAAGTCATTTTACATCTGCTAACTGCTTTGGAAATTTCATAATTTTTCTAGGAAAGGTAAGATATCTTCACTAAAATAAAGAAACCTGGGATCCAAAAATTAAACCATGTAACAAGGCTTTGAAAGGGAACCAAGATTTCCTGAGTACTTACTCTATGGTAAATGTTTTGCTACATTATCTCAGTTAATCCCCAACCCAGTAAAGCATACTTATTCTGCAGATGGAGAAACTAAGACTTAATTACTTCTCCAGTATCTCACAATAGAGCCGGAATTTGAATCCTAGTCTTGTTCTATCACCTATGAGCAATCCTCTTATTTTGATTCGCATTTTTTCTTTTACATGTCAAAAATGAAAATATTACTAACCTTAGAAAGCAGATGAGTTGTGTGAGTTTTTGTCATACAAATATATAGGAAGTATTGAAACCTGATGAAATTTGTACTGTAAGGGCATTCAGTCCATAAATGAGACAAAATTGTTAATGTGCTAAATGAAGCCAAAGTTTTATTTCTACTGTCATCTGAAATAGTTTAAGGAATTATAGTCTTGTGGATTGAAGAAGCATCTTAGAGCTAGAGTCACCTGCTCCAACAATATCTCATGGTGTAAAAGACAAAGTCCTGATCTTGCAACCTTTAACAACTCCAAAATTCAGTTTTCTTATCTATAAATTAAAGATAACACATGCCCTCTCTAGGTTGGAGAGAAGAGAAATTGAGATTTTATTGAAGTGTTGCACCAGCCATATACTCCACCATGACTCGAGTTAGGGTTTTCAGACTATGCCATACAGTGTCTTTGTAATTTTCGCCCACTGGGCCTAAATCTGCATGTCTGAGTTTGCCTGATCACACTTCCTCTTAACTGCCTTTCAAGTTCTTGACCACAGATATCTTAACCTTCCAACCATGTCTTCTGTGATCCCAGTTGAACACCCTTGCTTCTTCAACCATTCCTACATGACATGAAAATCAGAGCCTTTGATGGTTCCCCAAAGCAAGCAAGATCTTGGTCTCCAGTTGTGACCTGGCCAATGCCATACACTGAGATTCTTAACTCTTCATTTATGATTTTGTGCTTCTGTGGCATTTGGTATATACCTTTCATGCACTACTATCATCGTTAGCTGTCAACAAGTTACAACATGCTTAGACTTCACAGGTGTGTTAATTGCATATATTTTATCACCCAGCTGGGCCCCAGAGACTTTTCCTATGACAGTTGCTCTAGAAGCTTAAAATGATTATGCCTCTCAAAATAGTCTAAATCATCTAAGCTGTAATTGTATTTAGTGGGTAATATTATTTCCGTTAGCTTGGTAGGATAATCGGTGACATGTTTCCTAGTAACTACTTCCAAAAAATTTTTCAAATGCGGTGTCATCTTTCAATTTTTTTAAGGAAATAATCCATTTTCCTAAAATTACCATGTAATTGCTATTGAGCATGTAATAATATAATAGTGATTCTTTTTGTTTTTTACCGAAACAGCTTTTCAGCCCATCTTTGTGGACATCTGGGGCAATGGGGGCCCCATTACATGTTAAAAAATTAGATTCATTATGGCTGTAATCATGTTTCTGGAAATAGAATAATCAAATATAGCAAAAGCCTGGAGTAATCCTATTATCTCCCCACACCAGCATTAGAAAACCCTTCCACTTTAATCCTCAGGGTAAAAATAATCACCTATTAAACCATACTATATCCACTCAGTGGATTATAGAGCTGAATAAAAAATGTGTATTAAAAAAATCTTTTAAATGGAAATACTGTAGTATCAAAAGTGAAAAACAGTAAAAATTGCAAGGTATTATTACATCTACATAAATAGAAAAGCTGTGCATAGGTAAAATGGTAGGACACATACTCCCCAAATTAACTGGGTTTTCATTTGGTATTACAGCTTTTTGTATTCCTTCTTTCTAGTTCCTTGTACCAAATTTTCTATGGCAAGCCTTCCTTTTATCAATAATATGGTATACACACACATATATGAAATTAGTATTTGTAACTGACAAAAACCTTTTCCCAAATATTGTAACCAATTGATAGACTTTCAACAAACTCTTGTTCTGGACAGGCATTAGTGGTGTGCTTCACTGTTTTTGGAGGACTGATGGCATTTAACTACAACCGGGCACTCCAGGTGTGGGCAATCCCTCTGTTACTGGCGGCTTTTTTTGCCTACTTAGTAGCCCACAGTTTTCTATCTGTGTTTGAAACTGTGCTGGATGCACTTTTCCTGTGTTTTGCCATTGATCTGGAAACAAACGATGGATCATCAGAAAAGCCTTACTTTATGGACCAAGAGTTTATGGTAAGCAAGTTAGTTTTTCTATTGCTCTCTCTCCTCCCAGTCTCAAAAGTGGACTGAAAAGACGCACCCGCAAAGAAGGCTCATTTCCAGCCACGTTTTCTCTTCTAGAGGGTCCTGCGGTCCTCCACTACTATCACATGGATTCAATGTCTTGAGTGAGACTTGGGGTAAAATATCCCAAAGCTAAAACCATCTCCCAAACTAAACCGTCTGCCCAGAGTGAAGGTGAACAGAATTAATACTGATCAGATGGATTTCTCAATAGAAGCAGCACCAAATGACCCTAGATGGAATGTGTTTCGGACACAGGAACAGTCCACATCCCTTTGGAGCTAATGGTGCTCTGGAAGTTCATCAGTTGGTCTTTTTCTAAAGTATTCTTGCATCCCCAAGCATCATGCCACACCCTGTGTTTTAGAGCATGCTCCGGCGTCCGCCCTGCTGTGCCATTACAGACACCTGCAATTCTCAGGCCCTTAGCTGAAGCCACTCCCTCAGTGGAGCTGGCATCCAGCTTCTATCTGGAACAAGCAGGCAGCTGTTGCCAACAGCTTTTGCAGCACAACTGCCTTATCCTGTGTAGACAGAGATATTCTGAATGCTTCTCTTCAATGTCTGGCTCAAGGGATGTTTCAATAATTTTCTTTCATCCTGATGCCATAAAACTTAGGAGGTAAAGCCTTTTTGCTTTAAACATAATATTTGAAGCATTGTTCAGCTCAGTCAGGTACTGGAGTTTAACAAACACTTCTATAGTTTAACAATTAAATGTATTCTTAGCCTTCTCCATAAAAAGCATATTAAAAATACACTAGTAGGGAGCAGATGTGGCTCAAGCGGTTGAGCTCCAGCCTTCCACATGGGAGGTCCCGGGTTTGGTTCCTAGTGCCTCCTAAAGAAAAAAAAACAAGCAAAACAAACAATAAAACCAACTTAGGGAAGCTGATTTGGCTAAGTGGTTGAGTGCTGGTGTCCCACATATGAGGTCCTGGGTTCACTCCCTGGCCCTGGATACCTCAAAAAAAAAAAAAGGTATTTTGACTTATCTTTATATATTCTTTAAAAACATTTCTGATGGTGGTAGGAAGCTAACCCGGTTATCCTTCCCTGATTTGCTCTTTTCTGTTAAAAATCCACCTTGAAATCTGTATTTTAATTCCCTGAAATATGGCCAAAAACTCCCAGTAATGGTTTCCAACAACGCCTTTCTTTTGTTTTTCAGAGTTTTGTAAAAAGGAGCAACAAATTCACTGATGCACCGAGAGACAAGAACTCATTAAGGAAGGAAGAGGGAACAGAACTTTCAGCCTATTGTGAGATAAACATTCATTAGATATTTGTACCTGGAAAAAAGTTTCCTTCTTAGAAAAGCCATTTACAGAATAAATGATTAGGCCTGATACAGATCCTAGTCTCCCCTGTTGTTTTGGCCATTCCTGTTCGACTAAGTTACAATACCGGTACTAGAAAAGTTTGTAACCTTGTTTGTAACACAACTGGTACAGAAGACCTCTTTTAAGACCATGTTTAATTATATGGATCAATAAAATAGCACAATTCAGGCATCCATGAAAAGGACACTCCTCCACTCAACCACCAATAAATCTTTGAAAATGTTTTTTGTTCATAGAAATGTCTGGAAGATGGCTTAAGTGCAGAGTAGGGCTTTTCCCTATTCACCCAACCCCGGAAATATGGTAATAGTTCTCCTTTCACATTAAGTTAGCCAGTAACTTTTCAAAGTACAATTGTTGGATTTAATTACAATAAAAATGGTAAGTTTAAACTAGAACCTGGAACTACTGCCTGAAGTGGGCATGGTATGAAGTGGAAGCAGAAATTTAAATTGATAAAGTTTTCTGTTGAACTCACAAGGCTTCCTCTTAACACATATTAGCAAATATTCTGGAGAAACATTTTCAACCACAGCCCTGCATGAGTGTTGTCTGGAGGAAGACTGTTTCATGAGATTTAGATTCAAATGGCCTGGGGTAGGACCCCTTGGGGTTAAAGTTAAAACAAAGAGAAACATTTTACATGGTAATTGGCAGCCTCTCTTCCATTAGAGGAGCTGGAAGACAGAATTACCCACCTTATACCACCTGTAAATGGAAAGCCTTGCTTAATTGGCAGGATAAGTAGTCAGATGTAGAGCTTCCCATAAACCCTTCTTTAAAGACATAATATGCTAATTCAAGCCTACCTTTAACAAATGCAAACTAAGACTTTTTTTCTTAAACAGCACTGTTAAACTAACTCCTATGGTGTCTTTTAGGATGGTTTGAATCTTGGCTGTCATTAGCTATGTGCAATGATGGGAAAGTACCTTGCATGTATCTTTGTTTTATAAACCGCAGTCTCCTTATGCACAGATTGTGGTGCAGTGTGGAATTAAGGAAAGTAACATTAGTAGGTTTTAGTTTTCTTCATCTAAATCTACTACCTATCTCAGCAAAAGCCAGAAAGTAATCAGCCTGTGGTTCATATGAATGTTCAAAAAAAATATTTATTTATAAAAAATACAATGGGATAAGTTTATGCTCAGAAATGCAGCAATAAATACAGTTGCAGAAAACAGAGCAATTCTACATCGATACATTGGCACAAACAGAAAGGGCAAACGCACCACCCAGACCTAAACGCCTGCAGGCCCATTTTGTACATGCTCCTTGGAACCCCTCGAAAACCTCTTGTCAGCTTGGGTACGAGAATGAGTACACGTATAATCACAAATGCACACTGATCATGACTTTATTTAAAAATTAGCAAACAATACTGTAAAAACATTGCTATGTAAATTCCTAAAATGCTGCATCTTAAATTTAGTTTGATAAAGACCACATTTAGCTATAAGCATGAGTTTAGTCTTCCATGTAGAAACCAGGCACTAAACTGTGAAAAAAAGAAAGTCTTCCTATTGTCTGACAATACCAGTTTAAGGAGAAGTTTGCAAAAATGCAGAGATCTTTAATAAAAGAACTGGCTGTACAAGAGCACTCCCCTTTCACAGTATTCCTTTTTACTTCATATGCGAGTTATTGGTTATGCTGTTTGATTTAACTGTTACAGCACTAAAAGGCAACTATTTAGGGAAGAGGCAGAAAAAGGAAAAAGGAATGTATGTAAGGCAATATTTCTTTTAGGTACAATAAGCATAATAGTGTTTTAGGAAGACAAGATAAAAATTACTCAAGGCTAGCTTGGTTCTCACGGAGTAAGACCTGGACTAAATACTGAGCTCTCCTCTTTCGTGAATCTAATAATCAATGCCTTGGTCCCCGTATTGGTAATCTCTGGGGTAGTCATCTTGGTACTCGCCATGATATTCATCGGGGTATTCTGCCTGATAATCGCTATCACTGATTTCTGACCCATTTGTTCCTGTTCCTTGGCTTCCGTTGTGAATGACGGGTTCTGTCGGAGCAGCACAGTATTTGGGATCGTACACTTGCCGCCCAAGCCCATATACACTCATTCCTTTCTGGGAAGCAACTTTGTTGGTCCCCATCTGTAGAGAAATCGTCGAGTTGTCCACTGGTTGTAGTGTTAGCTTCTGATCATAGATGTCTCTTCTGGTACCTGGTGCTAACATTCCTGCCTAGTATTAGAACATGGTATAAAAGTTAACAACAGAAGCTGAAATCTATTCTTGTGAATATTTTATAACTTATGAAATTCACATTGAATGTGAGCATTAATACAGAAACTTTCACTGGGGTCAGGGGTAAAGGTAGCTTACCAAATTATCCCAACACTGAATCACCCTTACAAATATGCACGGGTTCTGGAGGTAGGTCAGACCTTCCTTCAAATCTTCGCTATTATAAAATTGTTCCATAGCCTCAAGCAAGTTAACTTATTTTTAGTTTTAGGTTTTTCATATGCAAAGGGGAGACAATGCTACCTACTTGGCATTTATGAGAGAATTTGACATAAAGAATGTAAAAACAAAGCATAAGGCGGGGCACACATAAAGTTTATTTGAATGTCTATTATTACCATATACGCTATCCAGGTTACCAGTTTCAAAAGCTTATAATACACTCAACAAAAATTATACTGGGCAGTCCTGAAGGACCAGAGTCTCTCAAAGGCTCCAAGATACAGAAGAGCACAATTCAAGACATACTTCCAAACAGCTACTCCTCTCCTTTAGAGAGCACGGTAACTCAGATTTCATTTCTCCGTTAGTGATGCCAAGTGCACATTTCCAGGTTTAAAGTCAGTAAAAGAGCAAACTTGAGTGGCAGCTATGAGATACAATACCACATGTGGCAGGACATGTTCCGTAAAGGGCAAGCAACAATAGCAAAAGGTCTCGTCTTGGGATCATTAAGAAAAAGGATTTTATAAACCTACCCCCACCCCACTTGTGTGAGACAGAGACCTGTCTGCTCTCAAATGATTATTGGAACTGCCTTTTGAGATGCTGGTGATGTACTTTCAACAAGGAAATACTTCCCTCTGGGGTGCTGACATTTTCCCCATGTTGGATTTTCTCTCAGCTTATGTTTACTAGGCATGCTAGTTACTTTTTAATAGAACACCAGATAATTTTACCCAAAAACTTAAAAAAAAAAAAAAAAAAAAAAAGCTAATCAGAAGCATTTAAATGAGCAATCTTTTACTTGGATTTAGAGCAACAATACTGTAGGAAATATCCTTTTTCTTCTGGGTAGGTAGAAAGGCCAGCTGTTCTGACTGCCAACAAAAACCATGCACTGTGCCTATTTGCATTACTACAGAAAAGGTCCTTTGATTCTTTTGCTTCCTCAGCAAAATCTTACTTTCCTGAAATAATCTACTCTAAATGTATAATATAAAAATACATATTTAGAATTCATAAGAATAAGCTAAGTGCAAATTAAAAAATAGCCCTTCTGCACACACTGCTGTAACTATAAGGAGGTACTGCTTACCTGGCTGGCTCCTTTGTTAGTGCCCATCTGCAGACTAATTGTGGTCTGGTCAAAAGGTTTGTCAGTTTGCATCTTGGGATCATAAAGATGTCTCCTAGTCCCATAGGCTGTCATACCTGCTTGGCTGGCACATTTGTTGGTTCCCATCTTTCAGGTTGGAAATGAAATTAGCATTAATCATCAAAAGTCAACAACACAAAGAAAAGTACTACTAAAGAGAGGGAGGGATGGGGCACAATTGATAAGTCCCTTCCTGTACTGAGGTTCCCACCAACTAGATACACATTCTCCATGCCTTTACAAAGGAATTTCAAGGTGTTAGCTTTCAAAAGAAAGGTTTCAAAAAATTACTGAACATAACGCCTCATAGCATAATTAATCACATATAAATATGCACATATAAGATATATGGAAACATAAAAAGTCCTAACAGTAGCAGAATTATGAACACTTTTCTTTGCTCTTCTTTCCCTCTACCATTTGTAGCACATTAACCAATGAAGGGACAAAAGGCTTCAGCCATTTAGAGTGACTGAAGCAATCTTGCACTGGGCCCTTCTACAGCAATGCTGTGCATAAAAAAAGAAAAATGTGAAAGCAAACACCAGGTATCTTCTCCAGGAACCTAACAGAGCATTCTTCAAGTTCCATCAAAACTGCCAAATTTTCATGGGAAAAGAACTACATTCTATTCCTCAGACATTCATGTCACCACACATAGTCAGAAAGGAAGAATGAAGAATATGAACTCGACTGCAGTAAAACCTCAGAATTCAGATGCACAAAATTAATTTCCCTGCCCCACTGAGTACGGCTTCAGGATCCACCAGCATACCGTACTCTACTTGTGGGCACATTTCTACTGTTGGGTTTTCCCCTTAAAACCGGATTTATTAAAGGAAACTTTATCACTAAAAGTAGAACCTGTTCATTAGAGAAGATTCAGAAAACATATTATCAGCAATAAGGGGAAAAAAATTGTAACCCCACCATCCAGTCAGAGTAAACATTCGTGTATTCCTTCTAGCTCTTTTACCTAATGTGTGTGTATATCTACAGATGTACAAACATGTTTTTTCAAACTCGTGTCTAATTTTTACAAACTAGTTTCTTTTATGGAATCATAATTTGGCCAACTGACTACTGTCTGGAAATTCAGGCCTCCAATTTCTTACCACTGATAACAATTTTGTACCGTGTAAAAATAAATCCACCACACATAAACTCAGTCAAAAGATAAGCATTATATCAAGCACGGATCAAATAGCAAAGCCTGCTGCATACTGGGTGTTTAGGGCATTTAGCACTTTGTGACACTCTCCAGGGGAACAATGTAGGGAGGGAAATCACTACTTTGTAAGAATTAAACTGACAAATTCTAACAGAGTCTGGCTGGTGAATCATGCTTTACTAGTAAGAGTAAATGACTCTGGCATTAAGGCTTTATAAAATTGCCTCATTTAGCCAATAATTTTTAGGAATTTATAAAGTGCCTTTTCTAAAAATAATATGATTAGGAAAAAAATTCCATTTTATTAGTGAATAAAGAATACCATATTAGTTACCTGCAAGCCAATTACACTTTGACCAGCTTTTAATTTTCCCTCATCAAAACGTCTTGCTTGTTTTTCTGCATACTTCACTCCAATGTCGATGGTTGTATGGAATCCTTTTGTTTTAGCCTAGATGAAAACATGCACACTAACTGAGAAGCAACATGCACAGGGAGATTTTGCTGATAGAGCTTTACAAAAGAAGAGAGAAATGGCATTGTCCACAGAGGAAGGCTGCACTAGGTAAGACTCAAAAACTAAAGGTAGGAAACATTTAAGGCTATGCAGTGATAAGAAAACTCAAATGTAAGTGTTCTGATTAAGCTATCTAGTAGAAGGCAGCTGCAGTCAGCAACCTTTCCACAATGCTAATAATTACGGAAGAGACCTCTCCCCACCTGGTCTGAGGCCCCTGGGACAATAAAGATGCAACTCATCACCACCATGGTAGGGATACTTTTTTTCAAGCAGCCACTAACGTTTCTACTTACCAGACCTGCAAGAGCCACCAGTGTAGTCTGAACCTGGGTCATATTTCCATTCTCAAAAAGATCGTTTGCTTCAAATATGTCATGTGGCTTCATACCATAAGCCTGAATAGCTTTAATGAAGTTGCCAATATTCTCCAACTATAAAAGAAAATAGTCATGTCACTTTCATGCTAAATACTGACATTCATAATATCCAAAAACTCCAGGTCTTCATGACTAGTTACAAGACACAAGGCAGAAAGCTACTTGGCAAGGATTCTTGACTAAATACATACTAAGCACAACTTTTCTCTAGAAAAGGAAAGGGAAAGAGAGTCAGTATCTTACGGTGGACAAAATGGTCTTTTTAATATTTTTAAGTAGCCAAGTTTATACAGCTCTTAAAAGGCAGATTTTCCCCTTAAATGTTTTGAAGAATTCTGTGTCACAACTATCCACGCCTCAAGTAAATTCTTTGTCAAAAGGTACATAATTACAATCAATACATTCAGTATGTTTAAATTTTAATTTAAAAATAAATTTATAGTTAATAAATGCTCATTCTCTCATATCTCAAAACATATACTTAAAACCAAATATCCAGTTTTACAGTCACACACATTCATGAAGTAAGACCATGCTTGAAACACTGTTCTAACAGTCTACCTCTAGCTGTTATATAAAATTCCTTTTCCCTCATTTGTCTTTATGGTCCAGGTTGTCTTTCTGTGTGCAAACTGTGTCAAATCCTTTCTGAAAACAGGCTGAATATAGGACAACCTCTTAGGTAAACATCTAATAATCACAGAACTAATTCAGTCATATGGAAATCGTAAAACAGCAATACTCTGGTTTCTCTTCAAATCGTATAAATCTTTTGACTTTTACTAAAGATTTCTGTGGAGAGGCCTCGCTTTGGCAGGTCTAATAAAAATATATAAATAGCATGCCCTCCCCCCACCAAAGGGAAAAAAACCCAACAGATAAAAAATATAGCCATAATATACACAAATTTCTGCTTAAAGGTCTATTTTCAAAGTGGCATCGAGATTTTGCTGTCTAAAGAGCAAACCAACTAGAACCAGTGGCTGCTGGTTTGGCAGTTACCTGAGGCCAGTTTAATGAGGACTCATTGACCTTCTTCACTGAACCCGGCTGTAGTTTGTTTATGAGTCTGAAAAGAAAATGTGACACTTTATTTGTTGGTCACACAAAAACAGAGACTGGAATGTAAATTTGGCTTTACCTCAGCAAAGGAAGGCATTAAAAACAATTGCATCACCCCAAGGTCTGATGCACAGACTGGGAAGGAGGGAAAGCACCGGGAGAGCAGACCTCGATGTGCCGGGGCCGGAACTTACTCGCAGAGGATTATGCCATCTTTCAGGCCCAGCTGAAAGTTGGTGCCAATGCTCATGCCCGTCACCTCCTCTATCCAACTGCGGAGATCTTCCTCTGCCTGGTGGTCATACTTGGACGCAATCTGAAAAACAAGTTAACTAACTTACAGGGATTTCACTGAAGCATCGAAAACGGACTCACCAAGGCCTTGGTCTGCTTTTATTATCCGTTAAGACCTCAGGCAGAATATGCAGTCAGCCACGCTCCATGCCTTTCATCAGCAAGCCCGACCTACATGACAGCTTCAATAACTAATAAAAAATGTTGGTTAAGACTTGATCACACACAACTTTGAATAGTACATGAAAAGAAACTGGGACTAAGGAGAACACCTGGATCAAACAGGACAGATTCCCATTCTCGACAGTCCCCAAGAAGTGATGATGGTTAACAGTATTATAGGGCACCAGCTGTGACTTGACTCTGACTTTGTGGTCTACATCATATTAGACTCCTCAGAGGCAGGATAAGGATTTGATTCACTTTTGTACCCTTAGTACTTGGCACCCAAACATTTAATAAAATTAAGAGGAAATCTTAACTTTTTACTTTGAGAATTTTACAATAAAGGCAGGTTAACGACACAGTTGCTATGCTATTATACGGGCTAAAGCTACCTGTTAAATTTGGGTTTTAAAAGATCTCTTCATAATGAGAAGACCATAGACTTTACTTTAAAATAATAATAAAATTGAAACAAAATATTGTTAAATGCTCAAGTTCATTCCTTGTCAAGAGGTTGTTCAATCAAAGTTATTAAGAAAAACTCAGTTGGGAAGAAGGAAAGATCATGTATAGTTTTTCTTCTCCTTCAGAACAGGTGAAAATGCCAATAACACAGGTGGTGCACAGGAGACAGAGAACAAGCTGTTACCAGATCCTGAGCTTGGAATGCACTGCTGGAAATGGAAATGATTGGTAGAAGTATTTGCTGTCCACAAAACAAATAATTAGGTTCAATTTCTGAAAAGAAAGGTCATCATAACATTTTAGTCACCAGGAGGCCCTTCCATTTCTGGTCTAGAACAGTCACAAAGGACCCAAGGAACAGCTGTGCCAAGTGCCCGAGGTCCCTGGTACCAGGGCAGTCGCTATCTTATCACTGTCCTGAATGCACCTCTTCCAAGAGCGAGGAGATGCCCCTGATCTGAGATCTACCACAAGAGCCATGTAAGAACCTAAGCAGCTGACCTTTAAGTCACCCGACAAGGAAAAACAGCACTGAGTTTTAAGAACAAAAGTGGCTTCTGCCGCGCTTCATCATCGTTCCTTTCAGTGTCCCCTAATAGCCATGCCAGTCTTTGATTCAGCTCAAAGTGGGGAAGAAAAAGGAAAAAGGAGATTCCATTTTCCAGGTCAAATAAGTGGGAAACTACATTCACATCAGCCTCTCAGAGCTTCACTGTGCGCCTTAACCTCCGACATCCCTGGAACTTAATTAGACTAGTCTTGTGCTGGCTTCAGTTACGGCCTCTCCCCCGCCCCCCAGAGGCCTTTCCTCTGCTTCAGGGTAAGAGGTAAGTAATTTCAGCAATGACTGTCATTTAGGGAAACTGCAATTCCTGGTTTCTCTCTTTTATTTCCCCCAAAGTTAGACAAATGGCTCTACACCTTTAACAGAATAATAGATCATTTATTTAAGGCATAGACTTATTTAACCAGAATTTCGAAAGGAAATTCAATGAGCTTAAATGTTTGTATTAGGATAACTGACATTATGTTTCATGGATCAAAATCTGGGCTCAAGGTTAGTTTATAAAAGATGGTTTTAGGCACAATGTAAAGCTACTGAATGTATGGTGATTTCCTGCCCCACATCTTGCCAGCACTGGCTACATGGACATCTGGATGTGGGAAGGAGGTGGTAGGGGTGCTGGAAGGTTTTGCCACAGGGCCGTATTTTGCCCTGGGTAAGCAGGAAGCAGCAATAATTCCTACCATACTTCAGAAAAATATCCGTGGATAATGCATCTCTCCTACCATATCAAATGTATCAATTTAAATGTGGCACTTGCAGAAAATGGATTAAAATATTGAATCGACTAATTTTTTAGACTTGACTACATTTGCACCCTGGAGTCTTGTTCTGGATGGCTAGAAAAAGAGTATCTATAAATTTTAGGTGGGGCAGAAAGGGATAGGTAAAGAAGAAAACAAGAAAGTTTAAGCATTAGCAATGGAAAGCAACCTCTAATTATGAGTTGAAATTTTTTTCCTAAAGCGAAGGCACTCTCAACCAGGAGATGCATTTCAATAAGTCGGGAAAAAAAAAAAACATGGTATACTAGGATATAGAGTTTGTCCTGGGTTTATAAATCTGGTTTTTTCTATGGTTAATTCATCTAACTTCTGATCCATTTTCTGTCTACAACAGAAAGGCTGGACACAATGAGTCAACCAGGTTGACTCCTACTCTAAATATTCTAAACAAATTGATCAGTCATCAAAAATTCTAGAGACATGCTTTCTCTTTATTTTTTCAAATGTAAGGATGAAATTATGTTGAATAGTTTTGATTATTTTTGGGGGGGTAATTCTTACACCAAATGAGACCAATTATTATTTAGCCAGAAAAGAATAAAAGCATATTTATGTTTCCTTTGTTCAAAATGTCCTGACAGATTCAGTGTCATACCCCAAACCAAAAAGTGGTTACAGATCTAACTTGAAATAATCCTAGTAGGAAAGCCAGTGAGAAATGTTCATCTCCTCTGTTGACAGTTCTCATCAAGGAAATGATGTGTTAGAAAAATCAAGGACTGGAGTTGGATGGACCTGGATTCAAATCCTGACTCTATCCCTGACTGACTATGAGGCAGAGTTCTGGCAGCAAGCTGTTTCTGAGGCTCACCATAATAGCTTGTGCACAGAAGAAATTCATATGTGCAATACTCTTATGACACCATGTGGTACTCTAAAAAGGAAAACTAGGTAGGTTATGCATCCACATCATGGCTTTGACTTAGCATATTCCTTTAAATGAAGGAATAGAGATTTTTCTACATGAATACTGTTAATATTTTTTTTCTAATAAGTGCACTTTCTTCAGTCAAATCAGCTAAAGAGTATTCAAAATTTAGGAAGGAGTGCTTTTTTTTAAAAAAAAAAACTTTTTAAATGAAAAAGACATTCTTAGGTACTGGCTCAAGACTGTTCCGTATGATGTAGGAATCTGAAGTTTTCCTTAAAAAGGATATCTGCATGCAGCCAAGCAGGTTTTTTTAAACTCTTCTACATACATATCTTGTAAGATCAAGGGAGTAAGAGGAAACTTTGACCAATCAAATTTATTCATCATCTTCTTCTATAAAGCTTTCCTTTCAGATCATTGGGTTAGGGGGCAGCAGGGGGCGGTTAACATTTTCTTCCTTCTTCCTTTCAACAAGAAAATTTTTAAAAAAATCTAATCTGTACTCTTCTCATTAATACTTCATAGAAATTACATTCTAATTTGTTAAAAAAAACTATTCATACTAAGTTGTTTATAAACACCATTTTCTTTACTTTTTTCCTCAAATTTTATACTTGAGCTTCTCAAACACCTCCAAACTACTTTCAGACTTCCTGCTTGGTTCTTTCAAATCCACAGCTCTCCTTTCTTCACCATGCCTACCCTTCCATTCCTAATCACCCACAATTCTCCAAAGCTGCGCCTTACCTACCTTTTTCACTGCAAGGCACACTAGCAAAATATCTGTCCAGTACTCAGGCGCTGAGGGGATTGTATCTGGGGCATCATGTGGGAGGCTCCTCACCACAGCTCACCCATGTCTGTCCTCTCACCAAATACAATCAGAGAGAAGAAAACCTCCACAAGGAAAAAGCCTTCTGGGCATTTGATCCAGTTAATCCTCCTCCCTGCAATTCCGTGCTCTGCCTGCTCTGCTCCCAAGCCTGCCAAGGGGTTCCCCCCAGGGGTGGCTTTACCTTCTGCTCTCCCTCTGCTCCCTTCAGAACAGGGGAGAGACCACACTGGAATCAACCTCACTGCAGCCCAACCCTTTAGCCTTCACTTTCTTTTTGATTTATGTAACTTGCTTGTTAAAGAGGGGGAAAAAATTTAAGGGTGTAGAAACACATAGACACAGAGCATGTATTCTCAGTGAGGGCCATATTACCACCAAGGTGGCGAAAACTGGTTCTAGCAAAGGGGAAGGTGGTGAAAAAAAAAAAAAAACCTTAGTAATTACAATGATTGGTGATACTTGAAAGTGCACAATCCTGCCCAACAAAACCTTATTCCTTAGTAATTTGGGGTGGGGTGGCATCTGTGAAGGTGAGGCAAGACATTTAGGAAAAACATCTGAAAAGGCTCCATGCGGGAAATAAGGAAAACAAGGTTGAGAAACATTAACCGAGTAAAAAGTACAAATCTGTCTTCATCCTCCTCCCCAAAATTCCTCTTCCCTGCCCAGAGGTAACTTCTTATTGGTCTGCCAACTCTTCCAGACCATGTGAATCTGTATTACAGAGTTATAGATAAAACAGCACTAGAATAATTAGATGCCCTGAAAAACTCAAGTCCTAGGGACCTAAACTTTCCAACAGTGGGAAGAGGACAACACAGCCAAGCCCTTTCTGCTTGGCGGTTGAGAAGCTCTGTTTTAAAATTCTCAAAAAGAGACATATTCTGATACAAGTTGCAGCATGGGGGAACCTTCAATTTCACTCACTCTAATGACTTCAAAGAAGCCAGACACAAAAGGCAAATATTTTATGATTCTGCTTGTATGAAATACCTAAAATAAGCAGAGTCATGCAACAGAAAGTAGATTAGAGATTACTTGGGGGGGGGGGCGCGGTATGAGGAGTTTTTGTTTTTAATAGGTACAGTGTTTCTGTTTTGGGTAATAGAAAAGTTTTGATAATGGATGGTGTGATGGTAGCAAAGCACTGTAAATGCAATTACTACCACTGAGGTATATACTTAAAAATGATGAGAAAAGGAAATTTTGTGTTGTATATATGTTATAGTTGAAAAGGGGCAGTGGTGATTGATAGAGTAATGAAGACTATGTTTCAAAAATATCTCAACAGGGAAGAGGATGTGGATTAAGTGCCTGGGCTTCCCTCTACCATATGGGAGAACCCAGGTTCGATCCCCGGGGCCTCCTGGTAGAGGCGCGCACCCATGCAGCAAGATGATGACTCAACAAAAATAGAGATAAAGAGGAGAGTCAAGGCGAGAGGCAACAGAAACCAGGAACTGAGGTGGCGCAAGTGACAGGGAACCTCTCTCCATACCAGAGGTCCCCAGGATCGAATCCTGGTGAATCCTGGAGGAGAAAATGAGATTAGACAAAAAGAGAAATAGACACAGACGATCACACAGCTAATGGACATAGCAAAACACAGCAGTGGGCGGGGGAAGGGGGAGAAAAAATAAATAAAAAGCTAGAATGATTAAAAAAAGAAAAAAGAAAAAGAATCTAAACACTTGACCCAAACAAGTAAATCCTGCACCGTATTATGGTGCCTCTCCCTGTAACCAGGGAGCACTCAGGCAAAGCGCAATTCAGTAAAAAGATGGGGGTGCAGCTGGCATTAGGTAGAGTATACTTATGTACAAACAGCTGTTTGATGGACCCAGCTTACACCAAGGGTACACTATGGCATCTACGGAAGAATGAAGACTACCTGTCCTTCAGACAACCCCACAAATATATTCTTTCTCACAATATATTATCACAGAGCTCCTAAAAAACTGGAAGCAGACAGTTCCAAGTAATTGTCTCTGGTAGCTGCAATAGTGTCTGCCAAATTTCTGTCATGCTGAACTCTCACTAGGCTCCTCTTCTGAGCTACTAGGATAATCCTGCATTAACTCCAACTTGCTAAATAAAATCAAATTCTATATCAGCTTCCTCTCAATTGTTTCTTGTATGTCTTTTGATTGTTTCCAACTTCTTTCTCCCATACACCTTCCTTCCATTCTTCATTTAACTGTTATGAACTGGCTACTATATACTAGGCACGGTTCAAAAACAAAGTCCTTCATTGTAAATCCTCACAGGGCCCACTTGATGGAATAGAGGAGAGTATGGGCCATGATGTGAACCAATGTATATGAGGTGCAGAGGTGCCCAAAGATGTACTTACCAAATCCAATGGATGTGTCATGATGATGGGAACGAGTGTTGTTGGGGGGGGGGAGAGGGGGGGTGGGGGGGTGGGGTTGAATGGGACCTCACATATATATTTTTAATGTAATATTATTACAAAGTCAATAAAAAAAAAAAAACAAAAACAAAGTCCTTGGGAAGAGGACTTGGCCAATGGATAGGGCGTCCGTCTACCACCTAGGAGGTCCGCGGTTCAAACCCAGGACCTTCTTGACCCGTGTGGAGCTGGCCCACGCACAGTGCTGGTGTGTGCAAGGAATGCCGTGCCACATAGGGTTGCCCACGCGTAGGGGAGCCCCACGTGCAAGGAGTGCGCCCCTTAAGGAGAGCTAGCATGAAAGAAAGTGCAGCCTGCCCAGGAATGGCGCTGCACACGTGGAGAACTGACACAACAACAAAAGAGACACAGATTCCCAGTGCCGCTGACAAGGATACAAGCGGGCACAGAAGAGCAAGCAGCGAATGGACAGAGAGAGCAGACAACTGGGGGTGGGGGCGTTGGGAGGGGAGAGAAATAAAAAATTTAAAAAAAAACAAAACAAAATAAAAGCAAAGTCCTTGCCCTAAAAGCTTACATTCTAGGGGAGGCAGATAAATACTGAATACAGTGTGTTATTTTTGAGGGAAAAAAAATAAAGTAGGGTATTTAAAATAAAGAGAGAGCTAAAGGGGCTCGCACAAAATCTTGGTGTGTATTTCCATCTTTTTCTCCCATTTCTCAGCAAATTCTGTTCTTTCCCCCATTTCCCAAATAAACTTTAAGAAACAAATAAATAAAAAAGGGAGAGTAGAATGATAGGAGCATCCTAGCACAGTCTCAAAATAGGGGCCAAATAGATTTGGATAGTGGGGGCATTTCCATCTTAAATATCAGACACCTCATCATCCCTCCTACTACTTTATCACTTCCATTCTTGGTATCTCTCATGCAAAGACAAAGAGGCTTTAACATTTTTTTATTGGCCTTAAATCTCTCCCCTAATCAATCCTACAAGCATGTATGTAACTTTTCAAAAATTTCAAGTCATCCTAAAGATTACAAGCTGTGAAGTCAAACTGCATAAAAACTAGGCTCCCAATAACTTATGCTGGTCACCCCATTTCCTCATGGGGAGCCTGCTCCTTCCAGGGCCAATGTGCGGATGAAGCCCACTGCACAGGTGGAGGGCCCGCCTCAATGCCTGGCACACATCAACAGAACCAACGCTTCCATTTGCATCTGCCTGAGAACAGAGGCACAAAGGGTTCTATTGCCTAAACCCCAGTGCAATCTGTGCACTTTCTAACAGAAAGCTCCACAGGAAGCGGATGTGGCTCAAATGATGGAGTATCTGCCTACCACATGGGAGGTCCAGGGTTCAAACCCAGGGCCTTCTGGCCCATGTGGTGAGCTGGCCCACACGCAGTGCTGCCACATGCAAGGAGGGCCGTGCCATGCAGGGGTGTTCCCCACATAGGGGAGGCCCATGTGCGAGGAGTGCGCCCTGCAAGGAGAGCCGTCCCACGCAAAAAAAACACAGCCCACCCAGGAGTGGTGCTGCACACACACACAGCTGACACAGCAAGATGACGCAACAAAAAAGAGACACAGATTTCTGGTGCCGCCGAGAATACAAGTGGACACAGAAGAACTCACAGAGAATGGACACAAGACAGCAGACAGGGTGGGGGAGAAATAAGTAAAAAACAATTTAAATAATAAATAAATAAAAAAGAAAACTCCACTGCAAACAAGCTTTTCTCCTAAACTGGCCATCACCTCCGTCCAGTCTTATGACCATTCATTGTGTTGCTCATTCCTCAGTCTTTGCTCAAGTTCTTCCCTCTCTTTAGAATGTCTTTGCATCCCAAATTCTCATTCTGTTTCAGATTACTGCTGATAAAAAGGATGAACAATTAACTCTTTTCAAAGAAGGTATAAAACACATTGCTGGGCGAGCTGGGAATTCCAGATCAACTATGGATTTCATGCCTTCCTCAAGGTCACAAAAGAATCTGAAACTCATTCTTTGGAGTGAACTTGCTAAATATTTGATGAGCATACATTCTAACACTACAGGAAATCATGTTTGCCTCAGGTAAACAGGAATAATAGAGTGTTTTAAAGTCTTCTCTTGGAGCTGGGTCAGAGCAAGTGCTCAAGTACTGGTATGTGGCACCAGCACCATCTTTTTCCCTCCAAATATGTGTGAATCAAATAAATACAGACACTATAACTCACTATACAAATACTGTGAAATTAACAAGTATAACGAACAAATGACAGGAAAAATGTGGAACAATTGTGTCTTTTCCAGCTAGAAAATAACCATCAGAGAATAAAGTTTAGCACAGAAATAGTTACACGTGAATTTTAATTTTAAACCTCCAATTCTAAACAAGAAGATAGTAAGAACAGAGCCTACATTCTCAGAAGACTCTAAACTCAGAAAGTGATTAAAAAGGTACACATAGAAGAATAAGATGGCAGAGTGAAAAGCTTCACGGCTCCATCCTCCCACAGAAGCTCTGAACAACCAGCAAGAACTGGCAGAAACATCTTTCTCAAAGTTTCAGAAAACAAGGGACTCCAGGAACAGGGGGAGTGCAGAATCAAGAAAAAGGCTACTTAAAAGCAGTAGGGTCTCCTGCCCTGGCTGGCCCCACCCCCACCCCTCAGCACAGGCTAAGGCAAATCCCTGTCCTGGTTCCAGGGGGAGCAAAGTAACCCTGATGCACACTGTGGGAGCATGTATATCTGGCAGTGGCCTAAGGGACTGGCTGTTGCCCTATGAGTAGAAGGCAGTATACAGAGCTCTCCTACACTGAGAGAGCAGTCAAGCCTTGGCTGCCTGGGGCAAGGGATTTGTTGGCTGTAGGACATATAGTGCAGTGCCCAGGACTGTGAGAAAATTTTCCTAGGAATACAGGACATTGGTATCTGTGTAAACAGGGGATTTCCAAGGGCCACATGCACGTGCCCAAGAGAAGACTCGAAATTCACTGCATGAATGCACCGGTCAATCTACAAAGACTGGGAAGGTGCTTTCTTTTTTCCTCTTATTTTTGGTTAGCTCCTGGCATTCAAGGAAAGGTGTCATAGTACTAGCTGGATGCAAGCTTAAGAAGCAAATGCCTCAGTCTAACACATTAATTGTGATAGTAAAATATCAAAATATCCAGGTTTCAACAAAAGATTACAAAAACATACAAAGAAACAGGAAGTGAAGGCCCAGGAAAAAGAGAAAATGAAAACATGAGAAACCATCAATAAGGACCAAACCTGAGACATTCCAGATATACTTTTAAGAAATGGTCCTAAATGTGTTCAAAGAACTAATGGAAAACACGGAAAAAGAATTGAAGGAAATCAGGAACATGAGAGATGAACACAAAGAGAATATCAACAGAAAGGAGCTGAAGAGCACAGCAACAGAAATTTAAAATTCCCTAGAGGGGTTCAACAGCAAATGGGAGCTGGAAGAAGACGACCCTGGGAAGATAAGAAAAGCAAAATCATCCAGTCTGACGAGAATTTGGAAAGAATCAGGAAAAGTGAACAAAGCCCAAGGAACCTATGGGACACCATCAAGTGTACCAGTACACGTTTCAAGGGAACTCCAGAAAGAGAAAAAAGAAAGGGCTAGAGAGGAGATTCAAAGAAATAATGGCCGAAAACTTCCCAAATTTAATGAAAGACATGAATATACACACATCCAAGACACTCCAAACAGAATAAACCCAGAAAGACCCATGCTGCACCACATTATTTTCCAATTGTCAAATGCCGACAATAAAGAGAAAGTTCTGAAAACCACAAGAAAGAAGCAACATGTCACATAAAAGAAAGCCACAATAAGATTAAATGCAGATTTCTCATCAGAAACTATGGAGGCAAGAAGACAGTGGAATGACATATTTAAAGTGCTAAAAGCAAATTAAATGCCAACCAAGAATTCTATATCCAACAAATGTTTCAAAAATAAATGATATTAAGACATTCCCAAATTTTAAAAAAAGCTGAGGGAGTTCCGTCACCACTACAACAGCCTATTAAGAGATGCTAAAGAGAGTTCCTGCAGGTTGAAAGGAAAATACAATAGACAATAAATCGAAGCTGCATGAAGAAACAAGAGATCTCCAGTGAAGGTAACAGGGGTAGAGAAATACCAGTACTATTTTATTTTTAGCTCATAACTCCACTTTTAACTTCTAAAGGATCTAAAAGGCAAATTCATAAAAGGTAATGAGAAATCAGTGGTTTTGGACTCAATGTATAAACACACAATTTGTGATAAGAACTACATAAAGATGAGAGGGAGAAGGGGTATAGGAACATAGTTTGGATACTACTGAACTTAAGTTGGTATCAAAGCAAATGAGGTAAGCAGATGTGGCTCAACTGATAGAGTGTCTGCCTACCATATGGGAGGTCCAGGGTTCAAAGCCACGGCCTCCTGACCCATGTGGTGAGCCGGCCCACGTGCAGTGCTGATGTGCGCAAAGAGTGCCACGCCACGCGGGGACGCCCCCGTATAGGGGTGACCCATGCGAAAGGAGTGCGCCCTGCAAGGAGAAGTGCCCTGTGTGAACAAAAGCGCAGCCTGCCCAGGAGTGGCGCCACACACATGCAGAGCTGACAAAGCAAGATGATGCAACCAAAAGAGACACAGATTCTTGGTGCTGCTGCCAAGAATGCAAGCAGACACAGAAAAATACATACCAAATGGACACAGAGAGCAGAAGTGGGGGGGAGGGGAGAAAAATAAATTAAAAAAATAAATCTTTAAAAGCAAATGAGACTATTACAGATTTAGGATGTTAAATTCAAGCCCCATGGTAACTACAAAGAAAATAGAGAGTATGCCCAACTCATAGAGACAGATATTAGAGTACAGATTGCCAAGGGATTTTATGTAGGGGAGGTGAGAGATGGAGAGTTAATGGCAAAGGGGGAGTTAATGCAAAATGTTACTATTTGGGGAGAGGGGAAAGTTTTAGTGATGGAAGGTGGTGAGAACACAGTAAATTGATTAATCTCACTGAATTGTACGCTTGGGAGTGGTTGAGATGGGAAAGTTTATGTTGTATATATGTTCACATACATACACACAAATAAAAAAGAGTCCATGACAATTAAATAATATATAATCCTATAGGAAATTTAACAAGGGAGGAAAGAGGGCTCAAAAAGACATCATTGGGACACAAGAAAAAATTGGAATCTACACTAAGATATACATCAATGTTAAATTTCTGGAATTTAATAACGACTTAAGGTGGATACATAAGTGAATATCCTTGTTCTTAAGAAATATACAAGGCAATATTACATGTTCAAGATGTATGATATATACACCTCCACTCAAGGGTTTAGAAAATGAACTGCGAGACAGACAGATAGATCAGGAGAATGATAACTAGAAAGATATGGGTGGCAAATGTGCAAAATGTTAAAATTGGTGGATCTGGGCATCTAGGGAGATAGTATGTTGGATTCTCCGTATAGGATTTATTATTTTTATAACTGTCCAGTAAATTGGAAAGTATTTCAAAATAAATTGTTTAAAGTAATTTAAAAGAAAAAAAAAAAAGCACTTTAGAGCAGTGCATTGTAAGAGAAATCTTGGTAAAGAGTAGTATCAGGAGCCTAGAGATGAAACTGCTCTCTCCCTGCCCCCACCAAAAGTTTAGGGCTCTCCACTGTGATCCTGGAGTAGACTCCTGGTGAGAGGTGTGCAGGCACTTAAAGGGAAGTGCAGTCACCACCAGAAGCTAGCAAGGGTTCACAAGGCACGCCAAGACCACCTGCCCATTTCCCCTCCTTGGGAGCAGGACAGGTTCTCAACTGATCTTTGTACCCCTAGAGCCTATGCCAGGTACATAGTGGGTACTCAGTATATGTCTTTTCTCCCATGACAGTATTATCAGACTAGGGAAGTGTCACAGATTTAGAGATCTATCTTGTTATGGAAAGGCATCTACATTTGAATGTCACCTGTTTTTATGGGCGTCAAGTGTCCTTGATCTACCAATCTAGTAATCTTAGATGGATCACTGGGGACATATTTGCTTCACTTTCTGATAAAAGTCCTTTATGTCTATGGCACTCCTTAAGTCCAGTTTAGTAACCCTAGAAGTAAGGTCTGGTCAGATGGAATAAACAGGTCTATTGTGCCAATCCACAACAAGGTAGAAGCAGCTCTTAGTGTGTGTACCTGAGGCTGAGGTTTAGGTTTGTTCTCTTCTATTTTGGTAACTAATGATTTGGAAACTATTAGACATACTTACTAAACTTACAGAAAATAAAACTGGGAATAGTTTCCACACAAAGAAACAAAATTAGGATTCAGAAGATCTTAAATGATTCAAGATCAATGTTAAGATCCTGCTGAGGGTCTAGAACTAACTAGTGATGCTTTTAATGAACCCACAACCCAGCCTTAAAAAGCTAATGAATGCTATGTGTGGGTTTGTACAGCTCTATCATTCTTTATAAAAATACTACTGTGTTTCTTATTTGTCTGATCACATGTCCATGAACTAGCCAAGGCAAGCACTATTTAAATGAAAACAGGTGTAAAAGGAGTACATGAGCTACAAAAACCCTACACAATTATTATTACTCCTTTATAGAGGAGGGGAAATCACCTTGCCAAAGCCAGGAAGAGAATCCTTGTACATGGAGATGACTTGCCTACCTCACCAGATAATTACACTGCTCAAAAGAGAATAAGGGGAGAGAGGATGTAGCTCAAGTAGGTAAGCACCTGCTTCCCAAATACCAGGTCCCAGGTTCAATCACCAGTACCACCAAAAAAAAGAGAGAGAGAGAGAGAAAGCGAGAATGAGTTAGTACTTTGTAGTCAAACAAAGGAAGTTAATTCATAATCCCATTATACCTTGGTAGGTTAAATCATATCTGTGCATTACTGTGATCAGTTCTGGGTGCTGCATTTCACAAGGGGGACACTGACAAACCAAAATCAGTTTAGAAGGAACAAACTGGGTGCTGAGAGAACCAGAAAAATCAAACATAGCCTATCAGGGGAAACCAGCTGGCAAGGAGTGGCTATTTGACCTAGAAGGAACTTTGTGTGGTTAGGAAAAACAGGCTAGCTTCAGGCCATCTAAATATTTAGATGGAAGATATAGAAGGAGGAAATCAATTCATTCTGAATGCCACACAGGGGCCGGACTCAGGACAAATATGTAGAAATTCCTGGGAGATGGACTAGAGGCATGCAGGAATAGATGCCATTTGAGTTCCATGAAGCACAGGCTAAAAGCTGACCCACAGGAATGCTCACTGGAGAACAAATTCTCGCACTGGGAAGAAGTCTGGCTGGGTCTTGAATTTTCTGCAGCTGTAGAGATCCTGCTGAAAGGGGATCTTAGCTGAAAGTACCACTGGTTGAAAAAAAATAGATGAGAGAGATGTTCTTTAAGTTTTTGTTTTCTGTGTCTCACCTCAAGTATTTAAGAGTCTACCTCACTCATTACACATCTGCAGTTATCAGATCTTGGCTACTGTCCAGAATTTGTCTCCTCAGCAGGGTCCTAGGTGCCTCCAAATTATTCTTGATTTGAGCTCACGAATAGCACTGAAAACTTGCCTTTTCTTTTTGCACAACTACAAGGGACATCATGGCAGTAACTTTTCTGTAAGTTTGGAATGTAGACTCAGTCCTCATCAACTCTTCAAGTTCATTTCACAGGTAGAGTCTCAAATTCTACTGTGACCTTGAGGAAGGCATGAAATCCGCCTCCCATCATTGTCCCAAACTGTATTATTCTGACAAGGAACCCATCTCTACCAACTGAGAAATTCTCCCCATTGCCAGATCACTGATCACATTCATCCAAGTGCTCCCATCTACCTACTCCAAAGCTGCATCAAACCACCACACTGTTCCCTAACTCTGAGCTATTTATCCGACGCGTGTGGAAAGGCAGCCAAGGAGAAACAAGATCCCAGCATTTCAGTCAGCCCTAGGTAAACCTGGAACTCCTCTTTTGGGAGCTGGATCTAGATCTGATCTCAGATCTTGAATGCCCCTTTTTGCTTACTACAATGGAGTCTGTTTGGGAGAGAGGGCTATACACAGCCAGCTAACTCAGAGTTGCAACACTAATTTTAAAACTTTGGAGAGATAATAACCAGTGAGGTTTCACAGGAGTCTTAGAGACATAAATATATTAACTGTACAAAATAACACTACATTTTTTTCTCCAATGAAAATTAGAGCGTATGAAATTTCCATAAAAAGTAGAATGGAATTTTCCATTTCCTCTTTTTAAAAAAGAACGAATTTATATTCTAAAACAGCACACAAAAATACATTACACTCACTTTTGGAGACCCTAACTAAGTAAAAAAGCTTTTGGTTTACTTTCCTTTAATGGAGAAAGGTGAAAAAAGATGAAGTCAGGATTAAGGTTAAAACACCAGCATGCCGAGCCCTACACAAATGCCACTAAAGAAGGGTGGGATGGAAACCGGAGTCCAAGCTTCTTATGCACGGAGATAACAAAAGAAACAATAAGTTACAAAGATGTGTTGGATGCAAACTGGAGTCCAAGTTTCTTATGCATGGAGATAAAAAAGGAAACAATCAGTTACAGTTACAAGACTCATGGGGTTCCTTAAAAAAAAAAAAAAAAAAAAAAAAAACGCACTCTGAACGTTTCTTCTTTCCTATTCCTGAAGCCCAAGATGAAAGGAGGACACCATTCCCACCTCTATAGTAGAGAATAGAGAATATTCCAAATTTTACATGATTGTAATGAAATTTGAGAGCACAGCACACAAAAAAGGCAGGAGAAGTAAATTCCTCTGGAAACACTGCAATTTTCATCAGACTGTGCCCCACCACAAAGGTCTCTTGGAGATTATGTTGCAGATGGCTTGCTACTACAGACAACCACAAAGAACAAAATAAACCCAACTTTTGTCCCTTCTAGATCAAGAGACCAGAGAATGAGAAGACAGAGCAAGTGTCCAGGCTGCAAAAGGGCTTAGCAGGACTCAATGACGAATCCCACACCCCTTAGCCTGAACCATTCCTTCCTATTCCTGCTGTCCACATGCCCTCAGCCATCAGTGGCTCCAGGAAAACAATGTCAAGAGCGAAGAGACGTTCCTATTTCACATGAGGAGAACACAATGGCAAGGGAAAAGGACTTCTTATCCCCAGGAGTTGTGTTTTCACCGTCCTCCTCCTTTTCCCTGCCTCGCTTCACCCCTTCTTTTCACAGCTAACCTCCTTCTCTCTGCTGCTTTGCTCCCGCCCACTCTTGCTCACCCATCCTCTGTCATCAGCCCTATCCTTTAGATGGGCCAAGCACGGGCACAGGCTACCCTAATCTTGCTTGCAACAAGCAAATCTCTGATTCGACCTGCTGTCAACCTCAAACACTGTGCTGTTTTTCTTTTATTACATGTCAAACCTCACCATTTCCTTAGTACTCTGTGCTCCTTCCTAATCCCCTGGAAATTTGCTCTACTGAAAATGATCTCTCGAAGGTTACCAGTGACCTCTCAGTAGCCAAATCTGATGGACTGTTCCAGCCCTCCTCCTAGACTCTGAAGCACAAAGTGCAGGCCCCTCCATATCTCTCTTCCTCTGGCTTCTTCACCTGGCTTTGCAAGGTGCTGCAAAAGTGTGCTGGAGCTTCTCTCCTGGGCCTGCCCTTTCCCAACTCATAGCCATCTCCTTTTCCGACTGGGAATGACAACAATTGCCCCCACCTTCTGGCTTCAGATTAAAATGGATGAAAGCATAGGAGAATCCTATCTCTACCATACATTAAGCGAACAACCCAGGACATCCTTTACACCTCATTTTCCTCACCTGTAAGTCAAAGAGCATTAAAGCACTTATATCAAAGGGCCGTTAGGAAGAACTAGTTAACTCAGGTATAGCCTAACACTTTCATAAATACCAACCCTTCTCCTCCTATATATGCTTTGCTGGCTGCTCCTGACCAGATTTTAAATGAAATATATAAAAAACCCTAGGAAGCAGATGTGGCTCAATTGATTGGGCTCCCACCTACCATATGGGAGGCCCTGGGTTCACATCCCAGGACCTCCTTGTGAAGGTAAGCTGGCTCGCATTCACGGAGAGCTGACACAGCAAGATGACACAAAGGGAGACAAGCAGACACAGAAGAACGCGCAGCAAATGGACACAGAGAACAGACAGCAAGCAAGCACTAGGGCAGGGGGGAGGGGAATAAATTAAAAAACAAAAACCCCCATTACTTGACACTCTCTGATATAGTCATTTTGATAAGGGATCATTTCAATGCTGCCTAAGCTTTCTAGGTAAAAACGAAATTATCAAATAATTTGTGAAAATGATGTCCTGACCCCATTTCCAAGCATCCCATCTCAAAGTCTGGTGGGGGCTAGAGATGCAGTAAGGATCGCCCGTGTCAGTTACTGAAAGCTTGGTAATAAAAAACTAAAGGCAAGTGACTTGAATTTTGACAAGGCCATTTTGATAAAGCTTTTGTTTGTTTTTGTCAACATTAGGAACAGATCTTGTCTTTCATAACTATCAGTAGGAAATGTAAACGGATTTTTTTTAGAGAGCAACTTGGCAATACGTATCACAAATTTAAACATTAGGTCAAAAGCTATGTGCATTTTTCCAAGAGTACTTTCTCAGGAAACGTTCACCCACAGGGAATTACTGAATACATAATGGAAATGCAGACCACAGGCTACAGTTTGGTTTCTAGAGCGGTGGAATGATATTCAAAGTGGTAGGAGGGGTTGGGGTGCGAGTAAGGGAAACAAAAAATACTTTTGCTTCTTTATATTTTCTACTGATAGCATTTTTTTCACAACATATTTTTTATTGAAAAAATAAGGATAAAGCGGAGGCTCTCCTAGACTGGGAGGCAGACGCACTGTCTCCATACAGAGGGTGACTTCTTCAAAGGTCAAGGGGCTCAGCAGGGATCTGGACCAGTTCTGGCTACACACTCTAAGTATTTTCCATCACTGGGTCATCCTCCCCACCCCAACAGGCTGAGATGCAATCCCTCTCTACCACAGAGGCTACAGCACAGGCAACCGAGCCACCTGCCTGCGGAGGCTTCATCGCGTGCAGGGCGGTGGACTGGTGGTTCCCCCGTGGTTCACCACCAGGGCCTCTCCAGCTCAGCTAGAAAAGAGCACATTCAAAAGGAGCCACCACCGCCACCACTGCATCAAAGCCACACACCATGAATATGCTGCCCAGTTAAAGGGAGCACGGATTCAAACCTGCCCGAGGGACTCTGTCGTCTCAGAGGGCTTTACCATCGTGGTTCAAACATTCATACTAAGATACTAGGCAGAGATCCTGAAACTGGAAACACTCTAACTCTTCCACTGGCACCTATGAAAAGTAGCCTCCTGCCACCTGCATGCCTTTGGCAAGGTGAAGGCTGCTGCAGGAAAGGGTGTCAACAGTGAGTATCACTGAGGGGACAAGAAAAGAACATTTAAAAATCAAGCCCAGAGGAGAAACAAATTAGAAATGAAAACATGGCTGGTAAAAATACATGACTGGGTGTGCGTTGCACGGTGAGGGTGGGGTGACAGTTTTTTTTAATACAACATTCAGATCTCCGAGGACAGGTAGAGAAAACACGGATATGAATCCACCTCAGTCTTCAGAGCGGATCCTGAAGAGCAGCCCTAGGATTCCAGCTCAGCAGCTAAGGGCCAGGAACTCTGCGAGGAGCTCGCGATGTGCCACGACAGAACCTTCGTGGTTATTACAAGTACAATATGACTGCTGTTGCCGTATTTGTATTCAAAGTAGAATCACATGTTTGACTTAACAGACAGTATGAAAGACTTGCTACACATGGTATTGATTATTTTCTCTCCTACTTCCTCCCACGTGAAACAAGAGGAGGGAGGGAAACTGCAATCATAAAGCACACTCTTTATCCATCCGTGGAGGCTTGTGTAGCACTGAGGAGGGCTGAGAAGCCCGGGATAATAAAAAAAGATCAGTGTCCAAACACCCAGAAGGGGGAGAGAAAGGAAGCAACGCTGAAATGACTGCCAGCCCAGTCTAGCCACTCCATAGCTGGGATCCCCTGGAAAAATCTTAGGCGGGGGGAGGGCGGGGAATACTACAAAAATGCTTAGGTTGTGACTTACCCAAAAGAGCCCCTGCGAGCACAAAGGGCTTCTTCCTTCCTCTGCGATTCCTGTCCCCAACTCCCTGGGTTCCCTCTGCAGATGGACACATCCATACACCCGTCCCCCTCACCCACTGAAGCCTCCTAGTGCGAGAGCAAAGGGCAGATGCTGAGGAAGTGCCCTCCCCACCTCGAGGGAGAATCTAGGATGTCGTCTTTTCTACTCCAGGACTTGCTCTGCACTTGTCTAGGTGTAGCCTCCAGAAGAGCATTAAAACTAAAGGCCTCCAGGGACAAGCAAGACTTAAAATACCAGAAGGTAAATACATTTATCAGTCAGCTGCACAGGAACATGAGTCCTAGCTGAAGCCAAGAAATCAGACAGATCTTGTTTATCAGAAAGCAACCCCTTGGGAAGAAAAAGCAGAATAATACCCGGTCCGCAGGCAAGACCTCCACTCTCCGCTGAGGGCCACGTCCCCGAGGGCAGCGCGGACGGAATGAGGACAGCCCCCAGGATCCTGAGACCGGGGTGGGAATCGCAGCGGGCTGCCAGGTCGAGGAGTCCTGGATGAGGACTCCGACACACAGCAAACAAAGCAGGGCCGTACTGCTGTGGTTGCCTGTCTGCCGGAAGCCTCATTCAGATACAGAGATTCGTGAATAAATGCCCAGGCCCTGGAGAGAATCCCACTACCTGGAAGAGAACAGAATCGCAGAGCACAGGATGAACCTAACCAGTCTAGAATGAGCCAGCAAAACGCAACAAGAACTAACACTCACATAATATGTACTTCTGGTGGTAGGCAGGATTGTAAAAACTTTACATGCATTACACATCTTATTTCTCTCTATCAACAACCCTATAAAATTAGTATTACCATACCCTCATTTTATAGATGAGACAGAGACTTTATCACTGACAAGTACCTTGGGTAAAAGATATCAAGGCATCTTTAAATTCATGAGAGCCAAGGAAGGGACATTAAGTGGTTGACCAGCAGGGTTAAGAAGTGTGTTGAAAACAAGGTGGCTCAAAGCAAGGCTGATTCACCCTAACAGTAATGTGGCTTAAACTTCAGGGCCCTTTACTTGAACTTGCCTTCTAGGACCCAAGGAGTCTCACAGTCATACGTTTTTATAATATTTGCTAGAGACAGTTTTTGTTTTCTTCGTAATGAGGATCTCAAAATTGTGTAGGTTACAGTCCAGGATCCACCTCTGGGCTTAAGAAATCCTTAACAAAAACCTGAGGGTAGAAGTATACGGGAAAAACAGTTAAGAGCCCTTTGGGTATATAATTAGTTCAAACTTCAGGAAAATCCCTGCATCTGGTACATGGTATGGGAAGTTAAGACTAAAAAGTTCTAAGGACAAGCTCCATCTCCCACCACCTAGTTATACTGAGAAGGAAAAAAAAAAGCATTTCCTTTGCTCCTGGATATAATGATAATGAAGGACCAAAGTACCAAAACAATCATATTGTTGTTTGTTTAAAAAAAAAAAAAAAAATTGTGTCCGTGATAGGCTGATAAGTAAAAGGAAAGAAAAAGAAAAAAGAAAACACTCACTAAACCCTTTGATCCCAACTTGGCAAGGAAAAAGGCATAGGGGAAAAAAGATATAACGCTGACTGATTAGCAATGCCTTCACTGTCAAGCTTATTTTTGAAATCTAAAAGAATGGACAGAAAAAGTACAATTTCACAAAGGGAAGAGGGTAAAAAGCTGTATAGGTCACAGGATGGTGAGTTTGATAAAGATCCTCATTAAAATTCTAGAGTAATGAAGCATTTTAAAGCACAAGCATGGTACCTCTTCTCATTTCGGCAGCACATCTTTTATTTTTTTAAAAGATTTATTTTTTAATATATTTCCCCTCCCCACCCCCAGTTGTCTGCTCTCTGTGTCCATTTGCTCTGTGTTCTTCTGTGTCCACTTGTATTCTTGCCAGCAGCACCTGGACTCTATGTCTCTTTTTGTGACGTCATCTTGCTTCGTCAGCTCTCCGGGTGTGCGGCGCCACCCTGGGCAGGCCGCACTTTTTGCACACTGGGTGGCTCTCCTTATGGGGCACGCTTCTTGGCATGTGGGCTCCCCTATGCGGGGGACACCCCAGCGTGGCAGGACACTCCTTGCGCACATCAGCACTGCGCATGGGCCAGCTCCACCACACGGGTCAGGAGGCCCTGGGTTTGAACCTTGGACCTCCCATGTGGTAGGCGGATGCTCTATCCATTGGGCCAAATCTGCTTCCCTAGCAGTACATCTTCTTTATTCCTTTTGGTCAGGACAAAGAGAAAAAGGCAGACACATGGGGAAGGGCTGGTCCCCGAAGGGAGTGCGGCTGACTGCCCGGCTACTGCTCACAGCTGTCGTCTAGGAGATGCAGACAGGGGACAAAGCCTTGCTTGGGAGGCCACTCTAACTCCCCCAAACTAGGAAGCCTAAGAAAGAACCCAGCTTAAATATTTTCCTCAAGACTTAACCCCAAAATCATCAGCAAAGAAGCAATTTTCTTAATGTTAAGTTTTCAATGTATACTGACTAATAAAACAAACTACTTAACAAAAGCAAGCTATAAAAATCACCATACCCTTTGAAAACATTGCATGTGCACTACAGTTCTGACAGGGCTAATTTCCAGATTCTAAAGAGAGCAAATATATTCCTGATGGACAAATTCTTTACATCAACAACTATTTATTGCATACCTACTAAGTGCCAAGTCATATTCTAGAAGCTAAAATCTAGATCTTGAGATATATTTCCGTGAATAAGATAGAGATCCTCATCCAGCGGGAGGAGACAGACAAAAAAAACAAAACGTTACGTCAAAAACCCATTCCTGGGAAGCAGATGTGGCTCAAGCAATTGAGCTCCTGCCTACCACAAGGGAGGTCCTGGGTTTGGTTCCTGGTGCCTCCTAAAGAAGACAGCAAGCTGGTGCAATGGGCAGGTGTGACAAGCTGACACAACAAGAGACACAAAGAAAAACGTAATGAGAGACACAACACAGCAGGGAGTGGGGGTGATCCAAGCAATTAGGTGCCTCCCTCCCACATCAGAGGTCCTAGGGTTTGGTTCCCAGTGCCTCCTAAAGAAACAAGGAAGACAAAAAACAGACACAGCAAAGCAAAGCGTTAAGGGGGTGGGGAGAAATATATATATTTTTTAAATCAAACGTTAAGAGTTTAAAAAAAAAATGATTAAACTCATTTATACTTTTTTTTTAAACCAAGATTCTGGTGGTATAGCAGCAGACAAGGTAGACAACCTTAGGGTACAATTTAAAGCTGGAATCTATAATCAGCCTATGGTACTCTGATCAGGGGACACCTTAGAGGAACTTGTCCAAAACAGCACTGGGCAGGCCTCCTGGGATATTTGGTCCTATTTAGCTATTGTTATACAATTGTTTAGCAATCTTCAATGACTTAAGCTTTTAATAAGACTTCCAAAGGTGTTTTTGCTATTGAGAGATACCATTTTGCAACCAAGCAGATTCCGGGAAAAGCCACTTTGCTCAAATCAGGCATTCCAGAGGAGCAGAAAACTGTTAAGAACGTGCACTCCAATGCCATTCTTCTTAATATATGTTAGCGTCCCCTCAAAAAACAAATAGAGAAAACAAACAAACAGGAGGTAGGATCACTTCAGCCCCACCCCACCAATACTTGTTCCCCTTTCTCTGGGACCTACAGGAACAGTTCAATGTAGCAGTTGTGCTAAGAAGCCTGAGGAGGACATGCTTCACTGCATCCTCAACTTTATGGGAAACTACCCTGACTTGAACATTTTGTTCAGAGCCAAGTGTCAGGAAATGCCGTGCTTCCCTTGAGCACATGTTATGTTTTCTCACACTAAACTGAAGCAAAGAGCTGTTTTTCTTTTCATATTGGTCCCTAACATGCACAGTAAATGGCCCGGCTCAATCTATACCATACAAGCAGGACCTTATAACTTGAGTGTTTCCATGCCCTCACTCACAACTGAACTATCTATTCCAGTTTTCACATTTTCCCCTGGTCCTTCTCCTTTTTATGGTTTTTGTAAACTGTAACAGGGGTAAAAGTTATTATCCTTTTGTTGTTGTTTTAAGAGGTACTGGTGATTGACCCCAGGTCCTGGTACATGGGAAGCAGACATTCAACCCTGAGCTACAGCTGCTCCCCAATGAGTTGCTTTTTTCTTTTGTTCGTTTTTTTTTTAGAAAGTACCAGGAATGGAACCTGGGACTTTCTACATGGGAAGCAGGAACCCAACACTTGAGCTATGTTCGCTCCCATCCTTTTGTTGTTATTAAAGAGAATTTGTTCGTATTCCAGAATCCTTTGAAAGATTCTGATTTTTTAGGCTGTTTTCAAACATCACCTTGGCCTTCTTAATTGCACATTACCAAAAAAGAAGTATACTCTGCAATGCATTATCATCCCATCAAAGGGTTGTCTTAAATTTAAAGATTTTTTCCCTGAAATTTTACTGATTAAAAGTATTTAAGATCAACAGAGTCTTCAGTCCACTGATGAATTGTTTTCACAGCTATAATATAAAAAGATTAATGGCCTATTTAATAGAAAAGAAATACTTAAAGAGGCAATAATCCACAAGTCTAAGAAATGTAATATTAATACCAATTTTTTTTATTACTAACAGCTAAAAGCTACCTTGTATGTATTTCTTGAGTACTTGCTACAAGTTAGACACTCTTAACGATGTAATGCTGAATGGGGGGACTGTTATTTTCCCCATTTTACAGACTGGGAAACTGAGACAGATGTCAAGTAACTTGCCCAACATCACAAAAAGCAGTCAATGGCAGGGTGGGACTAGAACCCAGTATCTGCTTAACTCCAAGGTCTGTCTGTTCCATACTGCCTTCCCAGGATGCTTATAATTCTTTTGCTTAGTTAAAAGAGGTTTTAAGAAAAAAAACATATCTTCCATGTAAGCCACATATCACTTATTCAACGCATAAGAAAAAAGCATAAAGGAATCAAAATAAAGGTGTCCAAACTAAGCAATGTCCAAGTACATGTTTCCATATACCCACTTTTCTCATGAGGCAGACCCAAGCCCTCAAGTGAAACGAAACATCACACACAAAGTTCTAGCAGACATGGACACCTGATTTCCAAGCCCAGAACAGATTAGAAACAGCATTACATGAAAAATGACAACAATGTCAAGAAGTGACAGGTGGACAGCAAAGTGGGTGAACAGTAGAGACTTCTAGTAGGTCATTATCTTTGGACTTCACTGAAACATGACTTTTTAAGAGGTAAAATTTTTAGACTATTCCAATACTTTCTTCTGTGACCTTTGGTCGATCACACCCTTTCTGAGCTTCAGTGACCTGATTTGTAAATGATGTTGGGTAATTCTAACAATCCTCCTCACCTCCAGGGCTGCTCTGCTGCTAAGATCAAAGGACTCTCTATGATCGGATTCTATATTAAAGGCATATCTATAAATGAATTCAAGCGGTTATTAAAAGATGGGTTTGGTGTTTAAAGGGATAAACCCACAACCGTTAGAACCAATTTTCCAAAGGTTCTGAAAGCTGAGGTCTTACTGGTTTTTAAAAATGTACAATTATAGTGATCTAGTCCATGCATTTCCTCTGGCCTACTCAATAATAGGTTGGAAAGGGGGAGTATCTGCTCCATTAGTCAGCAATAAGAAAGTAGCATGAGTAGTAACATCCAAGGAAAGTCAGTCACTTGAAGGACTGCCAAAGTTATCAGTATCTTATTTACATACAAAAAGGAAAGAGACTCAACTGCAGCCAGCCAAGAATCACAATGATGAGTTATAATTAATGTGTCCAAGTCAGACCAGGGGTATGATGTCCAACAAGTTGGACATGCTGACTCCTCTGAAGAGGCTTCCTAAAGCTTTATTTGTAAACCTTGAGAGGAACAGAACAAATCCTCACAACAAAGTTTTAAGTAGGTGAAGCCTGTAATCACTCACACAAACCACTTCACCTTTATGGTCTTTTAGAAAAAAATGTTTAGGAAATCGTTTCTAATATGGGCAATATGTTTGACAAGGTAGAGGACCCAAACATTTCAATTTCAGATACACAGATTAAAATCAACTTCTTGCTTCAAAGGTTATTCAAAATCGACTACAATTAAGAGAATCGTGTGTAGCCTGTAAGAGCAGGAGAGAACAGCCCAAACTCTCCTTTGGGGGTTGACAACGGTGCGCTTCATCGACTCTCTCTAATTTACCCCACTCCTCGTTCAACCACCGCCCCCACCCTCTTCTCCCCGTCCCGGGATGTCACAGCTCCGACAATGCCAGTGTGCTCCACCAGCGGTGGGACGGAGTCGTGGCGATGCTGACAAGCTTCCGCTCCCGGGAGGTTAAAGGGAATTAAAGCCCTGCAGCCCTCCTTTGTGGCGCTAGGGCCACAACAGCAGAAAGGAGACAATGAGCGCTCTGTGCGCAGTTCCGCGCGGATTGGTCGGTCTCTCCCCCCAGAAACCCCTGATGTCATGGGCTTGGAATGCAGAGGGAGGAAGGAAGGAGGGGATTTGGGGAGGGGGACGCCTCTCATCTCCTTCCCAGACCAAAAGTCCCAAAGATAAACCCAACGCACTATTACGCCATGCAAAGTGGCAAAGATGAGTGTCCCAAAGCTTAATTACTCCCAACTACAACCCGCCGTAGCAAATGAACCTTAAACAAAAGCAAGTCACAAAGACACTTGATGTCGTGAAAATCGAATGCACGACCAACTTCTCAGTGTTTTATAAAAAGTCTCAAGTTTACAGCAGGCATCACTCCCAAAGAGGAGGTGCGCTAAGGCTTTGTCTCCTTTTCCTGCAATCTGCACCAGGATTCGGAAATGTGAAGGGTCCAGTTCCTGCCGGGGGCCCAGGCGGCGGTGGGACGCTGCGTGGCCGCCCCCCCACCCCCCGCCCCCGGGAGGAGGCAAGGAACAATGAGAGGTCAGGCGCAGGGCCCCTTAACCGCCTAACTTTGCCGACCGCTGAATTCCGCCGGGGGGGATGAGGTGGGGGAAGGTGGGGTCAGCCAACAGCCTGAGCAGGGGCACGGTGGCGCGGGTGCCGTGGCGGTCGCTCGCGGGTCCCCAGTCCCTCCGGCCGGCCCCACCTAGGAGCGCCCCCCGGCCGCGGAACTGCCCCGGCCCCTCGAGAGGTCGGCGCCGCAGGATTCCAGGCCCCTCGGAACCCACCGCCCGGCCCGCGGCGCGGGAACAAAGCCGGGAGAGCGTCCGGGAGCCGGAGACCCCAGCATGGGGACGCGCCGGCTCGACGTCTCGTCTCCACGAAGCCAGCCAGCCAAGGCGCGGGGGCGAAGCGCGGCTCAGCACCGCCCCAACCCAAGGGACCCCTGCTCCCCGCCCCCCGAGCGGGGCCTCGCATCCTACCCCGCTCCCCTGCGGCCCGCGTCCCTTCCCGGTCGCACCTTGTTCTTGACCTCAGCCGAGAGTCCGTAGGAAGGACCCTTGTTGAAGTGGGTCATGGTGGCTCGGGCGGCGGCGGCGCTAGGGTCTGCAAGGCTCTCGCACTCGGCTTCCTCGCTCCTGGCCCCGAGGGGTGGCCGCAGCGGGAGATGCCCGGAGCTCGCTCCTCTGGCGGTGCAGGACACGACCGCGCGCGGCGGCGGAGCGCGGGCTTTGCCTCGGCAACTCAGCCCGACTGGGTCCCGCGAAGCCTCCCGCTCGCCCGCCCGCCGGCTCCGCGGCTGCCCACAGCCTGCCCCCGCCCTCCCCCGCCTTGGGGATTGGCCGCCGAGCCCGCCCCTCCGAGCGCCCCCCCCGCCCGGGGCGCGGCGCGGCCAATGGAAGCGCGCGCGGTTCCTGCCCCCGCCCCCGCCCTCACGCCACCCGGGCGCGCGGCGGGGCCGCCCTTCCTCGGGGGCCGGCTCCGGGTCGGGAGTGGGGGGTGGAGGCCGGGAGTCTGCCCTGGGCCCCCCCGCCTGGAGTCCGCCCCGCGGCCCCGAGTTCACGTCAACTTCCAGGCATCCGCCGCGGCGCCCGGGACGGCGGAGGGGAAGGGAAGCCCTCCCGAGCGGGCCCGCAGCCTCCAGCTGCCTCCTCCCCGCTCAGGCCCGGCGCGCCCGGGTGGAGAGGGCAGGGCTCCTGCCTCCGCCGCTGCCCCAGCGCGGGCCGCCTCGGAGCCCCGGTGTCAGGGACGCGGGAAGAAGGACCCCTCCGCGACACCTGCTCCTTCCTCCCTCGCGTCCCAGTCCTGCCACACCTGTTGGTCTAACCTCTACCTCGCCGCCGCGAGGAGGCGGGGAACAATCCAGGCTTTTGGCCAAGCTAGAACTCACTCTACGCCTAAACCTCTAACTGCGGCGCGGACTGGGGAATGTGCCCTGGCAAAGCCTGAGGCATTTCAAGTTGTTGTTTTTTTTTTTTTTTTTTTTGGATTCGCACCAGCTCCTCTTTACAAGCATTTTTATCTGTAATTCAGCTAACACAAAAAACCAGGTGGCTGTCGCTTCGCAAACTTCGGGGGTGAGGGTGGAGAGGAGTTAGCTCGGCCTCTTTGAATCCCGATTCTTTCGTATAGCGATGGCATCCCTTAGGCCCAAAGTGGCCGAAGTTCTTTCAAGGTCCTCTCTCCTGCGCACCGTCTTCTTGTCGCTGATACAGTCATTCGATAGAGGGGCAAAGGTACAGAGCATCCTCCAGCCACCTGAGCGTCTGGCACCGTGCGACACGTTTCCTTCCCAAACATTATCCCATTTACTCCCCGCAAACAGCTACTAGGTAGACATCCCATCTGTTTCAGAGGTGAGAGAACGGAAACTTGGAGACCTAAGTATCCTGGCCGTGGCCTGCCGACCTCCAAAGCTTCACTTCTTGCATAACTTTGCAGGCACACCTAGGACAGATTTCAATCCCTGAGCTCCTAGCATAAGAGTTTTGCTTACTAAACCCCAGCTACTGTGACAGAGGAGATAATGGAACCAGGTGTGGCAGCCTGTTTGAGAAAAGGAGCCCAAACGTCTCACCATAGTTGAACTCCCCCCTCCTGGAACAGAAATGAATATAGCAACTTTAGAAGGGAACACAGAATTGCTATTAAATTTGCAAGGATATTTAAATGACAGAGAGGGTGGGGAAGCTCGAAGGGGAGGGAGGTGGCTAATGAGGAGGAAAGTGAATGGATGATTTGCTGATTTAGTCAGGAGGTAGTAGATGATTAGAGCACTTCTCCTGCACAAAGATGACACAGTTGACTCACAATTAGTGGGAAAGGCCGTTTGGGCTGTTTTTCCAGTAGTGTGATAGTGGCAGTGTGCTATCCTCAATAACTACTCTCCTTGTTACCAAAGAGGGAGGGAAATGGTAGCCAGATTGGAGTTACAAATCACAGTGGTTTCATTGGCCCAAACAATAAACCTTCCTGATGCAATTCAAGCCTTACTTCTGTTCAACCACAGTGGACATGGAGAACATTTGATCAAATTCTTTTAGCCTACTAAAGCTCATTCCTTGTACAATGTTCAAGAATTATATTTAATTTTGTCCTGAAAAGCATATAGGCAAGACCAAGTTTCTCCAGCCAAGATTCATCACCAAAATAATGCTTTAAAACAAATCGGGAAAGCAGATGTGGCCCAAGTGATTGGACTCCCATCTACCATATGGGAAGCTCCAGGTTCAATTCCCGGGGCTTCCTGGTGAAGGCAAGCTGGCCCACACTGCAGAGAGCTCCCGCAGCAAGATGACCCAACAAACGGAAATACAGTGGAGAGAGAGTGAGAGACGCAGCAGACCAGGGAGACGAGGTGGCTCAAGCAACTGAATGCCTCTCTCCCACATTGGAGGCCCCAGAATTGGTTCCCAGTGCCTCCTATAAAGAAAGACGAAAAGACAAGCAGGCACTGAAGAACACACAGCAAATGGACACAGAGAGCAGACAGCAAGCACAAACAACCAAGGGGGGTTGGGAAGGGGACAAAAAACACTTCAGAATTAAGCTTTGAAAAGATCTACGCATGAGGAGACTTGTGGCTCAAGCAGTTGAGCACCAGCCTCCCACACGGGAGATCCTGACACCTCAAAAAAAAAGATCTGCATAATAAAGATCTTCATAATATACTAATTTGATATGTTATAATAAGATTGACTAACACTTGAGTTACAAGCTCTCAATGGAACTTGCTTATTAGCATTGTTAATAAAAATTGACAAGTATTAAATTAATGGCAATTGCTTTTCTGTTGAAATGACATTAGCAACTATACCTATTTGCTTTTTTATTTGGCTTTAAAATAAACATTAGCATTGACTACATTCATCTATTCATCACCTGTTTTCCTCTCTAAGGTACTTGAAATGCTTTCTGACATTGCCATCAGAACTCACTGTTTAAATTGTTCTTGGGCTTACCGAATTTTCTACTGGAGTCTGAAGGGTTTTAATCATTTTACTCATTGTGTAGGAATAAGTAATGCTATGTTTAAAACCGTACCCACAATCAAATAATGGATATATCCATCACTCCAAAAAAGTTCCCTTATGTGTATTTGTAATCCCTCCCCTCCACCCCGCCTTCTACCTCCTCTCACCGGGGGACTCTAATCTGCATTCTGTCCTATACATTAGTATTTCCTAGAGTTTTATATTAATGACATCATTCATTGTGTACTACTTTGTATATTCTTTAACTCAGGAAAGTCATTTTGAGATGTTGAAGCATGTATCAAAAGTTCATTTGCTTTTATTGCTCAGTAGTGTTCCATTCTGTGGATATATCACAGTTTGTTTATCCATATGTTTGTTGGTGAACATTCAGATTCTATCCTGTTAGGGACTGTGATGGTTAGGCTATTGTGTCAACCCAGCCAGGTAATTGTGCCCCATTGTTTGGTCAAGAAAGCACTGGACTAACTGTAATTCTAGGGCATTTATGGACTTTAGTCACCATTGACTTTACTGCGGTGATAAATCATAGATAGCTGATTACAATTACCTTGATCAGGGAGATTGCCATCAGCAATGAGTGATGCTTTACCCAATCAGTTGAATCCCTTAATAAGGAAAGTGATTCCAGCACTGAGTGAGAATTTCCCAGCTTGTCTTTGTACAGCCGGTGTCTCCCAGAACTCCTCGAGAACCTTCACTGGACTTCCATTGGAGCCCCTGGTTGCAGCCTGCCTGCAGAACCTGGACTTGTGCATCCCCACGGCTGCATGAGAGACTCATATAATTGCATACTATTGACAGATGTCTCTTGTTGATTCTGTTTCCCTAGAGAACCCTGACTAATAAGGGGACTATTACAAATAAAACTGTAGGAACATTCATGTAAAAGTGTTGGTATGGAGGCAGTAATAATAATTAGGGCATCCTGATTTCTCTTGGAAAAATTACCTGAGTGGAAAGGCTGGATCTTATGACAGGTATATGGTTAACTTTTTAAGAAAGTGTCAGACTGTTTCAAAGTGGCTGTACCATTTTACATTTCCACCGGCTGTGTGTGAGAATTCCGTTTTCTCTACATCCTCCCAAGCATGTAATATGGTCATTCTTTTTAATTTTAGCCATTCTTATAGGTGTGTAGTGGTATCTTGTGACTTTAATTTGCATTCGTTAATAAGTAATGAGTATATTTTAGTATGCCTATTTGCCATCTGTATATCTTAGGTGAAGTGTGCGCCCAAAAAAAAGTACCCATTTTTTTCATTTTTTAAAGTTATTTTAAAATTGTTTTAAAAATTATTATTGTGTTTTGATAGTTCTTTTATATTCTGGACACAGTCTTTTATCAGATATGTGGTTTGCAAAATTTTATATCAGTGTGTAGCTTGTCTTTCAATTGTTTAATAGTGTCTTTTTTTTTAAGATTTGTTTTATTTCTCCCTCCCCCGCCTCCCCACCTTGTTGTCTGCTCTCTGTGTCCATTCGTTATGTGTTCTTCTATGTCTGCTTGTCCTCTCTTTAGGCAGCACTGGGAATCGATTCTGGGATCTTCCAGAGTGGAAGAGAGGTACCTGATCTCTTATGCCACCTCAGCTCCCTGGTCTGCTCTATCTCTTATTGTCTCTCCTCTGTTTCTCTTTCTGTTGCGTCATCTTGTTGCGCCAGCTCTCCACTTGGGCTAGCTTGCTACGTGGGCCAGGACTCCTGCGTGGGCCCGCACTCCACTCAGGCCAGCAGTCCACATGGGCCAGCTCTCCTCTCAGGTCACCTTGCTGCACAGGCCAGGTGGCCTTCACTAGGAGGGCCTGGGAATTGAACCCTGGCCCCCATATGGTAGACAGGAGCCCAAATGCTCGAGCCACATCCGCTTCCCTTAACAGTGTCTTTTGAAGAGCAGAAGCTCATAATTTTGATGAAATCCAATTTGTTCTTTTATGGATTGTGCTTTTAGTGTCATATCTTTGCCTAATCCAAGGTTGGAAAAGTTTTCTCCTGTGGTTTCTTCTAGATGTTATATAGCTTAATTTTACATTTAGGTTTGTAATCCATTTTGAGTTTAGTTTCCATATGGTGCAAGATATGGCTTATAGTTCATTTTTTCACATATGGATATTCAGTTGTTCCAGCAGCATTTGTTTCTCTCTATCAAATTGCTTTTGCAGCTTTGTCTAAAGTCAGTTGTCCATATATACGTGGATTTAGTTTTTTGAACACCTTTTTCTGTCCCATTGATCTATTTGTTTTTCTTAATATCGTACAACAATTTATAGTAAAATTTGAAATCAAGTAGTGTTATTTCTTCCACTTCGTTTTCCTTTTTCAAAGTTGTTTTGGCTATTCTAGGTCCTCTGCATTTCTATATGAACTTTAGAATCAGTTTTTCGATTCCTACAAAAAAATTCTGGGATTTTGATTGGGTTGCATTCAATCCATAGATCAATTTGGGAAGAAATGACATTTTAAAATATTGCATATAAACAGTTGATTGCGGGAAACGGACTTGGCCCAGTGGTTAGGGCATCCATCTACCACATGGGAGGTCCGTGGTTCAAACCCTGGGCCTCCTTGACCCGTGTGGAGCTGGCCCATGTGCAGTGCTGATGCACGCAAGGAGTCCCGTGCCACACAGGGGTGTCCCCCGCGTAGGGGAACCCCACGCGCAAGGAGTGCGCCCCGTAAGGAGAGCCGCCCAGCGCGAAAGAAAGTGCAGCCTGCCCAGGAGTGGCACCGCCCACACTTCCCGTGCTGCTGACGACAACAGAAGCGGACAAAGAAACAAGACGCAGCAAATAGACACAGAGAACAGACAACTGGGGGCGGGGGGAATTAAATAAATAAATAAATCTTTAAAAATAAATAAATAAAATAAACAGTTGATTGCTATGTCCTCTTGATAAATTGACTCCTTTATCATTATGAAATGACCTTGTTTATGTCTAATTATCTTTGCTCTGAAGTCTGCTCTGATATTAATATATCCACTCCAGCTCTCTTTTATTGGTGTGATATATCTTTTTCAACCCTTTTACATTTACCCAATTTGTGTCTTTTTTTTTTTTAAGATTTTATTTATTTATTTCTCTTCCCTTTGTTTTGCACTCACTGTCTGCTCTCTGTGTCCATTCACTGTGTGCTCTTCTGTGTCTGCTTGTCTTCTCTTTAGGCAGCACCAGGAACTGATTCTGGGACCTTCTGGAGTGGGAGAGAGGCACACAATCTCTTGCACCACCTCAGCTCCCTGATCTGCTGAGTCTCTTATTGTCTCTCCTTTGTGTCTCTTTTTGTTGCATCATCTTGCTGCACCAGCTCTCCTGAGTGGGCCTACACTCCTGCGTGGGCCAGGTTGCCTTCATCAGAGGCCCTAGGAATCGAACCCTGGACCTCCTATATGGTAGATGGGAGCCCAATCACAGGAGCCAATCAATTGAGCCACATCCGCTTCCCCCAATTTGTGTCTTTATAACTTAAAGTGCACTTCTTACAGGCATCATATAATATAGTTAGAGCCTTGATTTTTTTACACAATCTGACAAACTTTGCCTTTTAATTGGGTTTAGACCATCTCTATTTAATGTTACTATTGATATGGCTAGGTTTATATCTATCATCTTGCTACTTGTGTTTTATTTGTCCCATCTATTCTTTGTTCTCTTTTTTACTTTCCTGACTTCTAATTAATTAACTGATTTTTAAATCATTTATTTTTATCTCCTTTGTTGGGTTATTAGCTATAACTCTTTGTTTTGATTTTGTTAATGGTTGCTTTAGAGTTTATAGTATGCATCTTTAATTTATCACAGTCAGGATGAATTTAGAAAATCCTGACCAAGTTCTTACACTAGAATGTTTCAACAAATGTTCAAGTTTAAGTAAACTTTCACATTATAAAATAATTCTCAGAGTGTGGTGGGACAATCCTAAGCATTTTAACCAGAAATTTCCTTTAATATGTAGAACACACCGAATTGAAGTAAATGTTCTTAAAGGGGTCAACTCAACCTCTCTAGAGTCCCATTAATTAAAAACAGCTGGGAAAATCCTCAAGATTGAGGAATGAACAAACATAAGGAGGGAATGCAACCCTGGACCAAAGCAGACTTATTATTATTGTAGTAATGGAAGAACTTATAACTTTGATACAATAAAGATAGTGGTTACCGGATGTTCTGAGGGGAGGGGAAGGGAAGAATAGGGGAACACAGGGCATTTTGGGACATTGGAATTGTTCAGAATGATATTGCAATGATGGATTCAGGCCATTATACATTTTGTCAAAATCTTGTAGGGTGTAAACTGTAAACCATAATGTAAACTATAAATCATGATTAGCAGCAATGCTTCAATATTTGTGCACCAATTGCAACAAATGTACCACACTAATGTAAGATGTTATTAAGAGGGGAAAATGGGAGAGGGGGAGGGGGTGAAGTACATGGGAATCCTCCATATTTTCTATTTAATTTTTCTGCAATCAAAAACTCCTTTAAAAATAAAGTTAAAAATAAATAAATAACAGTTGGGGAAAGTTGGAAGAAAGTATTCTTTCCTAGATGCGAATCTATGAATCACAGTATTATACGCCTTGCCATCAGGATAATAGTAACAAATGTTCTAGAGAATACTCCCTGTAGACCCACAAAGAACTACAAAGGAAACAAACAACTTTATTAAAGGCAGAGAAGACCCTGGAAGGTTCAGTGGAGACTAAGAGATATATGAGCACCTACTTTGTCCATATCACTGTTAGAGTGCTTTATGGGCAGCTGGATCATATAATTTATCACCCACAGTAATTTTTCATTGAGAGTGAAAGGGATACTATTAATCATTAATTATAATCATTCTTTGAGTCAGGCAGTCCTGATAAGGACTTTCAATAGTTCTTCCTTTCACCTTGAAAAGCGTCCCTGTTAAGTTACATGGACACCCCACTTGGAAGCATTATCATTCACAAACACCCTCTGACAGCAAATATCATCTATTCCCATTTTACAATTGGAAACTATATTTAGTGTGCTCCCACACCTTGGCCAATGTTAGATGGTTAATAGAGAGCAGAATTTAGATTTGAAACCAGGTCTGTTTTAGGATTATTTCTCAAGAAACAGCTTCTCAGATCTCTCAGGAATCTGAAGTCACTCTGGTAAGGCACATCAGCTTGGGTTTTTTGTTTGTTTTGTTGTTTTGTTTTTGCTATGCTACATCTCCTCCTTTGGGGGAGTGTCCATCACTCACTCTGCAAAACTATCCATGTCTCTACCACATGGCCATCTCCTGCATTGCCCAAGGTGGACACTTGGCAGACTGGCCAAGGGGCTACCCTATCCCCACGGGCACAGATACCAGTGCCGAGGAGGCGTTGACCCAAGCAGGGCCCATCAGAGTTCTTTTTGGCAAACAGGTATGGAAGCCGAATGCTTTGCTGACTTAGACAAAACCTGGAATTTGTTGGTTTGTGTGACAGAAAAGGCAGGTCAAGGTTTAGGTATGACTGACTGGATTCAAGGCTTCAGTTCACAGCGTCACAACCCAGGGCCTCTCCACTCCTGGGCTCTCTTCTCTTGACTTCCTCAGACGCTTCTCCCTCTGTGTCAAATGAGCCACCAGCAAGTCTAGGCTTACATCCCAACCTCTCAGAAGCCACTGCCCACACAAAGGGAGCACGACAGAAAAGTGAACTATGCCCCAACAGTTCCAACAAAAGCCCCAGAATTGAGTGTCACTGGCCTGGTTTGGGTCTTGGGTCACCTACCTAACTCTCCACCAATCACTGTGGCAGCAGGGAGGGAAAACTCTGATTGGCCAGGTTTGTACCAAGTGCTTGGAGCTGACGTGGAGGTGAGCAGAGAGAGGTAAAACGCACCACTGCCAAGGGAAACTGGAGGGAGAAGATGCTGGCAGCAATCAATACACAATGCACACTCTTTTCTCTCAGGTCTATTATAGAAGGGCTCCCTCACTGCCAGGGGACACTTTCCGAGCCCTGTACTTTATTTATTTTTATTTTTTTAGAGAAGTTGTAGGTTTACGGAAATATCATGCAGAAAGTACAGAGTTCCCATAACCCCCCACATAAACATACAGTTTTCCTATTATTAACACTTTGCATTAGTGTGGTACTTACATTACAATCGGTGAAACAATATTAATTATACTACTAACTATAGTCCATAGTTTACATTCAGGTTCACTGTTTGTGTTGTACAGCTTTGTGGTTTTTAAAAATTTTTATTCTGGTGACATATATACAATCTAAAATTTCCCATTTTAGTAACTCTCAAAAATACAATTTAGTGATATTGATTACATTCACAATGCTGTGCTACCATCACCACCATCCATTACCCAAATTTTCTGTCACCCCCAACAGAAACTCTGTACCAATTAAGCATGAACTCCCTATTCCCTTCGTCAGCCCAGCCCCTGGTAACCTATTTTAGTTTCTGACTCTATGAATTTGCATACTCTAATTACTTCATATAAGTGAAATTACGCAATATTGTTTCTTCCATGTCTGGCGTATTTCACTCAACACGCTGTCTTCCAGCTTCATCCATGTTGTGGCATGTATCAGAACCGCATTCCTCTTCACAACTGAATAACATTCCATTGTATGGCTATATGGCTTTCGGTTTATCCATTCATCTGTAGATGGACATGTGGGTTGCTTCCATCTTCTGGCAATTGTGAATAGTGCTGCGATGAACAGTAGTATGCGTCATTTCTTTTTTTTTTTTTAATGAGAGTAGCTGTCGGTTTACAGAAAAATCACGGGAGAGTTCCCCCACATAGGCAGTTTTCCCTGTTACTGACATTTTGCATTAGTGTAGCACCATTGCTGCAATTGAGGAAACTGTATTACTGTAAGCGTACTGTTAGCTGTAGCCCACAGTTTACTTTAGGCGTCACCTGTGTGAATCTACCCTGTAAGGCAGTTGTCCAGACTGTGCCTTCCTCATTCCTCAGCCATCAGGCACCAGGTTCCTATCAGTGCCTCCTACCTCCATTCCCTTCCCGACAGCCTTAGGCTGAGATTCTTATCTCTCACTGTGGAATGGAATGGCATCCCGCCCTAGTGTTCCCCTCCCTATTCATCTTCAAAACTGATGCCTGAATAATTTTCCTAAATACATGTGATCGTGCTTCTGCAAATACCATATTCATACTTAAAAACTTTTTTTTTAAGATTTTTTTTTAAAATTTCTCCCCCCTCTCTCCATTGTCTGCTCTCTCTGTCCATTCTCTGAGTGTTCTTCTGTGTCTCCTTGTTTTCTCATTGGGCGGCTCCTGAGAGCCGATCCTGGGGCCTTCCAGAATGGGAGAGAGATGATCATTCTCTTGTGCCACCTCAGCTCCCTGGTTTGCTGCGCTCTTATTACCTCTCCTCTGTGTCTCTTTTTTGTGTTGCCTCATCTTGCTGCGCCAGCTCTCTGTGTGGGCCACCACTCCTGTATGTGCCAGCACTCCTGCGCACTCCTGCGTGGGGCAGCACTCTGCACAGGCCAGCATTCCACGTAGGCCAGCTCACCACATGGGCCAGTTTGCCTTCACCAGGAGGCCCTGGGCATCGAACCCTGGAACTCCTATATGGTAGACGGGAGCCCAATTGCTTGAGCCACATCTGCTTCCCCATACTTAAAACTTTTAGTGGCTATTCTGGCCAAGGGCCAAGTTCTTCAGCTCACAGGGTTCTCATAATGAGAATTTTGAGAGATGATGTATGCAAATTATTTAATGGTGTGGCAGTGCATGGCACAGGATAACCATACAAATCTTCGTTGCTATTACCATTATTATTACTAATAATATTATCTGACCTCTCCCTACCTCTCCATTCTCATCTTCTGTCACTTCTAACCTTTCTTTCATTCTAGAAACAACCCTGAATAGTCCATGATATTTCACATTAAGGTGCCTCTACACAGGGGTCCTTTCGTTTTCTCTGCTTCTATTTGTCAATTATCCTTCAAAATCCAACTCAAATATCAATTTTTCAGGAAGTCTTTTTGGTCTCTTGAAACTCCAACAAATTAATTTCCTCCCTTTTCTTTTTGTCCTTTATATTTTGTAAATGTTTCTAAGTATTACCTCACACAGTGTATAGTAATTTATTGTTTTACATGTCAATCTCCTTCCTAGATTGTGAGCAGATTTATGGCAGAAAACTCTATTATTCATTCCTTCATTCATATATTGAGTCTGGCATACACTAGATGATTAGCAACTATTAGTTCAATGAGAGCAGATGAAAAACTTTCTGTTCGGGATTTTCACAAACCTTACCTCATTTTAATTCTCATACCAACAATTTTAGGGAAGTATTGCCCTCACTTTCTTTTCAGATGGAAGAAAGTGAGACTCAGGTTAGTAACTTGTCCAAGGTCACAGAACAGTGAAATCAGAACTACAATTTAGGCTTTTGTCTGCTTCCAAAATCCATGCTTTTCCCACTGTCCCAAGCGCACCTCCCCTCAGCTTCAATGGAATAGCCAGAGAGTGTTCCACCCCATCAGGCAAGGACTACTGCCCCTACTCAGCGGGAAGCAGGTACAGAAAAATGACCTTTGCCTTCAGCTGCCCCTTAAGAATAAGGGTGTAAACTCTCTGAGTGGGAAGTTGAGGTAGACTAGAACAGGGACCTGAGGGGAAAAGGTACATAGGAAAATACTAGGGCAGTAAGGACAAAACAGTCAGTTCTGTGTAAAACTCCTGATCACAGTGGACCTTCTTTACGTGCTCTGACAGCAGAAGGTCCCAACAAGGGAGGAGTCAACCGCCCAAGGCTGAATACCTGAAGATAATAATTAACCTGAGGCCCATCTGCACCCCCTCGCCTGACCCCACTCAGGCTGGCAGACACTCAGGACCAATGACAGCGGTGTGTTTCCAATTCTTCTGCATACTCAGAACCCTGAGAATGTTGTAACTCCCAAGTCTCCATTTACATGGAGGAAGGAGGGAGGGAGGCCAGCCTTAAATAAGGCCCTACCCCAGCCACCACCCGCATCTCCCCTAGGCACACCTGCACCCCTGCCTCCGCTGGTGATTTCTCTTTCTTTTGCTTTACAATAAACTCTTTACTCGCTTGTGTTCTTAAACCCTTTTCTGCACTGTGGCCAAGACTCTGGAAACCCACCTCTGGCAACAATAATACACTCTGTCATTATAATCTTTAGTTCCCTTGGAGAAAGAGTGTAAAGAGAACAGAAAAGAGGAGGTTAAACTCTCGGGTTGCTCAGATTTGGAGAAAAAGAGCAAGTGTTGGATCAAGTGAAACCAGGAAGTAGTGCAAAGAAAATCAGTAAAATGAACCTGGAAAACAAGGAAAAAGAGAGTTGTAAGGGAAAAGGTGTCATCATAGCAAGGAAAATGAAGACAGAGAAAAACATTTTAATTTTCAGTACGGTCCTTCTTGAAACCCCCCTCAAGACCACAGGTCCAAAGGAAATCAAATTAGAGGGTAAGGAAGGGAATCATTGGTGAAAAAATGAAGGCCGCTGATCCAGAATACCCACTCAGAGCGGAAGGAAGCACGAGGGGTGGGGGCAGTCCTTCACAAGCAGGCAGCTGGCTTGAGAAACGGAGACACGGGAATCCACCCTTATGGTTTCAAAAAGGTCCAGGCCCATTTGCACCCCACTGCCTTTCGTCTCTATCAAACATAGTTAAATTCACTTCCTTCTAATAAATCATGTCCTTGATTTTGGTAAGAATATAGTTTAAAAGCAAATGCTTTCGTTTGTAAGGAATAGGGTTAACAACGAGAATCTCAGCTAAGCAATCGTTTTATTCACATTCCGGTGTTGCATTCCAATCTTCATTGTTGCTCATCAAAAACCTTAGATAATTTAAGAAGGTATCAAAATACTAATGCTGTTTAATTCCTTGGTAAACTTGTTTACTCTGAAATGTAAAGGCCACACTTTCCCCATTGAAATGCATTCCTTTTCACTGCTTGAGACTGCAGTAAACATCTTCTAAACTTCTGCAAACACGCTCTTCTGATAAAGGAGAGTATTTCCAGCTTATGCTGAAAGTTGCTTAGCACCTGTTTCTTTAACATCTTTTCCTTTTAGCAATGAAGACTCTTGGAAAATAGCTGTTTAGTTCAATTGTATTAAAAGCACTAATGTAGTAGACAGAAAACTCAACTGAGTTGTTTTTTTTCTTTCCATTTCACATCAGACTATAAAATCCAGGAGGGCAGGAATCATTTAACAATGTATCCTCCACACTTTATACAAAGTAGCCACTCAATAAATATTTATCTAACAAATGAGTGAGAAAATAAAAAGCAAAAAATAAAAAAAAATAAAATATAAATGAATGAGAAATGACAAGGTGAAAATAATGTAGTTTACAGAAAGCAGTGTGTCATTTGGTCTACTTTTGGTCTACTTTTTTCCTTTCAATTCTTTGAAAGGTGTGTCATTGGTCTACTTTTTTCCTCTCAATTCTTTCACTAACTCTTTGTTAAGAGTCTACTTCCTTCTGGGGATTGGTCTAGGCCCTGGAAAAACAATAGTAAATGAGGCAGTTAAGATCCCTTTTTTAAAGGAGTTTTCCATCAAGTGGGAGGTAGAACACAGACCACAACAAACAACTGTGAAAGATAATTTCAGAGTGATGAACACCTTGAAGACAATAAGTGTGCTGGGGAATGTTCAGAGAGGGTGGCAAAATTCAAGCAGAGATCTGAATGTTGAAAAAATATGGCAGAAATGATTTTCTGGCAGAGGAAGTTGTTGGGGCAAATCTATTGCGAGGATGAGCTCTAAGGATTCAAGAAACAGAAGCGGCTGGAAGTCTTGAGCAAAGGGCAGAAGGATGGAGTGGGAGAGGTAGGCACAGGGCAGATCAAGTTTTCAAGGCCTTGAGGATTTGGGCCTTAAAGGGGCAATAATGATAATCTGAGGTCCTGAAAAATCCTTTGTGCTTGTTTTCTGAATTAAGGATATACTGAAAGAAGTCCAGATTAGTTAAGTATCGAAGTGATTTAAAAATAGAAATTCCTGAGTGGTGAATCTGATAGCTCCTCCAGAAAATTAAGTAGGTAACCTCATTTTCTAACCATTCTAGATAAATAAGCACCTATTACATTATATTTAACCAAGAACCTTATTATTTAGGGGAGGAATGCGGTCAACATAATAGGAAAGAATTTTTCCACTTCTTTTTGTGTGTTTAGAATTGGCCACTGTACTCATTTTCCATTTCTTTCTCCAACTTTGCATTGTAAATTGCTTGGATCATTATCGTGAATTTTAAAAATATTTTGACCCCACCTAAAAGTTTTCTTCCAAACAATTTTCAAGGAAAGTGCACTTTGTAAAATGATGGGAGCACTTTTTACTTTTAGCTTACAGATTGAAGAGGGTATGGGGGTAATTTATAGGCATGACTCCAATTGCAAAAACAACAAAACAAAAAAACAATTCCATTTCAACTGTTAAAATTTGCCTTTGAATTGCTTGGTTTTACTACAGTCTTGCCAGAAGTAATGGGGGTAAAGGGAAGCATAAAAAAGGGAATAAGAAAAAAATTTCAAAAAACCTAGTTACTGAATTCAATTATTTTCAGAAAATATAGTATTTTGAAGGTGTATATATGTATATATATATTTCATATATAGAATTTCTTTCCCCTTGACGTCTTTTCTGAAACTTAATGAAAGATTTGAAATAAACTAGGCAGTACAGGGTAGAGGTTAACAGAGCTGATTTTGGAATCTGCCTGAGTTTGAAGCCATCTAGCTGTACGACCTCACACCAGATTACTTACCCTACTTTTGCAAGCTTTACTTGTCTCATTTGTAAAATGAGGATAATAATATTGCTTAGCTCACATGGTTGTATAAGATTTAAATGATAATATTTTTAAGCATGTGCTCACAAGGTGAAATTGCTTTCTAAAAACTAACCCTTAATTATCTATCGTACAACCAGTTTATTCTTATGTCCTCATCTCGGTATGTATGAGTTAAACCACAGTTAGCCCTTAGTAATGGTCACTCTTCTTTCAGGCATGTTATTCCCATCTTTAGATTATGATACTGAGCAAAAGCAGATTCTTTTCTCCCAATGCATCTTTTTTTTTAAAGACTTTTTATTTATTTCTCCCCTTCCTCCCCCCACCCCAGTTGTCTGTTCTCTGTGTCTATTTGCTGCGTGTTCTTTGTCCGCTTCTGTTGTCAGCGGCACGGGAATCTGTGTTACTTTTTGTTGTGTCATCTTGCTGTGTCAGCTCTCCGTGTGTGTGGCGCCATTCCTGGGCAGGCTGCACTTTCTTTCATGCTGGGTGCTCTCCTCACGGGCTGCACTCCTTGCACGTGGGGTTCCCCTATGCAGGGCATCCCTGCGTGGCATGGCACTCCTTGCGTACATCAGCACTGCGCATGGGCCAGCTCCACATGGGTCAAGGAGGCCCTGGGTTTGAACCTCAGACCTCCCATGTGTTAGGTGGACGCCCTAACCACTGGGCCAAGTCTGCTTCCCCCAATGCATCTTAAAGCCAATTCCTGAGACACCAGAATTTCAAAGAAAGAGTTTATTTGGTTGCACAAATAAAGGAGCACAGTAGGCCTCATGACCCAAAACTGCCTCTCTGATTTGCAGAAATTCTAGTATTTTATAACATCGAGACGCTAATGAGTAATTGGGGTGGAGTTTGCACAGGTTCTTTCATTAATAAACATTAAGGGGCTGGACCAGGAGGGGGTGGGTACCGACCAGCAGGGGTGGGGTGGGGGGTGGGGGTTGTTACAAAGTTACAACCATTATCAGAAATCAAGACATCCAGGAGAGGAGGGAAACAGACCAAAAACAAGGTCAGCTATAAGGTTCTTCAAATGGATATCAAACAGAGGAAGGTGGAGTGGTCACCCTTTAAATAGAAATGTTCATATACATAGGTAAAATCTGTCAGGAGTTGTGGCAGTTTGATCTTATTTTATAAATCCCAAAAAGATTATGTTTGTAAACTAATCTATTTTTTCTGGGTATGATATTCTTTGATTGTTTTAAATTCATTTGAAAGGACTTTGATTAGATTACCTGCTAAGATTGCTTTTGGGGTTTTTTTTTTTCAGTGCTTTATTTCCATTATGACATTGCTTTTTTTTTTTTTAATGGATTTCCCCTCCCCTCAGATATCTCCCTCATCTGTTTGCTCATTGTTTTTGCTCAATGTCTGTTTGTTTCTTCTTTAGGAGGCACCGGGAACCAAACCTGGGATATCCCATGTGGGAGGCAGGTACCCAATTGCTTGAGCCACATCTGCTCCCCGTTTTTTTATTTTGCTCATTGTCTGCTTGTTGGTTTTGCTCGTTGGTTTTGCTCATTGTTTGCTTGTTGTTTTTGCTCGATATCTGCTTGTTGCTTGTCTTCTTTAGGAGGCACCAGGAACCAAACTTGGGACTTCCCATGTAGAAGGCAGGCACTCAACTGCTTGAGCCACTTCCTTTTTGATTCAACTACGCCTCTAAGGAGTGACTCAGGTTGAGTCCCCTCCCCTTTGCTGGGTCAGATGTAAACACTCACAAAGACGCACAGGAAGAGAGAGCTCTGTCATTTTTTATTGTACCATGTGACAGAAAGGAGAAGGCTCAAACACCGGAACCCCATAGAAAGATGAGACTTTTTTGCCTGAGAGCTTATAGCTGACCTTGGGACTAGAGCAGAATGGCCGACTGATATAGAAGGCCCAGAAAGAAACAAACCCTAGGCCAGGAGAAAGAGGAGGACAGGATCACTTAAGCATGAAACCTCAAGAGGCTGAGCCCATGGAGCTCAAAAGGAAGAGGATGCCCTGAGGGGAGGCAGAGAGCCCAGAGGGGAAGGGGAGACCCAGAGAGACCAGACAGCTCACCAGCATGTGTCTTTTTCACAGGTTCACCAACACATGGCAGCTGACCTTGGTGAGAAAGCCCCTCTTATGGAGCCTGGACTTGGACTTGAGTGGACTTTCCATGGCCTTGGGACTGTAAGCTCTTACCTCAAATAAATACCTTTGGTAAAATCCAACAGGTTTCTGGTGCTTTCCATCGGCACCTCTTTGGCAGACCAATACAGGAGTAATCACCACAATGGCAGGTTTTTAGTTGAAAATGGCCACATACAAATGGTGAAGTCAGTCTAGTCAGTTTTAGTGACTTCCGATATTATCCTTTTGCCTAATTTAAAAAGCATCTATATAATATTTCAGGAATCAATTATTTGTTAATTATTACTTTTTGGTTATGATACCTCCCTCTGCTTTGTAAAATTCCCAATCTTGGGAATAATCTGGAATTTGAATCTTTCTGATTTCTCCATGCTGAAAATGGGTTTTGACATTACGGGGTAAAAGAATGAAGCTGGGGAAGCGGACTTGGCTCAACTGATAGAGCGTCCGTCTACCACATGGGAGGTCTAGGGTTCAAACCCAGGGCCTCCTTGACCCGTGTGGGGCTGGCCCACATGCAGTGCTGATGCGCGCAAGGAGTGCCCTGCCACGTGGAGTGTCCCCCACGTAGGGGAGCCCCACGCTCAAGGAGTGCGCCCCGCAAGGAGAGCCACCCTGTGCGAAAAAGTGCAGCCTGCCCAGGAGTGGTGCCGCACACACAGAGAGCTGATGCAGCAAGTTTTGACTCAACAAAAAGAGACACAGATTCCCAGTGCCACTGATATGAATACAAGTAGATACAGAAGAACACACAGCAAATGGACACAGAGAGCAGACAACTAGGGGGGGAGGGGAAGAGGAGAGAAATACCTTTAAAAAAAATCTTAAAAAAAAAAAAAGAATGAAGCTGGTTGTCATTCTGTTTGGGTTCCAGGACTTATCTGGGCATAGGAATAATTCAGAAGTTTTCTAAAAAAAAAACTTAATAAGTAACTTGAGAATTTTAGGTTTAAATAACCACGCTACACTGGGGAAATGATTTTATACCTTTTCTTAGATATAGTTTGGAGTATTCTTTTGGGCTTTGCCAACTGTGGCTTTTTTTTTTTTTTTTACACTAGCTGGCTGAAGATTGTGTAAGAGTAACTTCCAGAATGACCTCTCAACTCTATTGGAAATCTCTTAGCCATTAAAATTAAATTCTGTCCTATTTCATTTCCCCCTTTTGGTCTAAACCCACACTGACCAGGGGGCCCATCCCTGGGAGTTGCCAAATCCTATGTTGCCAGGAAAAATGTCTGGAAGTCAAGTTCCAGACTTGCCAAGGAAAACTTTATCCCTGGAAGTCCTGTCCCACGAAGTGGGGACGGTAGTACGAGTTCGACTTAGAGAGGCAGCCCACATTTGAGTAAAAGAGGTTCTCTAAAGATGACTCTTAGGCATTAGTTATTGTTGGAGGTTTAGCTCTGTCATTACAGAGTAAGTGTCATGAGTACAAGCCTGGAGTCTGAGGGCTCAGCTTACCAGCATGTTTCTTTTCACAAGTTCACCTTGCAGAGCTCTACCATTTCCATAAATTGGGAGCTCCCATTGTTTGAGAGAACAGTAGGAATTTCCCAGATGAAGTAGTTTATTATTTCTATGCTTTCTCCACTCCCTTAGGGGACTTTGCAAATACCTTTCTAGCTTATGCCCAAAAGACTTTGAAATGCATCAGGGTATTGCTACAACTCTGTACAGAATATCACAATCTCATTCACTATTTCAGGTTCCATGTTCGTTATGTCATTTAAATAAACTGACTAGTCAGGTTAAATTAGATAGTGTTCCACAGAAATTTAAAGACTTTTTATGACAAAATTAATTTCTTCTTTCTGGTCCCCACAGTATTTAAAGTTTTAAATACAGATAATATTACTGTTTTCTTTGTATCCTGATTCTCCTTAGTTTTTAAATTAGCCCCATTTACTTTTTAACTGAAGACTGATTTTTTTTAGCTTCTTTAATTGGGATGGTATTTTAGAATTAATGGTGCTTTTTCAGCATCTTTAGAGCTGGTTAACTTTAGCTCTGACTTTCAAGTATCAAACAGGCCCTAAAAATTTTAAGGAGCTATTAGTTTATACACAAAAAGTAAAGTATCTTACGATTTAGAAATAACAGAGATCAGAGTTCAGGTTTAAATATGACTGCTCCAAGAGTGTACAATCTTGGCCCTAATTTTCTTATGAGCATTTTTAATAATCTAGAGATCATTAACCACAGACCATAGTAAGAATTTTGCTTGACTTTACTTTTACTTTGACTTTACTTTCACCAAGATTGTTAATCAACAGGCAAAACATAACTTATAGACTCTTGCCATGCTTTTCCTTTAAGGTCCCTTTTTGTTGAAGATGGGGTGACTGTATGCTCTTTTAGAGAAGTATCAGAGAAGAACGGTATAACTAAGAGATTTTGGTTATTTTCATAATAGCACATTTTTCTAAGAGTAACTAAAACTATAACCAAAAATATCATCATGCAGATCAGTGTATTAGGATAGACAGTGAGAACTTTAAAAGTCTTTAAGAATGTATGCAATTCCCAAATATGTAAATAAATTACACATTTAATTTCTCCTTCATGTGTTCCGTTTTAGAAACACTGTTTTCCACAAGCAGTGGAAATTTCAGCCGTACTGGAAGAAACTATTTTTCTAGTAAATTTTACAAGAATCTAAGGCTCCCAATGGAAACAAGATTATCTTCCCATTACTATTTCTATCACAACCTTAATATAATTACACGTTATTGGAACATTAATTTTAGGACCCTAAAAATATATTACTTTCAACAGTGAAGGTGATTCCTTAAAATATCAGAGCAGTAAATACGTATCTTTGCAAGTATTAAGTGATTTCCCTTTGCAATAAACATAAGCCTAACATTCGCAAATGTCTTAGGAAATAGTGTGATCATGCACAGTATTTTATGAAAAACCAGTTTTAAAAAACAAACAGAAGCTTAACACCTTGATAAAAATTCTTATCAGAATAAAATATAACTGAAATTTAAAACATCAAAATAACATACCATTTAAACTTTTCCACAGTTTATACAAACACTGTATTTTTTAGTTTTGGAATATATTTTTCCATTGTGAATTAAAATATAAATATACTGATAACATATTTAATTTTCATAAATGTATATATTTAAGTACCTCACTTTTTACAAGGTGAAAGAACAAGTTCTTTTTTTAAAATTCTTTTTAAGATTTATTTATTCTCCCTCCCCGCTGCTGTTTGCACTGGCTATCTGTTCTGTGTCTGTTTGCTGTGTGCTCTCTGTGTCTGCTTGTCTTTTTTTTAAGGAGGCACCAGGGACCAAAACCCAGGACCTCCCATGTGGGAGGGAGGTGCCCAATCCCTTGAGCCACATCTGCTCCCTGCTTGTTGTGTCTCTCAGTATGTCACCATGGTGCATTGTCTTGGTGCGTCAGCTCGCTATCTTGCTCGTCTTCTTTAGGAGGCACTGGGAACCGAACCCAGGACCTCCTATGTGGTAGGCAGGTACCCAACAACTTGAGTCACATCTGCTTCCCTTACAAATTCTTTTGTACCAGTTTGCAATTAAAGATAGCCTTACAGTTTAATTAGAATATTAAAGGTTGTCAGGTCTGAACATTATATTTAAACAGGTCTCTTTTTATCACAGTGACAAATAAAGTAGTAAAATAGTTTGGAAAAGTCTTAACTTTCAAAAAAGTAGTGGCTCTATATTTTTAAAAAATCATTAAGGATATGATGAAACCATTCTGATAAGGCATAGATTCTTCATTCTTTATATATATATTATAAATAATCTTCGTTCTGTATTGATTATTTCCAAAGGACTTTTATAACGTTCCAGTCAAAACACACCAACCATTTAAGAAAACTGTGTTACTTTAGTAAAGAGAGAAAGTCAAATTTCAATTTTGTGTAAGTACACCATTCAGTAATCAAATCTTAGTATAGATCATCACAGATTGAGATGGCGTCTGGCAGATTTTTCTGCTATACAGCTACTTTTTGTTATCAATATCAACTTACAGATTTTTACCTAATAATGGCTTCCCAGAATCAGCTATTTACATTGAAATCTATCAGTTTAGAAAATGCTTTTACAGACTTCCCACAACCATAATTTTCTATAATCTCTTATAACCATTTATAACCATACATACTAGGTAATTTACCTTAAGACACATTTCACCTTTAAATATGTTTATTGAATTACAGTCAGCAGCAAGAGAAATTTACTTCCACTAATCCTTCGACAACTTTCCATTTCCATTCAAGTCTTATCCTACATATTTCCACCCTGATTTTATGAAAACCAGTTATCTTAGGACAAAACACTCTCCCTCAACAGGCTTTCACAAACCTTCTACTTCTTTTCATATCCATTTAAGTTTTATCTTATATCCCACATTCTGTTCTGTGAAAAACTAGTCATTTCACTTTAGGCAAAACAATTATTGTTATTATTTTAATAATCTTTTTAAAAATTAAATTTTTATTGAAGTATATCATTCATACATGAACATACATAAACAATAAGTGTATGGTAAAATTTGTGAATTTACAAAACAAACATGTATATCATCACATAAGGCTTCCACATACCTCCCCATTACCACCATCTTGCATTGTTTGTTACAAACATGAATGAACATCCTCAAAATATTCCTACTAACTATAGCCCATATCTTACATTTGGTGTATTTCCCCCCCAACCTGCCAAGTTATTAAAACACCCTATATTAGTATTATATATTTATCTTTCAGGAGAAAATGTTCTCATGTTTGCCCTGTTAACCACAGTCCATCATCCATTCAAAGTATATACTGAGTGCCTCTCATTTTCATCACGGAGTTGTGCTGTCACCACCTCAATCCATTTTAGAACGTTTCATTACTCCAGAAGGAAAAATCCCATACTCCCTTATATCCCTCCTTTCTCCCTTAGTATTGAAATAGCTTCTTGCCATTGCTGAAAATATTACAGTATTACTGTTAACTATTGTCCATAAGTTACATAAGCTGTAATTTTCCCAAGTATCACCATATTTTTAGCAATTTGTAAAGAGCATTCTTTTTTTAATAATATACTTTTAATTTCTGTTATACATTTTCTAGATTACTCTCTAGTTTCCTTTCTTTTTTTTTAAAGATATATTTATTTATTTCTCCCCACACACACCCCCAGTTGTTTGCTCTCTGTGTATATTCACTGTGTGTTCTTCTGTGTCCACTTGTATTCTTTTCAGCAGCACCAGAAATCTGTGTCTCTTTTCATTGCGTCATCTTGTTGTGTCAGCTCTCCGTGTGGGTGGCGCCATCCCTGGGCGGGCTGCACTTTCTTTCGCACTGGGTGGCTCTCCTTACAGGGTGCACTCCTCGCGTGTGGGACTCCCCTATGCGGGGGACACCCCTGCATGGCAGGGCACTCCTTGCGTGCATCAGCACTGCACATGGGCCAGCTCCACACGGGTCAAGGAGGCCCGGGGTTTGAACCGTGGACCTCCCATGTGGTAGACGGACACCCTAACCACTGGGCCAAGTCCACTTCCCTCTAGTTTCCTTTCAAATAACATTTATATCCACAGACTACCCCTTTCAGCCACACTCACATTTGTAAATCAGTTTTAGTTATATACACTATAAAGTACTACCCTCAACTCTACTCATATCCACACTTAACACAATTAACCTAGTTAATAAGTCTACATACATTAAGCATCAGCTTCCCCTTTCAACCCACTTCCTTTTTTTTTGGTTTCTTTGTTTTAAAGATTTATTTATTTATTTATTTCTCTCCCCTCCCTCCCACCCTGGTTGTGTGTTCTCTGTGTCTGTTTGCTGCGTCTTCTTCTTTGTCTGCTTCTGTTGTTGTCAAATGGCACGGGAATCTGTGTCTCTTTTTGTTGCGTCATCTTGTTGTGTCAGCTCTCTGTGTGGGTGGCGCCATTCCTGGGCAGGCTGCACTTTCTTTCGTGCTGGGCGGCTCTCCTTATGGGGTGCACTCCTTGCGCGTGGGGCTCCCTTACGCGGGGGACACCCCTGTGTGGCACGGCACTCCTTGCGCGCATCAGCACTGTGCATGGGCCAGCTCTACACGGGTCAAGGAGGCCCAGGGTTTGAACCGCGGACCTCCCATGTGGTAGACGGACGCCCTAACCACTGGGCCAAGTCCTCTTCCCCTCAACCCACTTTCTATTTCCTAGTAACCTAAACTCTAGAGTTTACCTCTATGAATTTTACTCATTGTATTTAGTTCATATTCGTGAGACCATACACTATTTGTCCTTTTGTGTCTGACTTATTTCATTCAACATAATATACTCAAGGTTCATCCATGTTGTCATATGCATCCCAATTTCATTTCTTTTACAGCTGGTTAGTATTCCAATTTGGGTATATTCCACATTTTGTTTATCCATTCATCAGTTGTTGGACCCTTGGGCAGGTTCCATATTTTAGCAATTGTGAATAATGCTCTATGAACATTGTTGTGCAAAGGTCAGTTCGCATCCTTGCCTTCAGTTCTTCTGAATATATTCCTAGTGATGGGATTGTTGGATCATAATGGCAGTTCTATGTTCAGCTTCTTGAGGTACCACCAAACTGTCTTCCACAGAGGCTGTACCATTCTACATTCCCACCAACAGGGAAGGAGTTTTCCTATTTCTCTACATCCTTTCCAGCACTTGTAGTTTCCTGGTTTCTTTAAAAAAAAAAAAAAAAAAGGCCATTCTATCAGGTGTGAAATGGTATTCATTGTAGTTTTGATCTGCTAGTGATGTTGAACATTTTTTCATGTGCTTTTGTGCCATTATATTTCCCCTTTGGAGAGATGTCTATTCAAGTCTTTTGCCCATTTTTAAATTGGGTTGCTTGTCTTTTTACTGCTGAGTTTGTATGACCTCTTTATAAAACATGGTTATCAAATCCTTATCTGATATGTGGCTTCCAAATACTTTCTCCCATTGAGTAGGTTGCCTTTTCACTTTTTGACAAAGTCTTTTTTTAAGGACATACTGGGGGTTGAACCCAGGACCTTATATGTGGGAAGCAGGTATTCAACCACTGAGCTACAACCACTCCCCTATAATTCTTTTAATGTGCTTTGGATTTGGTTTGCAAGTATTTGCAAGTTAATTATTATTTTTTTTTAATATTTATTTTTTACTTATTTCTACTTCTCCACCCCGTTCCCCCCATCCCCCTCATTGTCTGCTCTCTGTGTCCATTTGCTGTGTGTTCATCTGTGTCTGCTTGTATTCTCATTAGGTGGCTCCGGGAACCGATCCTGGGACATTCCAGAGTGGGAGAGAGGTGATTATTCTCTTGCACCACCTCAGCTCCCTGTCCTGCTATGTCTTCTTATTTTCTCTCCTCTGTGTCTCTGTTGCGTCATCTTGTGTGCCAGCTCTCCATGTCAGCCAGTGCTCCTGCACAGGGCGGCTTTTCCCATGCAAGGTGGCACTGCCATGCAGTGGGGCTCTCCTGCACGGGGCCTCATTCCTGCATGGGTCGGCACTCCACATGGGCCAGGTGGCTGTGTGGGCCAGCTTGCCCTCACCAGGAGACCCTGGGCATCAAACTCTGGACCTCCCATATGGTAGATGGGAACCCAATTGGTTGAGCCACATCTGTTTCCCTCAATTATCTTAAGAGACATATGCAAAAAAACAATAATTTCATTACTTTAAAACTTACAATTTTATCATCTTAAAACTTTGATAAACTAATATCAACTCATTAATATTTGGTACACCTAGGGAGATTACACCAAAGTAGAATAAAATTACAATGATATTTTACATAAGAAAAGTTTCCTTTATCTTTTCCTTCATAGGAGGTAAAGCCTCTTTGTTTTTCTAATACCTTAAAATTACAAATAACTTCAAAAGCATACTGACCATCAGGCTCCAGAGAATATATGAAGAATTGCTTCATTTGTTTTAATTAAACTTTAGAAAAACCTTTTCATAGCTGACACGGATCTTTTCCTTTACTTACTGAAATTTGGCCATTGAGTTATTAATTACACTCATCTCGAAACTGTTAAAATTTAATTGGGGAATTACAGAGCAGACTATACAAAACAAGGTTTGTTTTGTAATATCCCCTCTATCTCTATTATTTAAAATCTCCAGCTCTAGCAAACAGTATTCTAAGCTAAACTCCCATCTCTCCTATGTTTCCCCACCCAACCATCACCCATAGTTTCCTAAACCAGTCTTAGGGAGTCACTGGAATTCAGTCCTTTGGAGAAGCCCCTGGGGATAGGAAGGGTTATAGACAGATTGTGGAAGAATTCAGGATAACCTTTTTAGTTTAGTATTTTTTTTCTCTTTAAACAGTTTCTTTTAAGTCAGATTTTTATATGACCTTTTTCATCCTATTTGGTTTTTCTGATTTCAGGCTCCAGAAGTACTCATTTACATATGTGCATGTCTATCTCTTGCATGCTTTCTCTCTCTCTCTCTGTTTATTTAGTATTTAGCAATTTGAATAGCACCCTTTTAAGAATTTTCATTTGTTAATTTGATATTACTGTCTGGAGGTATGAAAATATACATTGAACAAACAGACACAAATAGAGTTAGACACACCAAAAGAAACATAAAACTCACTATTTTGACGCATAATTTTCACTCTTTCGGTGTGGTTATCTCCAGGTTTTCCATCATTCCACAGCTCTGGTTTTTACTGCTTTTAAGATCTCTTCAGGAATCAGTGTTGCCTGTAGTATGCTAGCTTGTTAATGCTTTTATATATATATATATATATATATATATATATATATACACACACACACACACATATAAGTTATCTGGGCATTATTTGGTTTATAGCTTCTTAGAAAAGAAGGTACATTTAGGAAGCTATTGCAGCCAGATTTTTTCTAGGTTCCTGGCTAAGCTACATAAAATGAATTTCAAGGGAAGTGGCTGTGGCTCAGTCAGTTGGGCTCCCGTCTACCATATGGGAGGCCCTGGGTTTGTGTCCCGGGGCCTCCTTGTGAAGGCAGGCTGGCCTATGCGTGGTGGAGAGCTGGTGCAGCAAGATGATGAAACAAAGGGAGACAAACAGATACAGAAAAAACATGCAGCGAATGGACGCAGACAAGAGACAGCAGAGAAAGGAACAAGCCGCAAGCAGAGGAGAGTAAATAAATAAATAAATCTTCAAAAAAAAAAAAAAAGAATAATTTCAAGAGCAAGCCAGGGTAATTTATTCAGGAAGGGTGGGAAGATAAATGGGAGAAAAATAACAGATTAAGGGTCCCAGGTAGAGGGAAAGGGGCTGGAAAGTGATAAAGACGGCTGATTTACAGCCTACAATTCCCCATTACAGATGACCAATGCCCAGGTTTACTTGCGTGCTGTTCCAGGCAGGGGGGAGGAAGGAAAGAACAGGGGGGGCTTGGCTTTGTGCCTGCTTTTTAAACCATTCATTATTCTACCCCTTTCATAATGACAGGGGAGGCGTCCCAGGTGTTTGCTGTTTTGATTGATTACCCCACTCATCAATCCCCTGGGAGGGCCCAATGAGAAGGTCCTTGGGGAACACCCAGGGCTTCTCCTGGCTTCCAGAGGAAATCTCGTTCTGAACGGGAGAATCTCACGACGGTCTTCCAGCAGCCATCTTGGGAGTATAGAAGAGCATGGGTTCAATGGCGGCGTTTTTCTGCCAGGTTCCAGATCCCTCTATTGATTCCCTATCTAGCCCGCTTCACTATGCTTCAAATAGTTGGCTTTAATTCAGTCGTCAAGCCTGCCCCCCTTTCATTCCAAGTTTCTGAAGGCTCTCACTTAAGTATTTTTGGGATTTTTCTTGGGGGAGTATAAGAATACGTTTTCCAGTGTCTTCTTTGCAAAATGCACAGTTTGGTTTTATTTTTAAAATTTCTCCCATCCCTGGAGGGGTGGAGGTTGGGCCCAGGGGCCTTACCTTTTTGAGGCAGTCTTGTTCTGATTGCTTTCAGTTTATTAGAGCTTGGAGTAGAGTCCTTCGCCATCTGAAGTGCAGGTTTTCTTTAACTTGGTCCCTTTTGTAATAAACTTCATAGGCAACTTCAAGTTAGAGATAGGTAATTCTAGTCCCCCATCATTTTTCTGTAGTTTCCTTCTTACATCTGGAGAACTTCGGGCAATAAAGGTTATATTTAAAAGTCTGGTATTTTCTGGACGTGGATCTATATTAGTGTATTGCTGATAGGCTGTATAAGTTCTTAGGAAAGCAGAGGGACTTTCTTCTGATTCTTGTATTACTTTACTTAATCCTCTGTAAATTTATAGCTCAGGGATCTCTCTCTGCCCAGTCCTCAGCACCATTGGCATTCCATTTAAGACTGCTTACTGGCTAATTTCTCCCTCGCGTACCCTGGGTTCTCAGGATTTTCGGTTTCTTATCTGTTTCCTGCTCTGCTTCTTCATTTGCTATTTTTCCTTGATCTCCTGTTATCCCCAAGGCCTCAAGACCAGTCCAATTACAGGTTGCCATAATTAAGCTTTTTATTTTCTCTGGGTCCTTTTTACAGAGCGGGCCACCATTTCCTCACCTATGTAAATCTGGCAGGGGGAAGGCAGTAAGCATGTGCACAAATTCTTCATCTATTCCTAGAGGCATTTCCTGGAGAGTAGAAATTTTTCTGGCCTGGCTGCTGATCTTAAAAAGCCATCCTGGGAAGTACAGAGCTTTTTCCTACAGAACCATACACTGGCCATTTTCTCCTGAGTCTAAGTTATATAGCAGCCAAACTTTGTTACAGGAAAAAAAAATGATTTCCTGCCTTTTCACAGGCTGATGGCTAAGACTTTCCTGTCTTTCAAAATACAGCCTAAAGAGCTTCCGTTAGGAATGCTTATAAGATTAGAATTTCCCATTTTAAAGAATTTCAGTAACCAGTAACCAATTAGAATACTTTAATATAAATACAGTTAAACACTAATTTAGCAGTTTAGACAGACATTGATCCTTTACTATACTTATGTAACACACATTATTTAATGAACAGACCCTTAGCACTTCCTATATTCTGGATTCAGGACGATATCGAACAGACAGACGCAAGGTTCAAGAGTATACTTAACAGACAGACTTAAGGTGGGGACTTGAGCCCAGACAGAATGGTACCCCCGAAAAACAGGAAAAGGGAGGAGGGTTAAGAGCAAGGGGAATCGTTCTGGAAGGAGTTCAAGGGGACTCGAATCGCCAAACTCACTTCCTGATTGAGTTCTACTTTGGTGAGCCACTCAAATGTCCACACTTGGGGCGGGAACTGTTTCTCTATTTGAAGCTTTAAGCACATTTAGGGTTTGTTGAGCATCCACACAATGCTCTATTACCTTGCTTACCTCTCTCGCTGAGGCCCCAGAATCTCGGGCAATCAGACTCCTTCAGGGACCCCTTTGTCCTTAGTCCCACCAGAGTCGCCAAATTGATACTGAGCAAAAGTGGGTTCTCTTCTCCCAATGTATCTTTAAAGCCAATTCCTGAGACAGCAGGGTTTCAAAGCGAGAGTTTATCTAGTCGTGTAAGCAAAGGAGCATAGTAGGCCTCATGGCCCAAAACTGCCTCCTGGATCAGGAGAAATTCTAGTACTTTCCAACATGAGGATGCTGACGTGTAACTGGTGTGGAGTTGGTGCAGGTTCTTTTACTGATAAACATTAAGGGGCTGAACCAGGATGGCGGTGAGTCACAATGTTACAACCATCAGAGATTAAGGCATCTGGGAGTCTGATACTAGAAATAAAGGTAGCTACAAGGTTTTTCATATGGAGGTCAGAGGAAGGTGGGGTGGTCACCCTTTCAGTAGAAATGTTCCTATACAAAGGTCATATCTCTCTGGAATAATCATTACAATGGCACTTTTTTAGTTGGAAATGGCCACATACAAAGGGTGAAGTCACTAATAATTTTTCCTCTTTCCTTTTTACTAAGAATGCAGACTATTTTTAACTGTTTGTACTTTTCTGTATTATTTAGAACATCCCTAAGTTCCATAAAAATGTGAATTTTTGTGTGAAATGCAGTGATATCATAGGTCAGATTGTAGAGAAATGACTTCTTTACAATATTGAAAATTCCAATCTATGGCCAGAATGTGATTTTCCAGTTTTTAGGTGTTCTTTCATATCTTCTAATAAATACCAATTTTTTTCCACACAAAAAACCCCCAAAAAAACAAAGGGTGAAGTCAGTCTAGCCAGTTTCAGTAATCTCAGATATTAACCCTTTTTGCTAATTTTAAAAGCATATATATGTTTCAGTAATCACAATTATTTGTTAATTCTTAACATTCAGTTACAATTACATCCTAAGTCCATGGGATAGGGGTTGTGTTTTATATCTGTTCCATATTCTCTCTTTTTTTTTTAAGATTTATTTTTATTTATTTCTCCTCCCACCCCCGTTGTCTGCTCTCTGTGTCTATTTGCTGTGTGTTCTTCTGTGTCCGCTTGCATTCCTGTCAGGCAACACCAGGAATGTGTCTCTTTTTGTTGCGTCATCTTGCTGCATCAGCTCTCCGTGTGTGTGTTGCCACTCCTGGGTGGACTGTATTTTTCATGTGGAGCGGCTCTCTTTGCAGGATGCACTCCTTGTGCTTGGGGCACCCCTACGTGGAGGGCACCCTTGCGTGGCAGGGCACTCCTTGCACATGGCAGCACTGCGCATAGGCCAGTTCACCACATGGATCAGGAGGCCCAGGGAATCGAACCCTGGCCCCTCCATATGGTAGATGGATACTCTATCAGTTGAGCCATGTCTGCTTCCCCAACATTTGCTTAATGAGAGAATAATAATGATAGCTAGCACTTACATAGCACTTATTCTGTGCCAGGCACCATGGATTACCTCTTTGAATCCTCACAGAACCCTGTGAGGTGAGTACTCCTATTATATCCCTTTAATAGGGTAGATGAAGAAACTATGGCATGGAGGGGGCAAAGTGACCTGGCCAGGTTACTTAGGGAAGTTTGAGAATCTTGGCAGCATGGCTCCAGAGTTCATTCCCTGAACTAATCCATTCTACTGCTGGCTGCTGGCTGCAAGGGAGAATGAGGGTTGAAGACAGATGATGAGAATAAATAATCCCCCACCCTCAGCAATAAAGCATTCTTCACGAATATCATCTCATTTTCCAGTGGTAACTCCTCCAATATGCCAAAAGGTCAATCTTCAGTCTTCCTTTCATCTAAAACTCTCCCTTACTGCCATGTAAGCATATTAATTATGTCTGGTTTGAGCTCCATGAATACTGTTTCCTTTATTTGAGACTGCCATCCTCTCGGGAGAACAAGCAGCTTTGGATGTTCTGTGTGGGAAGATGAGGTTACCCCCTAGCTCACCAGCCCGCCCGCACATCCATGGGAGACCTTTCTAAATTTGGAGAGAGATGGTGCTTTCTTTTCCAAATTCCAAGGTTCTTTCTCACTCACTAATCCACTTAATGCATATATTTTGCTTTTACATGTTATAAATTTTATCTTTCTACCATAAAACATAAACGTCTCTAGAAATGGTTATTCTCCATACAGAAGCGTGGGTGAATAAAGTCTCTGATCCTCCTCAAAGAACTGCTCCCCTACCTTCACCCCCACCCATAGAGTGAACCCCAGCAGCCAGGTTTATTTTATCTGACTCTCCCCGCTTGGTTTAGCTGACTAGAAAAAAGGTGAAAAAAAGACCAAAGAGGGACCAATCAATTCTCTAGCCTGCATAGCGGAGGTTGAAATTCTTGGGTGGCCACTTCAACTAAGGTCATGCAAAGTTAGAAGCTATAGGGTAGTCATTTTCCATCTTGTATGCAGGGAAGTAGAGAAAGCAGTTTCATTACTTGGTTGGATTGCAGGTTCTAGGTTCTTTAATAAAGACCCAGGTATGCCTGCAGCTTAAACAAGCTAGAATTGTGCTTCCCTCTCATGTAAAATTCCCGACCTAAGCTGTTCAGGGCTAATGTGGTAGCTTCATGGAGCTCCTTCTGACTTCTTGTTCTGCCATCTGCCCCCTGCAGCTTCTATCTTGGGATCGAAGGCGCTGATTTCAGCTTTGCCACCTTACCCACACCTAGGCAGCAAGGAGGGGAAGAAAGGAAGGGTTTATTTCTTTCTATTTAAGAGCATAACCCAGAAGCTGTACATATCACTTCTGCCCGTATTGCATCGTATGCCTAGTAGATAGTAGAATTAATGGCAAGGGCCACTTGGAAGTGCAGCCTTTAGCTAAGTAGCCATATGTCCAGCTCAAACTATTAGAGGAGAAGGGCAGGACCGATTTCAGGGGTACAAGAAGCAATCTTGGCCTGGTCAGTAGGGAGTGAGAGTGAAATAGAGGCTCAGAGTAAAAACAACCATGAGTTGTGGGGCAGCAGTGCTCAGAGATGAGTTCACCGAGTGCGGTGAATGTCCCATGATGTTGGAGGAGGTTGTTGTTGTGGGAGGAGTGGGGTGAGGGGGGTGTGGGGATATATGGGGACCCCATATTTTTTTAATGTAACATTAAAAAAAGAAATAAAGACAAAAAAACCCACACCAGCCATGAGTAACTTGGGGCCTTGTGATGGTTAAGTTCATGTGTCAACTTGGCCAGGTAATGGTGCCCAGTTGTTCAATTAAGCAAGTACTGGGCTAATTATAATACAAGGGCATTTCCTGGACTTTAAGCATCAGTGAGTTGATTATATATATAGTTGATTACATCTACAATCAACTGAGAGATTGCCCTCAAGCAGTAAGTGATGGTCTCATCCAATCAGTTGAAGGTCTTAAAAGGAGATGTGATTTCAGCATTCAAGGAGAGAATTCCGATCCTTGTCTCTGATCTCTACCATCTCTCTCTCTCTCTGTCTAGATCTCTAGCTCTACTATCTCTACCTCACCCAACCAGTGTTTCCTGGTGAACTCCTCGAAGACCTTCATCAGAGTCCCTGGCTCGCAGTCTGCCCTACACAACTTGGATCTGTGCATCTCTATGGTGGCACGAGACAATTTTATAAAATCTCATACTGTTTACAGATCTCTCCTGTCGGTTCTGTTTCCCTAGAGAACCCTGACTAATCCAGACCTCCAAGAGACAAGGAGAGTTCCTCTTGGCTCCCAGGTCTCGGTTTCATTCCTGCATTGAGACCCAGCAGTTTTCCTGCTTCAACCCAGATCAATCCTTGGCTTTGTGTAAGCCAACCAAAGTGGACTTCTGTTCCTTGACACCAAAAACCTAATTATGTGCTCCTTGAGGACAAGGACCAGATATCTTTGTTGTTGTTCCTGACCCAGGGCTTAGGCAGCCAAGGCTCAGTAGATAAATATTGATTTGACTTGATGTATTGCTTCCTTTTGCGGCTGGATGCATTTACTGTTTGTCTATATCACTTTTTGCCAGTTACAGACTGTAGGCTTAAAAATTACTAAAGATCAGAAAGGGTGCATCTCTGAGAGAAATGAAGAGGAAAATACTAACAGTTTTGGCACAGCCCTTCCTGGAAATCTGTCAGGATGGGAGAAAGGGCCAGCAGCAGCAGCAAGGATTCAACAGCTCTGTTTACAGAGCTGTTATGCAAACCAGCAGAGCTGCGAGCGCTGGCTTCCCAGGGTGGACAAATGCCGGAGGGCATGTGAGTTAAATGCCAATGTGCTGGGCTCACCCTCAAGTGAAAATGCTCTAGGCCCAGACTTAGAGAAGAGTCTTGGGTAAAACTTTTTCTTCAGGGTTCAAAATTTAACTGGCTGAAAGAAGTGCCATTCTGCTAAAACTTTCAAATGAAGGATTTGCTTTTTTAATGGAAAATCTGCATTTCATCAAAGGGATGGAAAACAATACCCTGACTAGTTAATTTGATACAAAGCCCAGTACAACAACCCTGCCCAAATAAATACTTTTGTCGATCATCTTCAACAGAAAATAAAGCGCTGGTTTTGAGAGGCTTGTCTAACAAGGGCCTTGAAGCTGCTTTCTGTGGTATCATACTAAAAAGGCAGGGTTCAGGTTCAACCAAATCAGAATTTTACATAACTGCCTGGCATGTATAAAGTATTCAGTTAATTCTCGTTGAATGAGTCTGTTTCAAAACTGATGCTAAAGTAATTAGACCAGGAATTTCTAAAATATGATACATTTACATTTAACTCTCAAGATGTACAGGAATTATGAGTGACTATTAAAATTAACTTCACTTACACTGGGAAGGAAAGTTAGTCCTTTGCGGGGGGGGGGGGGGGGGTGATGGTGGGGGGAGGGGTAGTGTAGGGAAAGCCAGAGGATTTTTAGAGTATGATGATCTAAATATTGTAAATTAGAGCTTTGCCGCTTTCTGCTTTCTGCCATACATTACAGCTAAATTTTACAGTGCTGGAAAGATTCCAAATAGCTATAATTTTACAGAAGGATCATTTAGAGAATGCTGCTTGGCAGTATTTTTGCCCTTGACTCATTCAAGAACATGTTTTCAGATTCTATGTTCCTGAAACTTTTTAAATGAACATATGTTCATTCATCAACATTGAATAAGATGAGATGCTGTGACGCCAGTAGTTCCCAAAAGAAATGTCTTTCAGAGGCAACGAGATCAGCCCTGTCTCGGGAGTCCCCAAGACCACCCCAAGTGAATGCGACGATTCACTAGGAGGACCGGTGGCGCTCAGCCTATGGCTGTACTCAGGGCTGTGGTTTACAGTGTTAGGATACCACGCAGTCAGCCAAGGGAAAAGGAGCCAGGGAATCCGGGCCCAGCTTCCCGACGTCCTCTTCCAGTGGGTCACGTAGGACACACTCAGTTCTCCCAGCAGGGAGTTGTGACAACGTGTGCGCAACGATGCCAAGCAGAGAAGCTGGTCAGAGTGGGCCCCCACCATTCTCACTGGAGGCTGGGCACAGTGGGCAGCCACTGCCTGGCATGTACCAGGACTCCAGGCTCCTGGAAGGAAAGTAGGTGTTCAGCATAAATCAGTTTGTTTGCCCAGTGTCGGCACAGGGAGCCACTCTTCCCAGTTCATGGTGGGAACTTTCCCGAAATCTCCTAGATACCAGCTAGAGTCCAATTTCAAGAAGGCCTCTTCAAGAATAGTTTAGGTCTGCTATGCTAATCTTATGCATAAACACCATTTATACATAGATATGGTATCATTTCAATAATCATGACATTGGTACCATTTCAATAATCATGACGTGAAATGACATTAATCTATGCACAAACACCAAACTATGTATAGTAGAATATCAGTAATCATGGAAATGACTAATAAGTTTGATGTTTCTTTTTTTCAACAAGTTGTTGTCTAGCCCCTTTCTTTAACAATTAGATAATTAACATTTATGGAACCCTTACCACGGGACAGCCCATGGGTTAAATCCTTCCATTTTTACCATAAACCTAAAAAACAGGTTGTGTTTTTGTCCCCATTGTACATTTAGGTGAGAACATTTATGCCCAGTTGAGTTAAGAAACTTGCCCTAAATCTCACAACTAATAATTGATGGTGTTGGGTTTGGACCAGATGGGTCCAACTTCAGAACATGGGCTCTGGGAGGAATTCGTAACAATTTCACAACAGACTTTGTCATTCATCTTTCTTTTAATATGGTAATTTAAAAAATATTATATGCACACACATAAATATATTTCCAAGTGGAATGCAAACGCAACAAAGTATAAAAACAGGTACAGACCAGGCCTTCAAATATGTGTTGGAGTGAAAGTGTAAGGAAGCCTAACAACTGAATGTCTAGCATTCATGTACCGCATCCTTAAATATCAACATTGTGTTAACTTTTTTTTAAAGATTTATTTTATTTATTTATCTCTCCCCACACCCTTATTGTTTGCACTTGCTGTGTCTGTTTGTCTTGTTTCTTTAGGAGACATTGGGAACTGAACCTGGGACCTCTGATGTGGGACGGAGGCACCTAATTGCTTAAGCCACCTCTGTTCCCTGCTTTTTTGTGTCTCTCATTATGTTTTCCTCTTGTGTCTCCTGTTGTGTAATCTTGTCGTGTCAGTTTGCTGTGTCTGCCTGTCACGCCAGCTCATCTTTTTTTTTGTAAAGATTTATTTTTTATTATTTCTTTCTCAAGCCTTCCCCCACCCCCAGTTGTCTGTTCTCTGTGTCCATTTGCTGCGTGTTCTTTATCCGCTTCTGTTGTTGTCAGCAGCACAGGAATCTGTGTTTCTTTTTGTTACTGCATCAGCTCTCCGTGTGTGTGGCACCATTCCTGGGCAAGCTGAACTTTCTTTTGCGCTGGGCAGCTCTCCTAACGGGGCGCACTCCTTGTGGGGGACACCCCTGCATGGCAGGCCAGCTCCACATGGGTCAAGGAGGCCCGGGGTTTGAACTGCAGACCTCCCATGTGGTAGACGGACACCCTATCCGTTGGGCCAAGTCTGCTTCCCATGCTCATCATCTTTAGGAGGCACCAGTAACCTCTGCTCCCTGCTTTGTTGAGTCTCTCATTATGTTTCCCTTCTTGTGTCTCTTGTTGAGTCATCTTGTTGTGTCAGCTTGCTGCACTTGCCCATTGCGCCAGCTTGCTGTCTTCTTCAGGAGGCACTGGGAACTGAACCAGGGACCTCCCATGTGGTAGGCAGGAGCCCAATCGCTTGAGCCACATCTGCTCCCGTGATAACTTCTTTAAAAAGACAAATCAGTTGTAGTGATACATATTAATAAAGCATACAATTCATCCAAAGTGTACAATCAATGGTATTTGGTATAATCACACAGTTGTGCATTTACCCTCATCAACCATTATCAGAGCATTTTCATTATTTCAATAATAATTATAATGAACTCTTGAAACCCAGTAGAAGGACCCTAATGCCAAAACCTGGGCCAAGTCATACCAATAAGTACTTTAATTACCTGTTAATTGGAATCTTTGTGAACAGGTTCAGTATTTTATGAGTGTTGGAAGACAATGTCTTATACAATCTGTATATATTCATTATCAACAACTCTTTGGTGAGGGCATAGGATTACCACTTTGTTTTAAAACCAAGCTCCAAAGGCACTTGAAAGTGCACTGAGGCCTGCCTGCTGTTTCTGCCACCCACTGGAGCTCTCGCATCTGCCTAGGTGAGGCCAGAGCGCTGCTCCATACAGCAGGCACAGCCAAATGTGTCATTTGGATTTGTCAGAAAGTCAAGGAATGCCAGTGGCTTTAAAATTTTTTTTTAATTTTTATTTTATTTATTTATTCCACCCCACCCCCCATGTTGTTTGGGCTCGCTGTCTGCTCTCAGCTCTCTGTGGCAGCACCAGCCAGCTCGCCTTCGCCAGGAGGACCTGGGAATCGAACCTGGGGCCTCCCATATGGTAGATGGGAGCCCAATCACTTGAGCCATATCCGCTTCCCTCCAGCAGCTTTTGAAAGAGGTGATCTGCCCCAGGGATGTTGCAAAGGATATGGATGAGCCTGCATCTGGTTGGGAAGCAGGTAATACCCTCAAGGAAGGCAGGAAAGCAAGTTTTGGCCAAGTAGAGTCTAGGAGCATGAGATTGTCAGGAAATTGGTGTTGAAAAGATTCCAGAAAGTATGAAATTTAGGGAACGATAGTTGCTTCTTTGCAATTGATTTTTTTGGGGGCTCTATCCCAAGGTGAGAAAAATATCACTTAACATTTATATGTTACCGATCTTTTAAAATGCTGTCACATATATCATCTTACACTTCTGCAGAGCAGCCTGGAAGGGAGCCCAGCTCTGTACTATTTTTTCCATTTTGCAGATGAGAAAACTAAGGTGCAAGGATGAGACGACTTTCTCAGTATCTCGGGACTAGTGGTTGATTGTCTTTTAATTTTGGACAGTGCTTCTCAATCTTTAATGTGCAGGCGAATCAGCTGGGGATCAAGAAGTTCAATAAGTCTGGGGTGGGGGCCAAGATTTTTCATTTTCAACAAGTTCGCAGGTGAAATTAGAAAGCAGAACGCGGGCGGCGGACTTGGCCCAGTGGTTAGGGCATCCGTCTACCACATGGGAGGTCCACGGTTCAAATCCCGGGCCTCCTTGACCCATGTGGAGCTGGCCCACACGCAGTGCTGATGTGCGCAAGGAGTGCCCTGCTACGCAGGGTTGTCCCCCGCGTAGGGGAGCCCCATGCGCAAGGAGTGCGCCCCATAAGGAGAGCTGCCCAGCGCGAAAGAAAGTGCAGCCTGCCCAGGAATGGTGCCGCACACACGGACACACGGAGAGCTGACACAACAAGATGACGCAACGAAAAGAAACAGATTCCCATGCTGCTGACAACAACAGAAGCGGACAAAGAAGACGACGCAGGAAATAGACACAGAGAACAGACAACCGGGGTGGGGAGGGGGAAGGGGAGAGAAATAAAAAAAAAAAAAAAGAAAGCAGAACGCATTACTTGCTTTTACCTTTAAAAAAATTTCATTAACACTGTGATAAAGGGAGCTGATGTAGCTCAGTGGTTGAGCACCTGTTTCCTACGTAGGCCCTGGTATCTCCTAAAAATAAATAAATAAACTGTGATAAGATTTTGTTACCAAACAGTATTTAGTAAGAGGTCCACCTGTTTTGATAAACAATAAACATTTTTTATAACAGTGGTATAGTTGGCTGGTGCTCCAAGAACAACAGAATGCTTATTAGCCAGAATGCATTATTTTATTGTTATTGTTTTTGTGGCAAAATACACATAAGATTTATCATTTTTACCATTTTGAAAGTGTACAATTCAGTGGCAATGAATACATTCACAATGTTGTGCAACTGTCATCATCTAATTCCAGAACTTTTTCATCACCCCAAAACCACACTCCCATTAAGCAGTCACTCCCCATTCCGTCCCTCTCTCCAGCATTCAGCTGCCAGGAATCTACTTTCTGTCTCTGTGGCTTTGCCTATTGTGGATCTTTCACATGAATGGAATCATACAATGTGTGGCCTCTTGTGTCTGGTTTCTTTCAACGAAAATGCTTTCAAGTTTCATCCATGTTCATTGCTGCATGTATATTTCATTTCTTTTTATGGCTGAATAATAGCCCCTCGTATGGATATACCACATTTTTTTAAACCCATTTATCAGTTGATGGACATTTGGGTTGTTTCCAGATTGCATTATGCCTTAGTTTTTTAGGAAGTACCACCAACATGGTAATGTAAAACAAGAGAGATTTATTGTCCATGATTCTGGAGGCTACGCCTCTAAAATCATGGTGCCAAACTCTGCTCCCTCTAAAACTTGTAGGAGGGATTCCTTCCTTGCCTCGTCCCTGCCTTTGGTGGTTTACCAGCAGTCCTCTGGCAATCCTTGGCTAGTAGCTGCAGCATTTCAATCTCTTCCTCTGTGAGCACATAGTGTTCCTTCTCTCTATCTCCGGGTCCGAAGTCCCTGCCTCAGATAAGGGTATTTGTCATATTGGGTTAGGGTCCACCCTATTCCATTTGGCCTCACCTTAACTGATCACATCTTCCAAGATACTATTTCTAAATAAGGTTAATGCGCAGGACATGGGCTTGAACATGTCTTTTTGGGGGATACAATTCAACCCATAACACATTCCTCTTAAATTGATGATATTTTTCTCATTGTAAAATAAAACCTACATTCACAAGAGTGTAACATTACACGAACGCTTTGGCAAACTCTCATGATGCAAATACCACGTGGCCCCACTAACTAGGTAAGAAGTAGAACATTCCCTGCAGCCCTCTCCCCTGTGCCCTCCCTGATCACTATCCCTTGCCCTCTTCCCGGGAGAAAATATTCTCTTCGCTTTTGTGGTAAGAAACTGATTTTTTGGAGTGATTATTTTTTATTGCCCCAGTTCCTTATATTTGGGGATCATCAGTGCTTCTCATGGGATCATGCCACTTAGGCTGAAGGGACGGATCATGCCTTGAAATCTTTAGTAGGCCAAAGTCCTTTCCAGGAGGGCTACTGGGGCCTGCTCCCCCAAAGCAAGTAGAAACAGGGGTGTCACCTTCACAGAACACTCAGGTTGGGAGTGGAGTGTCCTGGAAAAGGAGCCAGGATCAAGTCAATATTTAACGGATCAGTTATGGTCGGTCAAAGTCTGTTACTTGTGGTGGGACGGTTATGAAAAGGCAGTATTCAGAGGAGATAGTAAAACAGGAGGAGGGTGTTACCATACGTTCTGGCTGCTTTGGGGTGGCTTTGCTCACAGTGTTGCCAATTTCCCTCACTTCATGGAACCCTAGTCCTGATTTTCATCAGAATCACTGCTTATAGATATGGGTTTTTATTTGTCCAGTCCCCAGTCTGACTGAAAAGAGGACTGGTGGCATATTCAGCGGGTCTTGAGCGTCCAAGCTGCCAGTGCTTATGTTCAGCACCAGTGTCCAGGAAGTCTTGGTGTAGCAAAGAGAAGGATCTAAACTTCCAGATAGCTCATGACCAGGGAAAGCTAAAAAAGGCTCTGCTTCTCCATAGGCCGAGCCTTCCCCATACAGTCTGTACTATGTGTATTAGTTAACTATTGCTGTGTAATGAACCATCCCAGAACTTAGTGGCTTAAAACAACTTATTTTTCATGATTCTTTGGTTTGGCTGGAATGTTCTTGTGCTGGTCTCACCTGGTATCACTCCCGTGGCTGGAGGACCAACATGGTTTCACTCATGTATCTTACAGTTTGTGCTGGCTGTTGGATGGGATACCTTGGATTTCTGCTGTATGGCAACTCATACGTAATTGTCTCAGTGCAGTTAACTCTTCAATATTTTCATGAGACAGTTGTTAAATCATTGGTAGCTAGAAATCAGCCATGGTGGGAGTATTTACACTACAAAAATTGGCAAATGATACAAATTAGATGGTTTTTTCCCTTCTGGTTTATCAAGACACACTGCCTACATCTTTATGTTCCCTGCAGACATAAGTTCATATACATATACTTACTCATTTCTAAGGTTCTCAGTCAAATTACTTCATACTTTGAGTGATATCGTAAACCATATCAGCAGCTCTGTTAATTTAAACTTGTTATGGTGGTTTTGGGTGGACAGTTTCTGACTCTGGCATAAATATGTAACAATATACTTACATCCTGAGATATAAACTGAATAATTAAGTTTCTAGCAGGAGAGTAGTCCATAAAGCTACACTGATATATCTGAAATACAAAGTGGAGGAAGACGTAGGACAGATCAAGAAGTACACCTTTGCTCTGTATTCGTGTATCCTTGTCTGTGTTCTCATGGTATTGTCTGTGGTCCGTAGATTTTGATTTGCGTCCTTCTGTGACTGCCTCTGGACTCATCTCTGCCTCTTCTGGCATTGACAAGAGTGGTCAGTTTGGCTATACTGCTCTGAATTCGTTTGGGGTTTCCTCAGCTCTCTACCTGGGTGAAAGAGGCGTGTGAGTAGTTAGGTTGGTTGGTTGCTTTTTCGCATATTTGCTATGCTTATTAGCTAAGCGTTTCTGGGTGCCCTGGAATGCAATTGTTACGTCTCCCCACTGACATGCTGCATTTCCAGGGGTTGTGTGCATTGAGAATGACTGATTAGGCCAGTGGGATTTCCCTGCCTCTACCCCAGTTACCACCTTGGTTTTTCTTTTTTTTTTATTTTTAAAGATTTATTTATTTCTCCCTCCACCCCTCATTGTCTGCACATGCTGTCTGCTCCCTGTGTCTGTACATTTGTGTGCTTGTCTTCTTTTAAGGAGGCAGTGGGAACTGAACCTAGGACTTTCCATGTGGTAGGTGGGCACCCAATCATTTGAATCACTTCTGCTCCAGCCTTGTTTTATTTTACTGCTTTCCCCATCCCCTACCTGCACCCCACATCTCACCCCACCCCCACTTTTTGACAGGTCAGAAAGAACTGAAGAACAAAAACAGACCAAGTACATCAACATACTCTATCCCTTTTTAGCCATGTTGCAACACTCAGTCTCCTCTGCTGGCTTTCCTTCCATTGCCCACTCTTATATGTGTGTGTTCCCACGTTCTGGCTTCTGCCTCCTGTCATTCACTAGGTAGTCCTGGGCGATTTAATCCACACCAACTACTGAAACACTGTGACTCCACTCCAGACAACCCCAGATCCATGTATTCACCTACCAACTGGACATCTCCACTGGAAGATCCCATAGGCTCCCAGTGTACATCATATGGCCATCTGAATTCATTGTTTACTCCCTTAAAGTTCACCCAGTGGGAGCCATTCTTGACCTCTTCTCCCTAACCTCCAAACAAATCCTGTTGATGCTACCTGTTTTGGTTATCCATAGCTGCACAGCATACTGCCCCAAAACCCAGTGGCTTAAGATAACAAAGATTTCTGATTTCTCAGGAGTCTATGGCTTCCCTTGCTCATTAATGTGCCTGCGCATAGCTACAGAGTGTGCTGCCAGGAAGGTCCAAGACGGCCTCACTCACATGCCTGGCTGTTACGTCGGGTGTTTCCTCTACTTGGCTCCATCCTCCAGGAGGGTGAACGGCTTGCTTACACTGGGCTCTTGGGGCAACGTTCCAAAGGAGCAAAGGCAGAAGCCTAGCCTCAGCTTCACAACCCTCATTCACTTCAGCTGCATTTTATTTGTCAAAGCAAGTCACCCTTCTCAGTGGGAGGAGTGGCAAAGTCCCACTGCAAAGCAGCATGCCTAATGGGTGGGATGGGAGGCATCCGGCGCATGGAACAATATACCACACTACTATATTCAGGGTTAGGGAATTATTCTATGCCAATGCTTGTCACGATCTGACCTTCATTTTAAGAAGAAAACTCTGGTTAATGAGTTTAAAAAAAAAGGGCAGAAAATAGAGGTGGGATGCCTGATAGTGAGGCTGTTTCAGTAGGCAAAGCAAGAAGGATAAAAACCTTGCTGTTGGGATAAGAATGGTGAATGTAAATGGATGGATGAATATGAGATATTTCTGGAGTAGAACTAAGAAATAGTGGAGTGTTTACTGTATGCTCAGTCCGAGTACAGGTGATATAAAGGAATGTGATGTAAGATATTGGTAAACATAATCCAGCCAATAAGTTACTCAAATGCTTGCCTAGTTAGTGAGGATTTAAAATCTTTTTGGAGGGAAACGGACTTTGGCCCAGTGGTTAGGGCATCCATCTACCATATGGGAGGTCCGCGGTTCAAACCCCGGGCCTCCTTGACCCGTGTGGAGCTGGCCCATGTGCAGTGCTGATGCGCGCAAGGAGTGCCGTGCCACGCAAGGGTGTCCCCCGCGTGGGGGAGCCCCACGCGCAAGGAGTGCGCCCGTGAGGAAAGCCGCCCAGCGTGAAAAGAAAGAGCAGCCTGCCCAGGAATGGCACCGCCCACACTTCCCGTGCCGCTGACGACAACAGAAGCGGACAAAGAAACAAGACGCAGCAAATAGACACCAAGAACAGACAACCAGGGGAGGGGGGGAAATTAAATAAATAAATAAATCTTTTAAAAAAAAATCTTTTTGGAAAAACAAAAACTTAATGCAAAAACTTTGAAGGCAGTAGTGGATTGCCACTGCATCCATTTTCTTCTTCTAATAACAGACTCTCTCTTTCTGGCAGTGAATCCATTTTAATGTTTCAGATGGGACTGGTTAGCTTCCCCACACCCGTCTCCCCCACAAACACATGTATCTTCCCACCTTGGGGGCACATGGCCAGGTACTGGCCAGAGCACTCCACCCCTGTGGCCACAGTGTTGGTTCAGGGATGCACATGTGACCCAAACCCGGCATTAAGCATCTGTCCCAGGACTTCCCTCCAAGTACCATCTTATCTCTGTCTGCTGGGCTTGCCAAGCTGTGAGGATGTGTCTGGAACTGCTGATGCCATGTTGCCCATGCTGTAGAAAAAGAATGTCTAAACAGAGTCAAGCAGGGTTGAGAGATGGAGAGACTGAACTCTGATTTTATATATTTTACTCCTGGATCCAACCATGCCTGAAACAGACAAAGCCCAGATTTCTCTTTTATGTAAACAAAAAAATTCCCTTTTAGCCTAAGTTAAAGTTGCATTTCCTTTATGTGTAACTATGAAAGTCCTGACAAATACAAAGACAACCGTAAGATTATATAATCAGGGGTAATGAAGTTCTGGTTTCTTGCTTCTGCTTGCTCCCATCCAATCTAGCCTGCATCCTACCACCTTATTACTCTTTTAAAACCTTACTTTTGTCTTGCAAAACTCTTCTAAGGCTCTCCATTATTTACAGAATATATTTCCATTCAGTTCAGACCCAATTTGCTTCTTTTTAAAAAAACAAATATACCCCCAGTATTCCCTGTACAAACTGGTTTGTTCTCTATACCTGTGTGACAGTTTGATATTTTTTATGAATTCCAAAAGAGGCAATCGATTATGTTTGCAAACTGGTCTGTTCCCTTGGGCGTGATACCCCTTTGATTTCATTTTTACTTTATTAAATCAAAATTAGGGTTTTGATTCAACCATTTCATTACAGTGTGACTTAGCATTGAGTACCAGCTCCCTGCATGGACCAATAAAAAAGATTCTCACATGGAAGTAGACACACGGAGAAGGAGATACACAGGAGAGTATAAAAGAGGAATAGAGATGGCTCATTAGGGTTTTTAAAAATTGTATGCTTTATTAATATGTATCAATAACATTGATTTGTTTTTTTTAAAAAGTGAATACTGCCCAAGACAGTTCATCTCTTGTAGAAGTTGGCACCTGTCCACAGACCCAGCAGTCAATTTGTTCATGCGTTGCAGCCACTTTGGTTGCCCATTTCAGGAATTCATTTTCTTTCTTTTGTAAAGATTAGGAATGTTAACCTTGTTCCTCTGCTACTTATATCCTTATTCTGCTGATGGCATGGACATTGGGGTCCTAAAATGTTCATCTGCTGAAATTTGTCCACTATTTATTAGCCTAATTGCTTCCTGTAAACAAATTGCCCACTCATACAATGAGTGGTTGAGACATAACCGTTGTAGCTGTTGTTTCAATATACAGTTCTTCCTTCCTATCAGTCCAGTGGCCTGGGGGTATGACAGGTAAAAATGTCAGGCAATTTATTTTTCTTGCACCCAGTCATGGATTGGTGACCTGTAAAATGGGTGCCTTGGTTGCTGTATATGTGTTGTGGGTACCCACACATTCAGGAGTTTCTCAAGTCCTCATATTATTGAAGTTTAATTTGCTCATCCAAAAGCCTGCAGATTTCCTGAAGCAGTATATACACAGGTTAGTGCATCTGGCAGAGGAAGGCGTCCAACATAGTCTATTTGCCAATATTGCTCGGTTTGTGTCCCCTGTGGTATCTGCCCCATATTACAGGATAGAGGACGCCTCCATTGAGTGCATGTTGGACATGAGTCACAGGCCATAAGCAAATCACTATATTTCAAAGGGAGATGCAACTTTTTACATAATTCCCATAGTCTTAGGACCCATATGTCCTGATTTATTGGGTAGCCAATCTGCTTAGTCATGGTTTTAATCAACACATCTAATTTTAGCTAGAAGGTGCCAGCTTCCAAATTTCCCAGAGGTATGCATAAAGTATGGACTGGAATGTGCCAGGCTATTGGCATTGTGGTATTGTGCCCTAACCCAGATATCTTCCCACACTGCTTTACCCCATATGTCTTTTCCAGCTATAGTCCATTTCCCCTGTTGCCACTGATCCCATCCAAAGAGTCAGAGCATGACACATGGCCCAGCTGTGGGTGCATATGGAGCTCGGCATAGACTCATTGACTATAACCATCCAGATGGCTTGTAGCTCAGCCCATTGACAGCACTGATATTCCCCTTCATCCATCCATATGGTGTCCACAGTTATTCGAACTGCAGTTGTGTACCACTGGGGCGTCTGTCTTCTGCAGGAACAATCGGTATACCAGGCATCCTCTGATGGGGCTTCTACACCCTCAATTATTGATGCTACTTTCTATGTTACTGGCATGAATGGTGTAGGGGAGTATATTAGGGTTCTCTAGAGAAACAGAATCAACAGGAGATATCTGTAAATAGTATGATATTTTATAAAATTCTCTCGTGTGACCATGGAGATGAACAGGTCCAGATTCTGCAGGCAGGCTGCATACCAGGGGCTCTGATGAAGGTCCTTGATGAGTTCCCAGGAGACGATGACTGTCCAAAGACAAGCTGGAAAATTCTCTCTGAAATCACTTCCCCTTTTGAGACATTCATCTGATTGGATAAAACATCACTTATTGCTGATGGCAATCTCCCTGGTTGATCGTAATCAGCCATCTATGCAGTAAACTCACTGATAACTAAGTCCATAAATGTCCTTGTATTGCAATTAGCCCAGTGCTTGCTTGACCAAACAACTGGGTACAATTACCTGGCAGAGTTGACACAATAGTCTAACCATCACAGCCTGAAAAATTACTTTTGTATTTCCACCTTGTTTTCTTGCTCATGCCTTTTATTCACCTTCCTTGGAATATCCTTCCCAGCCCCTCTCAGCCCTTAAGAGTCCACTCATACTTAATGTGCTAATTCAGGGGCACTTCTTCCATAAATGCTTTCTCTGAACATGACAACCCAAGCATTCTTCCCCTCTTCTGAACACCCAATGTACTTACCATCTGTCCTGCTCGTTGCACATGTAATAATATACTGCCTTCTATTGTTATTTAACCTTTTTATTTGTGGTCATCTTGCTTCCTCATTAGTTTTTAAATCAGGAAAGGTCTAATGATATGAAGTCAGTCAGGAAATTGAAGGAACAGGCTCTGTGCTGTGTCAGAAGGAAATAAATTGGATGAGCAATCTAGTCAAAGAAAATAGAAGGAATTAAGAGTTGAGGTAGGGAAGTGGACTTGGCCTAGTGGTTAGGGCGTCCGTCTACCACATGGGAGGTCCGCGGTTCAAACCCCGGGCCTCCTTGACCCATGTGGAGCTGGCCCACGCGCACTGCTGATGCACGCAAGGAGTGCTGTGCCATGCCTGCGTAGGAGAGCCCCATGCTCAAGGAGTGTGCCCCGTAAGGAGAGCCACCCAGCCTGAAATAAAGTTCTTCTTGCCCAGGAATGGCACAGCACACATGGAGAGCTGACACAGCAAGATGACGCAACAAAAAGAAACACAGATTCCTGTGCCACTGTCAACAACAGAAGTGGAAAGAAGATGCAGCAAATAGACACAGAGAACAGACAACTGGGGTGGGGCAAGAGGAAGGGGAGAGAAATAAATAAATAAATAAATCTTAAAAGAAAAAAGAGAGATTCAGGGAAATTTGTATTGTTTTAAAATATTTGTTCAATACTGCATGTTGTGTAGTTCTGACAATAACACTGAAAAGTTTACTATAACCAACATACTGGTCAATGCCCCACAATGATCTGGGTAACTTAACATGTTTTCCATGAGGCCTGCCTTGCCCACTGCACAGTTCGCTATTTCAAAACACATTTATTCATTTATACTACAAATATTGATTGGCCATCTACTATGTATATAGTACTGTCAGTTATTGTAAGATATTCAAAGAAATACAAGATCTAGTCTCAAACATTACAATAAACTCTTAATATATCATCTCCATGTACACTAATTTTGTGTGTGTATGGGGGGCAATTACAGGGTAATGCTATTCTACTATCACCATCTGTGTTCTTGTGTTTTCCTTGTCTGGAGTATCAGAACACTCTGTCTGTGGGTGACCAGTTTTATGTCTCCTCTCTTGAAGGCCACGGTCTGTTTGATCTCTTAAAAAATCACCCTTTCCTCTAAATTGTAACGCAATAACGTACTACTGACCTGAGACACAGAAAAGATGGGACAGGGAGATCTCACCTGTGGAGCTGGAGTGCAGGTACTCAGCAGCCCAGTGGCCTATAGCTTCCTGTCTGCTTGATGCTAGGTCATGGCAGGTATGACATGGGGAGGAGGCCTATTGACTTGGTGACTTGTCTTCTTAGCAGCCTGGTCTTGCCCTTCCTGGAGCTATTGCACCCTAGGCCACCGAGAACTGTACCCCATGGGTGTAGCTTCGCTGTTGCACTGCTGGAGACCAAATTCTGGAATAGGAAACACACCTGTTTTTTTCCTACTACTGGTGCTCAAACCTTAGTGCGGTTGGAACCGTGAATCTGGAGCAAATCCTCTTTGGCAGGTGTTGGAGGCACTCCCAGGCCTTCAGTCTGCAGGCCTATCAATCCCTCAGGCCTAAGGGGGTGTGGGGAAGGGCAGGAGGAGACCTCCCACCTGCATCAACTTAGCTTATTCCTCTAACCTCACGGGTTTCAATATACCAATTATTTTCTTGTGGGTCTGAAATTGGACTGAAAAGTTTATACTCAAGTTTAGTCATTTCTGTTGCCTTGAAACCTTCATAATTCGTCTGGCTAGACTACAATCCCAGCATCCAAGTCTATCAGTCCCTGCTCTGGAATTTAAGAGCCCCCCCCCCCCCCGCTCCTTCCCTAGGCCTTCCCCAGCCTCAGGTGGGCAGCCTGGAGAGGCTGGAGGAGGATTTCCCCTCCTCTTTTCATATAAACAAAGAAGTGAAGGAGGCCTCTGTGCGCTCAGAACTCCAAGCATGAAATTATGTGAATCTAAGCATTTAAATCACTTGGCTGGTATTAAACATGAGACGCTTTCTCTTTTCACAGCAATG